>NC_133414.1:80550833-80861666 GCF_049350105.2 Macaca mulatta
TTCTCATCTGTAGGATGGAGCAGTAATAGAGCTAATAATGAGATACAAATGTTAGGTTCTTAGAGTAGTACCTAGCACGTAGTCAGAGCTCTTCACTGCTAGTTTCTCTCATGAGAAGGAGGACCACAATGGCCTATAATCTCTGATAGTGAACATCTTATAAATTTAAATTCAAATTCCTATTCTACCATTTAGTATCTCTAGGATTCTCAATTTATGGACTTTCTTTCTTTCTTTTTTTTTTCTTTTTTTTTTTTTTTAATTTCTTTTTATTTTGAGATAGAGTCTGGCTCTGTTGCCCAGGCTGGAGTGCCGTGGCACATTTCAGCTCACTGCAACTTCCGCCACCTGAGTTCAAGCTATTCTTCTGCCTCAGGCTCCCGAGTAGCTGGGATTACAGGCGCGTGTCACCATGCCCAGCTAATTTTTTGCATTTTTAGTAGAGACGGAGTTAGCCAGGATGGTCTCGATCTCCTGACTTCGTGATCCGCTTGCCTCAGCCTCCCAAAGTGCTGGGATTACAGGCGTGAGCCTCCACGCCTGGCCTAGTTCCCCTCTTTCTTTCCTTTTGATTCTTTCCTGAGGTAGCATTAGTTTGGCATCTAATTGCTACTTATACGTCTCTTCCTGTAGGTGAAATAAAAATCCAGCATCCTCTCCAGCAGAGGGCGGTGTCTTCACACCTTATGCTGTCTAGACCAGCTCTGTCCAATAGAAACATAAAGCAAACCACATAGAGTTTTCAATGTTCTAGCGGCCATATTTTTAAAAGTAAAAAGTAACAGGTGAAATTACTTGTAATACATTTTGTTTAACCTAAAAATATATTCAAATATTGTCCTTTAACATATCATCAATATAAAAGTTATTAATGGGATATTTTGCATTATTTTCTTCTTACTAAGGCTTCCAAATCGTGTATATTTTGCATTCACAGCATGTCCCAATTTGGCCTCACCACATTTCAAGTGTTCAGTAGCCACAAGTGACTTGTGGCTACCATACTGGACAGAGCAGGCCTAGGCAGTCCTTCTGCAAGCCACTGACACACTGAATATCAAGCTGAGAAAATTGCTTACATAGGAAGCTAAACAGAAAAATAATGCTTAATGAGAAAGCATCCAGGTGAAAGACCAATCTTTTCACCAGCATGACAAATGCAACTGTAGCAAATTAGTAAAAAATATTTCTAGAATACAAAATTCCCCCAGAGTTCAGAATCTCAGCTAATTAAAAATCGTAATGAAGTCTTTCTTCTTGGGGGTGATGAAAATGTTCTAAAAGCAATTATAGTGATGGCTGCATGACTCTGAACATACTAAACAACACTGAATTGAACACTTTTTTTTTTTTTTTTTGAGACAGTCTTACTCCATCATCCAGGCTGGAGCGCAGTGATGCAATCTCAGCTAACTGCAACCTCCGCCTCCCAGGTTCAAGTGATTCTCCTGCCTCAGTCTCGCAAGTAGCTGGAATTACAGGTGCACGCCACCACGCCCAGTTAATTTTTGTATTTTTAGTAGAGACAAGTTCTCACCATGTTGGCCAGACTGGTCTCAAACTCCTGACCTCAAGTGATCCACCTGCCTTGGCCTCCCAAAGTGCTGGAAATACAAGCATCAGCCACCACACCTGGCCTAATCATTGAATCAAACATTTTTAATGGGTGAATTGTATGGTATGTGAACACCATCTCAACAAAGCTATTTTAAAATTTTATAAATAAATCAAAAGTAGAAGGATTCCCACTCCAAAAGTCTATCTAATTCGGGGCCGATGATGTTAAATGTACTTTAAAATAAAGAACAAGTTACACACACTAAATTCTTGACATAGCTATTCAAGGGCGTTGGCAGGATGTGAAAATTTGCAGTTCCAGCCCCTGTGGTTGTGAGAGTATCTTGACTCTATCTTGCTTGAGATAAATGTCTTGTGATTACAGTGGGTATGCTCATGGACAGAAATGTTATCTTCCTAAAAGGCCCACTGATGGGATTTGTTGGTTAATTGTGAGGTGGATTCCAAGGGAAAGAATGGTTTTTATTTGAATCCTATCCCTCACTGCCCACCTCCCCCACCACCCTGAATCCTCATACTTTCTATGAGTAGATGTTACCAAAGCAAACAACTTTCTCCAATAGTCCATACCTTTTTATATTATGGCACTAACTTTTCCCCCAACACAATCACAATGTACTAATTTTTTTTTTTGTTTTTTGAGACGGAGTCTCAGTCTATCGCCCAGGCTGGAGTGCAGTGACATGATCTTGGCTCACTGCAACCTCCACCTCCCAGGTTCAAGTGGTTCTCCTGCCTCAGCCTCTTGAGTAGCTGGGATTACAGGTGCATACCACCATGTCCAGCTAATTTTTGTATTTTTAGTAGAGACGGGGGTTTCACCATGTTGGCCAGGCTGGTCTTTAACTCCTGACCTCAAGTAATCCACCTTCCTCGTTCTCCCGAAGTGCTAAAACTATAGACGTGAGCCATTGCACCGGGCCTAATTTCCTATTCTTAATAGAAACTTACTGCAGGCATGTTAGAGAAACTTAAGCAGCAACTACCATGAAGGGGAAACGAAGACCATTTGATTCATTCAGAATGGTAGCATTATCTAAGCCGGAGTGACTTCCTCCTGGTCTATCAATTCCACAGGACGGATAAGCTTCCCCAACTCTTGCACGGTTTGACAAGCTATAAAAAGCTCCTAAGTTTACTTTCAATTTCTCCCTCAGTTCAGTGGGAAATATTATAGCAAGGGCTACAGTCAAAGGATTTTTTGTTTGTTTGTTTGTTTGTTTAAATAAAGAGAACCTCTAATCCATGAGCTGCAGTAGAAAGTTAATTCTGACCTTGAAATTAGACGACCAGTTCAGTTGTTAATTAGTTGTAATGGGTCTTGGGCATGACTCACAAATTTTTTGCAAGAGGTTGCTGTATAGAGCAAATGAGATGAGAAATGTCAGATCCAGTTTTCTCCTCTATAACTAATGCTAATTCCTCCTCACAGGGAATGTGTTGATAATTACCAGAGAATGGATGTGAAATCACTTTACAAACAGCAGCACAATGAGTGGATCAATATCGTTCCTGTGAGCTAGGAGACAGTATACAGTGGACACATGGGGGCCTGGCCCCCTTGGCTGCACCTGTTCATGGATATTCCATTTTTTTTTCTTTAAGGGTATATTGGAAAAGAGAGGCAATAAGAGTGTAGGATTCACAGGCCTCATCAAATCCCCTGGAGATAGATTAGTCATCTGTGCTCTCCAGCGTTACCCACACATCCCCAAATTTCCATTTCTTTGTGCTCGGTAGACACAATCTTACGCCACATCTTTACTTGGGTTTGACTAATAGTAAAAATATACCACCATCAAATTCATATGTTGAAGTTCTAACCCACAGAATCCCACAATGTGAAATTGTTCAGAAATAGGGTCACTGCAGATACAGTTAGTTAAGATGAGGCCATTAGGGTGGCCTTGATCCAATGTCTGGTAACCTTCTAAGAAGATGGTATTAAGACATGGATGCATGGAGGAAAGACCATGTGCAGACAAGGGAGAAGGTGCCATCTATAAGCCAAGGAGAGAGTCCTCAGAATGCGACCGACCCTGCCAGCACCTTGATCTTGGACTCCCATTTTCAGAACTGTGAGGAAATAAACTTCTGTTGTTTAAGCTACTCAGTCCGTGGTACTTTGTTATGGCAACCTGAGCAAACCATTAGAGTAACCTGAAATGGTTTTGAATATGCTCAGTAAAAGCAAGCCAAAAGCCTAGCTGATTTGATCAGCTAAACCAAGGGGCTAGATAAACACTTTTTACAAGACAGGAAGAATGTTGTCGAATAATATCTGGCATTGCGTGGAGGTATGAGGAAATGGTGTCACGACTCTTCACATCACAGCCTCGTGCTGCAGTCACTCACACGTGCAGCCAGTCAGGGACATCTATTTCCCTGCACGCTCACATGTGGGCACAGGCCCTTGAGCCCGATACCAAGAGCCTTTTTTCGGAAACACCCTAGTTTGTCAGTTTCTCCCTTGTCTCTTTCTATGGTTTCCTTTTCTAACAAAGAGCTAAACCTATGAGGTCATGGTATAAATGCTAGTATTCTATACAATTTCATAATGAATTATTTTCTTCCTTTCTTTCCCTTTCTTTCTTTCCTTTCTCTCTCTTTCTCTCTTCCTCTCTTTCTTTCTTTCTGACAGAGTCTTGCACTGTCACCCGGGCTGGAGTACAGTGGTGTGATCTCAGCTCACTGCAACCTCTGCCTCCCAGGTTCAAGCAATTGAGCCTCAGCCTCCTAAGTAGCTGGGATGACAGGTGCGTGCCACCACACCAGGCTAATTTTTTTTGTAATTTTAGTAGAGATGGGGTTTCACTATGTTGGCCAGGGTGGTTTCGAACTCCTGACCTCATGATCCGCCTGCCTTGGCCTCCCAAAGTGCTGGGATTACAGGTGTGAGCCATCACGCCCGGTCTTCTTCATTTCTTTCTAATAAATACTGTGCAAGGAAAGTTTTTGTTTTCATTCTAGTTTTCCTTAATGAATCTTAGTGGGAAATTCACGTTTCTGGGAAATTTTGAAAACATAAAGACTTACGTATCTCTGGTTAGGGTATGCTCAGCACCATCTAGCCACTCAAGACTGTACTAAAGTATGGAACTCATTACTCTCGATCTTGTCAGACCACATGGTTATTTGGGAATTACTTCATCAAGCTGAAGATATTCCCCAAAATATCCCAGGGAAGCCTGTTCCCTAAAACTGACAACGTTTTATATTTTTAAAATACATAGATTAATAAAGTTCCAGAAACATTACTTCCTCTTTTTTCAGTATTAGCATAACTAGAAGAAAATTATTTTATAAATTTCTAACATAAAATGAATGTCTCTGCGATCATCTGTAAGATTTCATCTCCACCGGAAGCAAGATCATGACAACCAAAAGTCGCTTTGACGAAACAAATCTAGAAAATGTGTGTCATTGTGACTCAACATTTCCCTTACCATTTGGCCTAACCTAATGTTTTTCGACTATAAGCTCAGCCATCTCTCTATCGAGCCATGATCTCTGTCTTATTTAGACATGATTCCTTATTTACCAAAGAAGAACAAATGGTATTTTTCTTACAAGCCTATCATTTTCATTGTCTCAGTCATTAGAGGTTTTAAGTTGTTTCAGAGTCTGACTAAACAACACTAAATGATAGATAAACGTAGGAAGATATTTCTGAATATGATGTTTCTCTGAGCAACAGTATAAATACCAAATTATTTGGCCTTCTCTCTAAAATCTGAGAGGGTTTACATTAACTATGTCTAACCATAATTGAGTTTTCAGTAAGAACCAAATTTATCTTAAAAAAAAAAAAAGAAGAAGAAAAAATACACACAGTCAGATTCACCCCAATTGGAATATAACATCTCCCAGTATTAAAATAACGATGACACCGTCACAGCGCACTAGAACTTGGGGCTGATGTAGACACTGAGGGGTAGGCAGAAACCCCCAAACACTCAAAGGTGCCATCTCCTCCATGCAACACACACAGGAGTCATTTTCTGGATTCCTTGAGCTTTTTAAAATGTATAAACCTCACATTTTCATCCCAAAATAGCACATTTCAATCATTGTAAGAGTTTACAAGAATGCACAGGCCGCCGAGTTTAATTTTTCTTGGTACCAAACTTAACTGAACTTATATTAAAGGGTTCGGCGACCCCAAATCCTTCTTCTTTGCCTCCTTTCCCATAATATTTATTATACATTCTATGCCTTAAAATGAATCTAATGACTTGTATGGACTATGGGGCTTACAGAGAAGATGGCTGGGGAACAAGACTCCTGAGTCTTACCTTGAACTGAGGATTCCAGAACCAGGATGAGGGCAAGAGCCAGGACGAGCCGACTGCATTTGAGTAGCTTCTGCATCATGACCAACTCACTCCAGCTCTCCCGGCTGCACGCCAACTTCTTGATTAGGAAATGTAGCAGGGTGCTCTCTGTCCCTTTTAGAAAAGGTTCCAAAACCTCAAACCCTGCCCAGAACACACGTCACAATTTCCTGAACAAATAGAAAGAGATCCACATCAAAACCCAGAAAGAAAGTTGGGCGGGGGGGGGAAACACAGTAAAATAACTATTCATACCCATTATGAAACTGTACTGGACTCCCCCCAGGCCTGCTTTTTCAAAAGTTTTGTTGTTTGCCACTTGCCTGCCAGAAATTTTTTTTCCCTACTGAAACAGTAGAATCAGCATTTGGGACAGTTTGTTTTTCCTTTCCTTAGGTATTTTTAGTAGAGACAGGGTTTCACCTCAGGTAACAATCTAAACACGAGATTGCTAATATTGAGAATCTGCTGCATTTTTGATGAGATAAGGGAGCTAGGTGCTGCCTTTTCATCACCGAGCACTTTCAACATAAAACATTATCTTCATTTTATTTTTCACCGGGGAGTAGCATATCTCACTGAGCCAAGCTCATGAAGTGAAACTTCAAAGCTGAGCTCTAACCTTCAAGAATGAGTTGTCGGATTTCAGATGAAGTTTCTTCTTAAACTCAGTTTCTTGCATTGGATCATCGGCTCTCTATCTCAAGAACGTACGATTTTCAGTTACAAAGACCATGGTAAAACAGAAAAATTCTTTTGCATTCCTCTCTCCTTCACACTGAGCATTTCTTATGATTGGATTCCATTTCTACTTTTATCTGTTCTCCTAGTCAAAACTTTCAACTTGAGTTTTGGGTCCTCTGGGCTTGAATAAGCCAGAAATCAGGAACGAGGGAGAGATTGTACTCACAGCGAGCTGCTGGACCTCAGCAAACAACACAAACCTCTGCCTCATGTAGATAAAGGAACAGCATTTTCCCTGGGCATCATGCAGATTTCTGGAGGACTAAGGCTCTATATTAAAGTTATACAATAAAGGTCAGGTGCTGTGGTCCACGCCTGTAATCCCAGCACTTTGGGAGGCCGAGGCAGGTGGATCACGAGGTCAGGAGATCAAGACCATCCTGGCTAACACGGTGAAACCCTGTCTCTACTAAAAATACAAAAAATTAGCCAGGCGTGGTGGCGGGCGCCTGTAGTCCCAGCTACTCGGGAGGCAGGGGTAGGAGAATTACTTGAACCTGGGAGGCAGAGGTTGCAGTGAGTTGAGATCGTGCCATTGCACTCCAGCCTGGGTGACAGAAAGAGATTCCATTTCAAAAAAATAAAAATAATATAATAAAATAAAGTTATACAATAAATACAAGCCTATCATACATCCTTGCCCTTGTGGCGTATACATTTTCCTTACTTCCTTTCAAGATTCGAACACTCTCCATTTCAACATGTCTATCCCTACCACTACCCCAGACGGCTTAATGCACATGCCCCACTCTCTATTCTCATCCTCGCCCTTGCCTGGCCTTTGATAGGAGGGAGGAGTTTCCCTTCCCTTGTTTTAGGCTTCCTGCTGATTCCTTTACCATTTCCTGCTAAGGACAGAGTCTCACAGACTAATAGTCACGGTGCAAGAACACAAAGAGTGCACATTTTGGTTCTCTTCAGAAGCCCCTCAAATCAGCCAGAAGTGTGTCCTCCAACCCAGGGGTATCTCCAAGTACAGCAACCAACCCCAAAATGCACTGTCCGGGAAAGCTTTCCACTGAGGAACGTTGGTTTCAGTTTGAAATATCAGCTGTCATCTTTGGTCCTTTTTAATCTAACTCCCAATTGAAAACCCTGGCACCAAAACAATAGTTCCCATCAATAACTTTGATGAGTTTCCTACAAATCCCCAGAGCTGATTAGGGCTTGTGCTTTAAAATGGTAATTTTAGGGGCTTTTTCCATTTGGGAACTTCATTGTTTTTTTTTTTGTTGTTTTCTTTCTTTCTTTCTTTCTTTCTTTCTTTCTTTCTTTCTTTCTTTCTTTCTTTCTTTCTTTCTCTGGGTCATGGTGGTGGTGGTGTTTGTTTTTTATTTTTTTCCCTCTCTCTCTCTCTCTCTCTGTCGCTTAGGCTGGACCTCCACCTCCTGGGTTCAAGCAAGCAGGTTTGGCTAATTTTCTTTCTTTCCTTCTTTCTTTCTTTCTTTCTTTCTTTCTTTCTTTCTTTCTTTCTTTCTTTCTTTCTTTTCTTTCTTTCTTTCTTTCTTTCTTTCTTTCTTTTTTTTTTGTTGTTGTAGAGATGGGTTTTTTTTCAGGTTGGCCAAGCTGACCTCGAACTACTGACCTCAAGTGATCCACCTGTCTCAGCCTTCCAAAGTGCTGGGATTACAGACGTGAGCCACAATGCCCAGCTCATGGTGACTTTTAAAGCACAGGTGCAGTATTCATAAGCATTTGCTCTTCATAAGCATTCAGCGTAGCGTACCACTACGCTGATAATCAAGTTTCTTTTTCCAAGAAGTCCTCCAGTTTCATTTCCCTAGCCCTACTTCAAGCTGTAGGGGAGCAGGACACATGCTGCAGCAGCTGGAAGTCCTGGGTCCAAGCCCATGTCCGTCACTTACCAGCTGAGCCACGCTGGGCCACTCACTCTTTATGCGTCTCTTGTTCCAGTTGTAATGATGATGTGGGAAGCCAACAAGAGGATGTCCTCAGGAGCACATGGCATACGCAGTGAGGGAAGCGTTGGCAACAGTCCTCAGGGCTGGGCACGATCTTACCCAAAGATTCCACTATTAACCCAATAGGACCCATATCTTTCCCTAAAATTCAATCTACGATATGCATGTTTTCCACAATTTTAAAAGACAAACCCTATATCAGACTTAATCCTTCTTTTACCAGGCAACCTGAAATGCACCTACTTTACTTCACACACAGTTGATTTGGCCATAAAATGAGTATTCTTATTCCTTCACAGTCACCTGGAACATGACAGAAATCAATTCCTGTTATTTAATAAAGTAACAGGTCACCGGCAGGGCAGGGTGGCTCACACGAGCACTTTGGGAGGCCAAGGCAGGTGGATCACCTAAGGTCAGGAGTTTGAGACTAGCCTGGACAACATGGTGAAACCCTGTCTCTACTAAAAATACAAAAACATTATCTGGACATGGTGGCAGGCACCTCTAATACCAGCTATTCAGGAGGCTGAGGCAGGAGAATCGCTTGAAACTGGGCGGCAGAGTTTGCAGTAAGCAGAGATCGTGCCACTGCACTCCAGCCTGGGCAACAGAGCAAGACTCCATCTCAAAAAAAGAAAAAAAAAAAGATAAATTGAGGTTATGAGAAGAGATACTGAAGGCAGCATGAAACTGCACAGAAGGGCAGCTCCAAGGCTTATTTCTTTTTTAAAGCTCCAGGTTAAAGATTCCGCCACTAGCAGCCTCTAGGCCTTTTGCTTGCCTCTTCATTGAGAGGGTCTTGACTCTGAACTGGGCACTGCACCAAAAAAAAAAAAAAAAAAAAACACACCAAAAACCAGTAAATAGATACTGCACCAAATCTGTATGTTTCATGCAAGGATGGCCCTTGCATGAATTTTTGATTTCTAGAACTAGAAGGGACCTTGCAAATCATCTAGTTCCCTCACTCAGGTGAGAAAAATGCCAAGTCCGGAAAGGTTAAATGATTTGCCCCTGCTCACACTGTAAGCAAGTGGCAAACCAGGGTTAGAACTCAAGCTTCCTAATCCGTGCCCCCGGATAGATGAGGAATGAAAGGGAAACAAGATTAAGATTTGTAAATAATCAAAAGTCCTTTTTGTTATTTTCTTGTAGAGGTACATGCTAAACATTGCTGTTTAGCATGATAAAATGACTAGGATTTGCTTCTAAATAATCCAGTTTGAGGGGGATGGGAAGGGTATAGTGGTGGTTTGATAACTGCTGAAGTTGAGCAATGAGTAAATGAAGGTTCATTCTACTATCCTCCCTACTTTAATATATTTTTGAGAATTTTCATAATAAGCCAGCACAGTTGCCCACATTCGTAATCCCAGCATTTTGGGAGGCCAAGGTTTGCAGATCACTTGAGCTCAGGAGTTTGAAATCAGCCTGGGCAACATGGCAAGACCCCAACTCTATGAAAAACACCCAAATCATCTGGGCATGGTGGCTTATGCTTGTAGTCCCAGTTACTTGGGAGGCTGAGTTGGGAGGCTCGCTTGAGCCAGAGAGGTGGAGGTCGCAGTGAGTCAGATCATGCCACTGTACTGTAGCCTGAGTGACAAAGCCAGACCTCTCTCAAAAAAATTTGTTTTCCATAAAACTTCTAAAAAATTATCATTTAAAAAAGATATCTTCATTTTATTTAGAGTCCATATAAATGAGAAAACATCTGATTTTTTAAAAGATGTTACAGAAAAAAAGGCATATTTTTTTAAAAGTGACTCATTTTTTCATGGATCTCAGGCAACTTTGAGTTTCCTATTATTTTGATTCTACTTCCATTCCCACCCTCAATCATTTAGGCGACAGGGAGACCATGGCCAAGACAAAAAAAAAATCGTCGTTCTTTTTTCTTAAGACAAAGTCTTGCTATGTTGCTCAGGCCGCAATCAAATGCCAAGGCTCAAGCAATTCTCCTGCCTCGGCCACCCAGGTAGCTGGGACTACAGGCACATGCCACGCAGGAAATTATCTTGATGCTTCTCGTCCCAAGGGAGCAGCTCTCATTGTGTCCTTGGTCTCCTTACTGAGTAACAATGGAGGGGTGCCCTGGGAGAGGGCATAGGCTCAAAGGCATCCCTGGCAGGACCATGTAACTCCTTCTCCAACTCCTCCCTTCTCATCACTTAGCTACACATCTATTAATGTTAGTTTCCCATGGCCTGGTGTGGTGGCTCACGTCTGTAATCCCAGCATTTTGGGAGGCTGAGGCAGACAGATGACTTGAGGTCAAGAGTTCGAGACCAGCCTGGCCAACATGGTGAAACCCCTTCTCTACCAAAAATATAAAAAATTAGCCAGGTGTGGCAGCATGCACCTGTAACCCCAGCTACTCAGGAGGCTGAGGCAGGAGAATCCCTTGAACCTGCCAGGCAGAAGTTGCAGTGAGCTGAGCTTGTGCCACTGTACTCCAGCATGGGCGACAGAGGCAGACTCTGTCTAAAAAAAAAAAAAAAAAAAAAAAGTTTCCCAAGAGCAAGATTGTCCCCCTTCTTAAAAGTCTTCAGAGTCCTAGTCCAGAAACCTCCCTAGATACCTAAAAGTTGAGGAATTTGGGGTTATTGTATTGTTTTTGTGTCTGTTTTGTTTTGGAGACAGAGTCTTGCTCTGTCACCCAGGTTGGAGCACAGTGGCCCTATCATGGCTCCCTGCAACCTCCACCTTCTGGGTTCAAGTGATCCTCCTGCCTCAGCCTCCTGAGTAGCTGGGATTATGGTCATGTGCCACCACACCCAGCTAATTTTTCTATTTTAAGTAGAGACAGGGTTTTGCCACATTGGCCAGGCTGGTCTTGAATTCTTGGCCTCAAGTGATCTGCCTACCTCAGCCTCCCAAAGTGCTGGGATTACAGGCATGAGCCACTGTGCCCATTCTAAAACTGTACTTTAAATTTTTTTTTCTTTTTTTTTTGAGACAGAGTCTCAACTTTGTTATCAGGCTAGAATGCAGCAATGCAATCATGGCTTACTGCAGCCTTGACCTCCTGGGCTCAAGTAATCCTCCCTCCTCAGCCTCCTGAGTAGCCGAGACTACAGGCATGCACCACCACACCCAGCTAGTTTTTTAATGTTTTGTAGAGATGGGGTCTCACTATGTTGCCCGGGCTGGTCTTGAACTTGGGCCTTGGCCTCTCAAAGTGCTAGGATTACAGGTATAAACCACTTTGTCCAGCCAAAATATCCTATTTTTAGAAAAGAAAGGCATTAAAGGACTTCTCAAAATGCTACTCTGAGTCTAATAGGACACAGAATTTCAATTCTAAAACTATAGGGCTTACAAAAAACTATAGGATATTACAAATAGTGGAAACAAATCTCTCAGGATATTTCAGAAAGGGCACAGGAGTAGGCATGTGGGTTAAAGGGAGCAGGATGCTTTGAATAGGAATCAAGAAAAGAGGTCTTTATTTGACTTCTTCTTTTTTTTTTTTTTTTTGAGTCAGAATCTCGCTCTGTCGCCCAGGTTGGAGGGCAGTGGTGCGATCTCAGCTCACTGCAAGCTCCACCTCCCGAGTTCATGCCATTCTCCTGCCTCAGCCTCCTGAGTAGCTGGGACTACAGGTGCCCACCACCATGCCCAGATAATTTTTTGTATTTTTAGTAGAGACAGGGTTTCACCGTGTTAGCCAGGATGGTCTAGATCTCCTGACCTCGTGATCCGCCCACCTTGGCCTCCCAAAGTCCTGGGATTACAGGTCTGAGCCACTGCACCCAGCCTGTTTGACTTCTTAAATCTTACCTTTCTCCCAAGACACACCATCTATCGATGCTATTCTAAAATTATTTTTGTCTATCTTTAGTTAATTATCTTTTCTAATTAAAAAATTAGGGTTGGGCGCAGTGGGTCACACTTGTAATCCCAGCACTTTGGGAGGCCGAGGTGTACAGATCACGAGGTCAGGAGTTCGAAACCAGGCTGAGCAACATGGTGAAACCCCATCTCTACTAAAAATACAAAAAAATAGCCGGGTTTTGGTGGCAGGCACCTGAAGTCCCAGCTACTGAGGCAGGAGAATCGCTTGAACCTGGGAGGTGGAGGTTGCAGTGAGCCAAGATGGCACCACTGCACCCCAGCCTGGGTGACAGAATGAGACTCCGTCTCAGAAAAAAAAAAAAAAATATATATATATATTAATAGGCCAGGCACAGCACCTGATGCCAAGGCAGGAGGACCACTTTAGGGCAGGAGTTCAAGTCTGCAGTGAGCCACGACTGTGACACTGCACTCCAGGCTGGACCACACAGTGAGACCCTGTCTCAAAAATAATTAACTAATTAATTAATGCTTACTATGGAAAAGTCAGCAGGTGAAGAATTGCATGGGGTGACTTAAAAGAAAGGACAAGTCCGGGTTCAGTGGCTCACGCCTGTGATCCTGACACTTTGGAAGGCAGAGGTGGGCAGATCATGAGATCAGGAGTTCGTGACCAGCCTGGCCAACATGGTGAAACCCTGTCTCTACTAAAAATACAAAAATTAGCTGAGTGTGCTGACGTGCGCCTGTAATTCCAGCTACTTAGGAGGCTGAGGCAGGAGAATCACTTAAACCTAGGAGGCAGAGGTTGCAGTGAGCTGAGATTGTGCCATTGCACTCCAGCCTGGGCAACACAGCAAGACTCTGTCTCAAAAAAAATTAAAAAAAAAGAAAGGACAAATCCTTTGTCACCTACCATGCAGAGATGATGACTATCATGTCTTCCATCATGATGACTTTGAGCGTGCAACTCGAAGTAGCACACACCACTCCCTGGCACACTGGATCCCCCTCAGCTTCCTTCATTGCTCTTATTTTATACCCTATCCTGCAGCACTACATAGCCCCACCAATGTCCCCAGAACTCACCTGGCTGTTCATTCCTGCCAATCCTATAACCCATCCATCCATTCCACCACCGTAAGATGCTGAGCTCCCTCCAAAAATAAGCAACCTATCCAAGTTCCCAAATTCAGTGACAGTATTTCCAACATCACCCCTACTTCCTTCTCTTCCAAAAACACACCATTATACTCCATACCTGCATTATACTTAAGGTTTTGGGTCACTAAGGAAGAAGGAAGTTCTTGCCCCTTAATTTGTAATCACAGAACATCAACTGGATCCTCAACGGCCTCTTCGTTTCAGTTCCCAGAGGCTGACCACATTTACCAATTAAGTTACTACACTTTAGTTGGTTCTTATCTTTTGCCAGACTCTAGGCTTTTTTTTTTTTTTTGGCTTTGGTTAGAAATTTAAAATATAAACAGCATCACTTAGTGAAATGCTATTTAGAAGCTTCATTGAGATGGTAAAAAATTTTTCCCATGATGAATTTTAACTTTTTTTTTTTTTTTTTTTTAAGACAGGGTCTGGCTCTGTCACCCAGGTTGGAGTGCAGTGATTGGATCATGGCTCACTGCAGCCTCAACCTCCTGAGCTCAAGCCATTCTCCTGTCTCAGCCTACCAAGTAGCTGGGATTACAGGCACTCGCCACCACACTGAGCTAATTTTTGTATTTTTTGTAGAGACAGGGTTTCGCTGTGTTGTCCAGGCTGGTCTCAAACTCCTGACCTCAAGTATCCACCTGCCTTGGCCTCCCAAAGGGCTGGGACTACAGGTGCCTGTCACCACACCTGGCTACTTTTTGTATTTTTAGTACAGACCGGGTTTCACTGTGTTAATCAGGATGGTCTCGATCTCCTGACCACGTGATCCATCCGCCTCGGCCTCCCAAAGTGCTGGGATTACAGGCGTGAGCTGCTGCGCCCAGCCGCTGCTCTAGAATGTAATCGGTTCAAATACCCATTGACCAAAAAATTAACAGTGGTGTTTTCTGGACAGTAGGATCACAAATGTTTCCTCTTCATCTTTTCCAGACAACTCTAAATTTTCTAGAAAAAATTATGTATCATATTAATAATCAAGAAAAAAGGCTCAATAAAAATATTTTGGTTGTTTACAAAAGTTTTACTTTAGGCTGGGTGCGGTGGCTTACACCTATAATCCCAGCACTTTGAGAGGCCAAGGTGGGTGGATCACCTGAGGTCAGGAGTTCAAGATCAGCCTGACCAACATGGTGAAACCCTGTCTCTACTGAAAACACACACACACACACACACACAAAATTATCCAGGCATGGTGGTGCAAGCCTGTAATCCCAGCTACTTGGGAGGCTGAGGCAGGAGAATCGTTTGAACCCGGGAGGCAGAGGTTGCAGTGAGCCTAGATTGTGCCACCGCACTCCAGCCTGGGCAACAGAGGAAGACTCCTTCTCAAAAAACAAAACAAGAGTTTAACTTTAAAAATCTGTTAATGGAGGATATACTTTAGATAATCTCCTTTGGAGTACAACGAGTCTAAAGAAATTAGGTCGAAGATTAGCACTCAGGACTGCCTGAAAACTCAAGACAATATAGTTAGGAATATTACAGGTTGAATGAGAGTAATACAGTAATCATGAAGGTTGAATGGCAAGAACATTTGTGGGTTAAGTAGATAATCCAAGTGTCACCACAAACGATTATTTCCACACCAGGTGCGGTGGCTTATGTCTGTAACCCAGCAGTTTGGGAGGTCGAGGTGGGAAGATTGCTTGAGTCCAGGAGTTTGAGACCAGCCTGAACAACATGGTGAAACATACCACCTTTACAAAAAAATACAAAAATTAGCCAGGCATGGTGATATGTTCCTGTAGTCCCAGCTACACAGGAGGCTGAGGTGAGAGGACCACCTGAGCCAGGGAAGTCTAGGCTGCAGTGAGCCATGATCACGCCACTGCACTCCAGCCTGGGTGACAGAGTGAGACCTTGTCTCAAAAAACAGTATTTCTGGCCGGGCATGGTGGCTCACGCCTGTAATCCCAGCACTTTAGGAGGCCAAGGGGGGCGGATCGCTTGAGCTCAGGAATTCAAGACCGGCCTAGGCATCATGGCAAGACCCTGTCTCTAATCATAAATAAATAATAAAAATAGGCCGGGCATGGTGGCTCACGCCTGTAATCCTAGCACTTTGGGAGGCCGAGGCGGCTGGATCACCTGAGGTCAGGAGTTCAAGACCAGCCTGGCCGACATGGTGAAACCCCATCTCTATTAAAATATACAAAAAATTAGCCAGGTGCAGTGGCGCGCACCTGTAATTCCAGCTACTCAGGAGGCTGAGGTGGGAGAATCGCTTGAACCTAGGAGGCAGAGGTTGCAGTGAGCCAAGGTAGCGCCACTACACTCTATCCGGGGCTATAGAGCAAGACTTCATCTCAAAAAAAATAAATAAATAAAAATAAATAAATAATGAAAATAGAAATAAATTAGCCATATATGGTGGTGTGTGCTTATAGTCCCAGTTACTTGGGAGGCTGAGGTGGGAAGATCACTTGAGCCTGGGAGGTCGAGGCTGCAGTCAGCTGTGATTGCGCCACTGCACTCCAGGCTAGGCGACAGAGACTGTCTCAAAAAAAAAAAAAAAAAAAAAAAAAAGAGTAGTGTTTCTTTTCAGATTTTAGAGCATCTATGGTGGTAATAATAGTCTTAGCTTATGGAGGTGAAAGTGAGGTTCCTTTCACTTTTCCCAAGAACTTGGAAATAGGGATATGAGACCTCCTTCAAGAAAGCTGTGCAGGGAAGATGTGCAGATTCACTGGAACGTGACTGAATGGAGGGAGGGAAGGATGAAGAGAAGAGACTTCGTTCTCAAAGTTAAGTCAGCCTTCCCCAAGGTACATCCTACCTCAAAGACCAGCTGTCTCTCTGAATAGGGTCAAAGGGCACTTCCCTAGGGAGAAGGGAGTAGTCTCTCCTTCTGGATGGGTGGGAATGGATGGGCAGGACAAATTTGCAAATTTTCCTTCACAGGACTCCTAACGTAGTTTTCAGATACAGACTAATTCATCTAGAAAAATATGGACCCGACCAGGCACGGTGGCGCACACCTGTAATCCCAGCACTTTGGGATGCCAAGGCAGGTGGATTGCTTGAGGTCAGGAGTTCAAGACCAGCCTGATAAAATATGGTGAAACCCTGTCTCTACTGAAAATACAAAAATTAGCTGGGCGTGGTGGCAGATGCCTGTAATCCCAGCTGCTCAGGAGGCTGAGACAGGAGAATTGCTTGAACTGGGAAGGCAGAGGTTGCAGTGAGCCGAGACTGGCCATGGCACTCCAGCCTGGGCATCAGAGTGAGACTCTGTCTCAGGAAAAAAAAAAAAAAAAAAAAAATATATATATATATATATATGGCCCCAAGGTGCCCAGCATTTTGAAGTCTGCTCTTGCTCACATAGCTACTGCTATGGTTAATAAGGTTCCCATTAGGATAAAGTGTTAGGATAAAGGCCGGGACCCTAAAGACTCCATTGAGGGCCATCCTACCAATGCTGGCTTTTAAGCAAGGTCACTCCTCAGAGTTTCCAGACAGAACCCAAAAACATGTTCTGTTTCCTGTCCTAATCTCTACCTCAACTACCTTAGTCTCAGCTGATACTCAATGAAGATATTCTCCCCAATATTTGCATCTTTTTTATTTGTTATGTTAATTGACAAATAAAAATTGTATATATTTATTGTGTACAACATAATGTTCTGGAATACATTGTGAATCCCTAAATTGAACTAATTAGCATGCATTACTTCACATACTTAGTGTTTTCTGTGGTGAGAACACTTAAAATCTACTCTCAGTGATTCTCAAGAATACAATACATTGGGCCGGGGGCAGTGGCTCACGCCTGTAATCCCAGCACTTTGGGAGGCCAAGGCAGGTTGATCACTTGAGGTCAGAAGTTCGAGACCAGGCCGGGCGCGGTGGCTCACGCCTGTAATCCCAGCACTTTGGGAGGCCGAGACGGGCGGATCACGAGGTCAGGAGATCGAAACCATCCTGGCTAACACGGTGAAACCCCGTCTCTACTAAAAAATACAAAAAACTAGCCGGGCGAGGTGGCGGGCGCCTATAGTCCCAGCTACTCGGGAGGCTGAGGCAGGAGAATGGCGTGAACCCGGGAGGCGGAGCTTGCAGTGAGCTGAGATCCGGCCACCGCACTCCAGCCTGGGTGACAGAGCGAGACTCCGTCTCAAAAAAAAAAAAAAAAAAAAAAAAAAGAAGTTCGAGACCAGCCTGGCCAACATGGTGAAACCCCGGCTCTACTAAAAATACAAAAATTAGCTGGGTGTGGTGGTGTGCTCCTGTAATCCCAGCTACTCAGGAGGTTGAGGCAGGAGAATCACTTGAACCCCGGAGATAGAGGCTGCAGTGAGCTGAGATTGCGTCACTGCGCTCCAGTCTGGGAGACAGAGTGAGATTCCATCTCAACAACAACCACCAAAAAGAATACAATACAGTGTTATTAAGTATAGTCAAGGCTGGGCATGGTGGTACATGTCTGTAGTCTCAGCTACTGGGGAGGCTGAGGCTAGAGGATCGATTGAGCCCAGGAGTTTGAGACTGCAGTGAGCTGTGATCGTGCCATTGCACTCTAGCCACTGTCTAAAAAAAAAAAAAAAAATTAACTATAGCCACCATGTTGTACAATAGATCTTTTGAACTTATTCCTCTTAACTGAAATTTTGTCCAACATTTGCATTTGCATCTTAATAGAGGATAATAATCATTGAAAGACTGATGATCTTCTTAGTATTTCATCCTCAAGTCAGGTTGAGATAAGGGGTGCGGTTAGTAGAGAGGGAGGAAAAGACCGTTGGGGCAAGCAAGAGCTTGCTCAATATATCTCAGTTCAAAACCACAATCTTGGAATGTGGGGCTTGCATTGGGATCCTCCTTGTTCTTTTTTTTTTTTTTGAGATGGAGTCTCACTCTGTCACCCACACTATAGTGCAGTGGCATGATCTCAGCTCACGGCAGCCTCTGCCGCCTGGGCTCAAGCAATCCTCCCATCTCAGTCTCTTGAGTAACTGAGACCACAGGTGAGTGCCACAACACCCAGCTGATTTTTTGTATTTTTGGTAGAGACAGGGTTTCTCCATGTTGCCCAGGCTGGTCTTGAACTCCTGACCTCAAGTGACTTGCCTGCCTCGGCCTCCCAAAGTGCTGAGATTATAGGTGTGAGCCATGGCACATGGCCAGGGATCCTCCTTGTTCTGTGTGACTAGAAGACCCCCCATCTCAGAGGCCCGTCATCATAGCGTGATTAGGGGGAGTCTGTGCCCAGCCTGATTCGCCCACCCAAGCTCACTGCCAAGACCCATCCTCTTGTTCCTTAGAACTGCACTGTCCTACATGGTAGCCCCATGTGGCTGTTAAAAACTTGACATGCCGCTGGCCCAAACTGAGATATGCTGTATTTGTGAAATATACATTGGATTTGACATAGTAAGGAAACAAGCATGTAAAGTCTCATTAATAATTTTTACATTGATTACACATTGAAAAAATAATATTTTGGATATACTGGATTAAGACATATTATTAAAATTAATTTCACCTGTCTTCTTTTACTTTTTAAAATATAGCTACTAAAAACTTGAAATTATGTTTGTGGTTTGCATTATATTCTGTTGGACAGTGTTGGCTTAGAAAATGGTAACTTTTGTCATTCACTCTTTCTTCTTCTGCCACCAAGCTGATAGTAAGCCCAATCAGTGAATCTTTCATTTCAAATATTGTATTTTGAATTATAAATGTTCTATCTGGTTCTTTTTAAATATGTATTTTTTGACTGGGCATCATGGCTCATGCCTGTAATCCCAGCACTTTGGGAAGCCGAGGTGGGTGGATCACTTGAGGTCAGGAGTTCAAGACCAGCCTCGCCAACATGGTGAAACCCCATCTGTACTAAAAATACAAAAATTAGCCAGGCATGATGGCACACACCTGTAATCCCACCTACTCAAGGAGGCTGAGGCAGGAGAATTGCTTGAACCTGGGAGGCAGAAGTTGCAGTGAGCCGAGATCATGCCATAGCACTCCAGCCTAGACAACAGAGTGAGGTTCTGTCTCTCTCTCTCTCTCTCTATATATATATATATATATAATATTATATATTATATATGTATTCCAAAAAGAAAATGGTAACTTTTTTTAAAATTAAGGAAATTTCTTTTTTTTTTTTTTTGAGATAGGATCTTGCTTCGTCACCCAGACTGGAATGTAGTGACGCCAATCATAGCTCATGCAGCCTTGAATTCCTGGACTCAAGTGATCCTCCAGCCTCAGTCTCCAGCCTCAGTCTTGGCCTCAAGCAATCCTCCTACCTCAGCCTCCTGAATAGTTGGGACTACAGGCACACATCACTACACCCAGCTAATTTTTCTTTTTTTGCAAAGACAAGGTCTCGCCATGTTGCCCAGGCTGGTCTTGAACTCCTGAGCTCAAGCGATCCTCCTGCCTCAGCCTCCCAAAGTGCTGGGATTACAGGTGTGAGCCACCACACCCAGCCAAAATAAAAGAAAACCTTGGTTAGAAAAGAAGAGAGATTCATGACCTGAAAGTGTATCTGCACCAAAAAGTATCCCATAAATAGACAGTCCTCAATGAAAAGCATTCAGACATCATTTGGAAGAACCCATGTAACCCAAAGACAAAGCACCACTCGTGGGTTTCACTACAATTTTCCAGGTACCACGCTGAGGACTTCATGTGTATTAATTCATGTGATCACCATAACTGCCCTGGGCAATAGGCATCTTTTTTATACCTACAATACAAATGAGAAAATTGAGACACAGAAAGGTTCGAATACAGGGATTTGACTTCTGGCAATCTGACTTGAGATCCTGACTCTTACTTGTTCCGACATTCCTGTGAGCTCTCGTTTGTTGAACGTAGCTTTCTAGGAGGATTTTCTTTATCAGTCCAGTTTCCCCAGCAAGCCCGTCCCACCTCTGCCCTGGCACTTAAAAAACAAACACTCCTGTCTGTCGTGAGCAGGGAAAGCCCTTCCTGAAATCACAGGGCCCTAAATCCCAGAGTTTGGGCCGAACCCCGTATCTGCCAACGTGATGCTCTCAAATCCCTCCTTTTAGCAACTTAGTAGATTACGAGAACATGACTTTGTACTTCTGACCCCAGCAGCCTGAAGGCTAGGACAGTCTGCCGGGTTTTATTCTTTCCTAAGTTGTCAAAGACCGTTTTTTTCACAATTTGCATAATACTTTCCAAACCTTCCCAACAGACAGACGGTTGGTTGCTTGCAAATGTTCTGAACCTCAGCTAAGGAACTACTGCCAGGGAGCAGCTGAGAGGGCCCCCCACCCCCACCCACCACCCCAACCCTCACCCACCACCCCATCCCCACCCGCCATCCCAGCACAGCAACTGAGGGTCCTCCCACCCCCCACCCCCCACCCCACCCCCACCCACCACCCCAGCACAGTAACTGAGAGGGTCCCCCCACCCACCACTCTAACCCCACCCACCACCCCAGCACAGCAGCTGAGAGGGTCCCCCCATCCCCACCCACCACCCCAGCACAGCAGCTGAGAGGGTCCCCCTACCCACCCACCACCCCAGCACAGCAGCTGAGAGGGTCCCCCCAACCCTCCACCTACCACCCCACCCCCACCTCCCACCCAGCACAGCAGTTGAGAGGGTCCCCCAACCCCCCACCCCCCCACCACCCCAGCACAGTTCTAGTTCCCACAAAGTGAAGATGGTTAAATGGTGGCAAAAGGAAAACTTGTGCCTCTTTTTTTTTTTTTTTTTTTTGAGACAGGGTCTCACTCTATTGCCTAGGCTGGAATGCAGTGGAATGATCACAGCTCACTGCAGCCTCAATCTCCCAGGCCCAAGTGATCCTCCACCTCAGCCTCCCAAGTAACTGGGACTACAGGCGCGCATCATCACACCCAGCTTATTCATTTATTTATTTATTTTAGAGACAGGGTCCCACTATGCTGCCCAGGCTGATCTTGAACACCTGAGTTCAAGTGATCCGCCGCCCTCCGCCTCCCAAAGTGCTGGGATTACAGGTGTCAGCACCCCGCCCAGCCTCACTTCATCTTTCTTTCCTGCCTTTCTTTTCCTCGGAAACCACACAAATCAGATGGTTTTGCTTTTGATTTTTAAAAGTCTCAATCATAAGAATAATTAACTTATTCACCCTGGCAAGATGATGCAGTTTCCATCTTATTTATAACAGTGCTATTATTACAAGGCGCACTCAGGGGCCTGCAAGCACCCAGTTTTCAGTTGTTTCCTTTTATAGATGAGGCCAGAGGCCCAAGGAGCATGTGGCTTACTGAAGGCCGTGTACTAGTTATGAAAGAGCCTTTCCACCACCACATTGGTCTGATTTCCATTAGCCTAAGAGTTTGGGCAGAGGGTGGTCCCGGGGTTGGGTAAATGACCTCACCCTCAGAGCAGCCACAATGCAATTAGCATAGGCATGAAACCCTCCTTCTTCCCTTCCCTTGGCCCGTTCTCAGACTCCTTATCTCTTGGGTGACCGCTTCCTGATGTTTGTGTTGGATTTTGTTTCTTTTAGGCTCTAGCTATTCCCTCCAACTGAAATGCTCCACTCCCAGATACTTACATGGTTAAATCCCTCAGCTTCGAGAAGCTGAAATCTCACCTTCTTAAAGAGGCCAACCCTGGCGACCCACCTAATTCTGCAACCTCCCCCTACACCCTACAGTATGCCATAACCCCCTTCCTCTCTTTTATTTATTTATTTATTTATTTATTTATTTATTTATTTATTAGAGACAGGGTCTTACTCTGTAATCCAGGCTGGAGTGCAGTGGCGTGATCTCAGCTCACTGCAGCCTTGACCTCCCAGACTCAAGCGATTCTCCCATCTCAGCCTCCCGAGTAGCTGTGACTAGAGGCATGTGCCACCACACCCAGCTAATTTTTTTAAATCTTTTGTAGAGATGGGGTCTCACTATGTTGCCCAGGATGGTCTCAAACTCCTAGCCTCAATTGATCCTCCTGCCTCAGCCTCCCAAAATGTTGGGATTACAGATGTGAGCCACCATGCCTGGCTTCCTTTCTTTCTTTTTTTTTTTTTTTCTTTTTTTCCTGAGACGGAGTCTCGCTTTGTTGCCTAGACCGAATTGCAGTGGCGCAATCTCGGCTCACTGCAATCTCCGCCTCCCGGGTTCAAGTGATTCTTCTGCCTCAGCCTCCCGAGTAGCTGAGACTACAGGTGCCTGCTACCACACCTGGCTATATTTTGTATTTTTTAATAGAGATGGGGTTTCACCATATCGGCCAGGCTAGTCTCAAACTCCTGACCTCAGGTGATTCTCCCACCTCAGCCTCCCAAAGTGCTGGAATTACAGGTGTGAGCCACTGTGCCCAGCCCAGAGCTGTTCTTGATACTCACAAGCTCAGACTGTGAGAACCTCAAGGCCAAGATCAAGAATGGAGTCCCTGCCATACCCTCGCAGTGCCGGGCACTTAGGCCCTCAGGTTCCAAGTCAACTCCAACCTGTATGAAAACGTCAGGGGAGGAAAGATTAAGGCTAACATTTTCCACCTGCACCCCTCCCACCAACTTCTTTACACCTTCATTTCTTTTTTAAGTGTTCTGGAATATAAAAATAACAAAGTAAGCTAAAACAAAATTCTGAGCAGAGATGGAGGACCCCGAGCCACATGGCTTGCTTTGGACCCTGTGTGCACCCTCAGTGCCACCCTCACGGCCCAGTGCATACCCAGTGGAAGGAGAGAGGCTGGAGAACTCTGGGCACTTTTGTCAGGGCTGCGAACAGGAAAGCCGCCCAGTGGAAAGGAGCCAGGTCCTCTGGCTTTGGAGAAGAATGGGCTGAGAGATGTGAGACACCGGGAGAGCGTTTTCAGTCGTGCGAGAGAACGTGCTGGTCGGCACTTTTCCAGCTCCACAGGCGATGAAGCAAGAAACAATAGTTCTATTTTTTAGTACAAGACAGTTCAGTGAGACTCAGAAAGGATGCCTTATTTAGAAGGAGGTTAAACACCAGCAGAATATAACCAGGAGGAATTTGAAATCCCCAATTTTGCAGTAAAGTATCTTTCGACTGAAAAAAAAAAAGAACAAACAACTTTCGTAGAACAAAGATCATGCTTCTTTTCGCAATTCCTATGGATTCTTATTTACTTATTTACAACAGAAGTAAAACCTTCCTGAGAAATCGTAAACCCACTTTCTTTGGTCTTCTTTAAAGAGGCGAGGAGGGGCTTACTACATGCCAGGAAGGGTGGATGTGAGAGCTTACCTGGTTCTCACACAGCTCTGCCAGACTGGCCTTCTGGGTCCCACCAGGGAGAAGGGCTCAAACCTGGCAAAAAAAGGGAAGGAGCTGGCCGGGCACAGTGGCTCATGCCTGTTATCCCAGAACTTTGGGAAGCCGAGACTGGAAGATTGCTTGAGGCCAGGCGTTCAAGACCAGCCTGGGTAACATAGGGAGGGAGACCCTGTCTCTATTTTAAAAATAAGGTGGGGTAGGGGCCGGGTGTGGTGGCTCATGCCTGTAATCCCAGCACTTTAGGAGGTCGAGGTGGGTGGATCACAAGGTCAGGAGATCGAGACCATCCTGGCTAACATGGTGAAACCCCGTCTCTACTAAAAATACAAAAAATTAACCGGGCGCGGTGGCGGGCACCTGTAATCTCAGCTACTCAGGAGGCTGAGGCAGGAGAATGGCATGAACCCGGGAGGCGGAGCTTGCAGTGAGCTGAGATCCGGCCACTGCACTCAGCCTGGACAACAGAGTGAGACTCCGTCTCAAAAAAAAAAAAAAACAAAAAAAAAAACAAAAAACAAAAAAAATTAAAGTGGGGTAGGGAGGCAGAACAGACACCAGGTTTCTTTATGTTGACCAGGCCAGGTGGGATTATAATAATAATCATATGTAAAATATGAGCAGGCACTGATGTAAGCACTTCACATGTACAGTAATAACTGTTTAATCCTCTCCACAGTCCTCTGAAGATTGTATTCCTGAGGAAGCTGAGGATATAATTTGATCGGTGGAAGGTGAGTGCCGGGGGAGAAACGCAGGGGTCCTGTCCAATCCAGGGCAGGCTTCCAGCACTCAGGCTGAGGTGGACTCCAGGAGGGCTGACCCCATAGCAGACAGAGTCCAGATCCCATCAACCCTGTCACCACCAATTTGTGAAACACAAATTTGATGGTGTCTTGACCCCCCGAAACCCTCCAGAGACAGACATCTAAGCATGCACAATTTCTTCCTCGTGGAAATGTCCATTTAAGGCCTCTTAATCCTGGCCACAAATCTCATTGGGAGGGGCTTCTCGGATAGAGTCCTTCAACAGCATCTCTTCTTCTGCAATGTGCGTGTAAAGCAGAGACAGGGAAGGCCCCACAGTGGGTGTGTTAGACAAGACCCCATAGATGTCCAAGTCCAGAGATAAGTGGGTCCTCAAGACACCTGACCGCTTGCTTCAGTCCCCTAGAGAGGATAATCATTGCCTCAGGTTAGCCACACAGGAAGAGGTCAGGGTCACCACTGATTGCCCTTCCCAGGCAGGGGAGACAGGAAGCAAGGCCCCTCACTGCCTGGACCCAATGTCCCCTAGATGTCCCAACCCTTTTGCTACCCTTGGCCATCTCTGACCGGTCCTGTGCGAGGACGCCAGCATGTAACCTCCAGCAGGCCAGGGCTGTAAGATCTCCAGGGTAACTGCATGTGCCTGGCACACAGCAGGCTCTTTTTGTGGCTCAGACGCAGATGGCTCCTGACTGACTGCATGCAGCAGGGCGGCGAAGAGCAGGCTGACATCTGACATCTGCCAGCTGAATGCCTCGGAGAGCCTGTTCAACCTCCCTGTACTCCAGTTTCCACATCTGTTAAAACGGGGATTCCACAAGCATGTAATGAGGATCAAGTGAGTTGAAACATGAATCGTTTGTAGTGCCTTGGCCTGCAGCACTCAATGGTACTAGCTGTTAATCAGCATAACTATATTTAGCTGCATGACACTAGGCAAGTCGCTTATCTCTGAGCCTCCATTTTTGGTCCTATGAAGTAGGGATATTTCTACCTCACATAGTTGTTGGGAAAATTGAAAAAGAATATCATGTGGGTCGTGCATGGTGGCTCATCCCAACACTTTGAAAGGCCGAGGTGGGCGGATCACCTGAGGTCAAGAGATCGAGGCCAGCCTAGTCAACGTGGTGAAATCCCGTCTCTACTAAAAATATAAAAATTAGCCGGGCCTCGTGGCACACGCCTATAGTCCCAGCTACATGGGAGGCTGAGACTGGAGAATCGCTTGAACCTGGGTAGCGGAGGTTGCAGTGAGCCAAGATTGTGCCACTGCACTCCAACCTGGGCGACAGTGAGACTCCGTCCCAAAAAATAAGGAGAAAAAAAGAAAGAGAGTATTACGCATAGAGGGATTGGTGCCCTGCGCGGGAAATGATGGGTAAGGAGCCAACCATTCTCTGTATTGCATTCCATTCTCTCAGGGTCTTGCAAGTTGAGCAACCAGCTAGCAGTGTATAAAAGACAGAATTTGGTCTGAGCCTTCCTGGCTAGGGGCACATCATGAATAGCTCCCAGACACAATTTCTTCCAGCCCGACATGGTGGTTCATTTTCGCCAGAGTGGAGTCACCTTGCAGCTCTTTTTCCCTTAAAGAAATGGCTCAGAATGGCCCCCTTTCTAGATCTGTACCTGAGCAGGGATCTTCAAAACTCTGCTCTCAAAGAGTGACTAACAGGGAATTCAGACACAGAGGTGGTTGGTGATGGAATATTTGGAGCAAGACCTTTACCAGTTAGCAAATATCAAACCAAGCCAAAAAACATCCCACCTGCTCCTCCCTGCCAAGCCAAGTCCACCCACGTCCTGACAAAGGCGCTGGTGAGGCTGGCCTAGTTGTGGACCCAGGAAGGGAGAGATGGCAGCAAATACCTTGCTGTTCACCTGCACAGATGCCTGCATTGGGAGCAAGAGGGAGGCCAACCTGTGGTGACGGATTCTGGGTCCTGGGTCACAAGGAGACATGAGTTAGGCAGCCGCTCCTCCCTGAGAGCAAGGCTTCATCACCTCCTTTGGACTCTGGACTGAGAATGAGGTCCCACATCTAACAAGGGGTATTTCCTCCTCTTTTGTGACTTTATTTACATGTGGAAAAGCTTAGGAGTTTAAATAAACAGATAAATAAGTAATTTGATTATACATTTACTAAATCACTTTAATTGAAGAGAACAAACTTACATGCAATCAAGATGAGAGTTGACAAAACTTATTTTCCTTTGGATGGTGGTTTTCAGGTCAGATATGACTTCTTTTCCCAAGAAGTCTTCTCTGCCAATCAAAATGCCTCTGGAGGCCTGGCAAGGTGGCTCATGCCTATAATCCCTGTACTTTGGGATACCAAGGTGGAAGGATTGCTTAAGCCCAGGAGTTCAAGATCAGCCTGGGCAACATGGAGAGACTCCGTCACTACAAAAATCTTTAAAAATTAGCTGGGTATGGTGGTGCACACCCATAGTCCCAGCTTCTTGGGAGGATGAGGTGGAAGGATTGCTTGAGCCCAGGAGGTTGAGGCTGCAGTGAGTCATGTTCACGCCACTGCACTACAGCCTGAGCAATGACAGAAACCTTGTCCCCCTAAGCACCTCTCAAGTACAGTAATAATCGTTTGTGCCCCCTCACCAAAAAGAATGCCTCTGGGTACCTCCAAAAAGAGGTAACCATTTGGCATAATCTGCCCACTGAACCACTAATTCAATGAGTATTTACTAAGCACCTACTATGTGCTAGGTGTGGCCCTACTAGGTGTGAGGCCGGCAGGGGAGATTCATGAAAAAAATGAACCCACTCCTCAAGTAGTGTCATCTAGCCAGGACACCACAGGACTTCTGCTACTCAAGCCCTGGCTGTGTCCACCATGAAGCATAGCCACAAAGGTTTGGTTTTTATATTGCAATAATGGCGTAACAGAATTTAAGAAAAACCTTTAACGGTCACTGCCCGTAATCTCACTAACACAATCATTTCCATTTGCCTTTGCCTTCCAGTTTTTTTGTTGTTGTTGTTGTTTTTTTTTTTTTTTTTTTTTTTTGAGACAGAGTTTTGATCTTGTCACTCAGGCTGGAGTGCAATGGCGTGTGTCTCAGCTTACTGCAACCTCTGCCTCCCGGATAGCTCCCTCAATCGATTCTCCTGCCTCAGCCTCCTGGGTAGCTGGGATTACAGGTGCGTGCCACCATGCCCAGATAATTTTTACACTTTTTTAGTAGAGGCAGGGTTTCACCATGTTGGTCAGGCTGGTCTTGAACTCTTGACCTCAGGTGATCTGCCTGCCTCGGCCTCCCAAAGTGCTGGGATTACAGACATGAGCCACTGCACCTGGCCAGTTTTGTTTGTTTGTTTGTTTGTTTTGGCTTTTTAGATATAGGGTCTCACTCTGTCACCCAGGCTGGAGTGCAGTGGCTCAATCATAGCTCACTGTAACCTCCAACTCCTAAGCTCAAGCAATCTTCCTGTCTCAGCCTCCCAAAGCACTAAGATTATAGGCGTGAGCCACCGTGCCTGGCCCATTTTTAACTACATCATGTTTTAGAGTAGTAGCAATCACAACATGCTTAGAGATTGTATTTTTCTACCATTTATATTTTTATATCTTCCTGCCTAATCTTCCTTATTAGCTTTTTTTGGAAAAGCTACATGCTGTTCTATCCTGGCTCCTGTCATTCTGGTTCATGTGCTAAAATGACAAAACCATTCCCCATTACTGGACTGGCACGATTTGGGTTTTTTGTTTGGTTGGTCGGTGTTGTGGGAAACTGCAGTGTTTGTGGACCGAGCCATGTCTATGGAGAACACAGTCTGTCCAGGTCCTGTGCTGAGGTCACTGGAGGCCTAGTCGGTCACCAGGCAGCCATGGTCCTCACAGAGCTTAAGGCCAGAAACCAGCAAATCATTTTTGTTAAGAAGTGAAGACACCTTGGAAGACATATGAAATGAGTCACACCAAAAGCCCCAGCAAAGCAAATTCCAGTCTGAGGGACCCAGAAGATTTAGACGTTTTCAAAATGACTGAAGAAAAGTGTTTGAGAAAGTCCCCACTCCCAAACTTTAGTCACAGCAGAGCTGAAACTACCTCCACACAGGGTTGTATTTCCAAACGGTAGCTCTTCTGATCTCATTGGCGATGGAGGGAAAACCCCCCTTTATTTCGGAATGAACCCTCTAACCCTACTGACCAGCCGGGAAATCCCAAACCTGCCTCCTGCCCGCTGGGATTGCAAGTTCAGCCTGTGTCCATGGGGGAATTACTGCATGGGTTGGCTTCTCTCTGAAACTTTCTCCTCTCCACTTGCCACTCCAAACAGAGCATGAAAAAGAAACCCCAGAAAGAGAACCACAGCTTGGGTTTCCACATTTAGCAACTTTTCCACTGTTTCCCTAGAAATAAAAACAAGAACACACATTCATTTACTCCACCCCACCAAGACCGTCTCCTACATAAAATGCAGCTCTCTGGTCCCCATACCCCAACCCCAGCTGCCAGAAGCTGAAGTGGAAGAAAAAACAAAGGTGCCCAGCTGGAAACTCGGGCAGCCTAGAGCAAACTTATGCACGTCTGTGGGTGCTCCCTCTTCCTCTATACTCCAAGGTCCCACAGGGCCAGCTGTACACTCATGGTGTGGGGAGGAAGGGATGGTTCTTGGTCAGGTTCTCTCTTCTGGAAGCTTCCACACAGCAGAGCCCTGTATTATTTTCCCCTCCAAAGTGTATGTCCAGTGCTTTGCAAACCATGGTTGATTTGGCAGAGCATTTATCACATACAGTCACAGTGTACTCTGAAGAGCAGTTTGCTTGACCCTATAAAGCCTTGAGCTCTTAGGGCAGGATACAGAACCCACAATGACAGCTTGGGGGGTACCCTGGAATCAGGGAATATGGAGCCCTCTCCAGAAGCTTCATTTCTTCCCAGTCTTTTGTTAGATAGGAGGTCCAGGACAAGTCACCTCCGGATGGTCACCTCCAGATCGTCAGGTCTTGGTGGTGGTGGCACAGCGAGATCCTCCCCACCAGCAGAGGGCCTCATACTGAATACACGGGGTCCTTAGTCTGAATTTTCCTGGCTTTAAAACGTTTCAGAAGAGGAAATCTACCACTGGACTCAGCTCAAAGAAAGCAGAGCCTCATGGTACTCAGTAGGTGCTCAATAAATGCATGTATTCTTGCTCAACAAACCCTTAGGGATGGTGAGGGCATCTGCAGAGAACCCCAGATTGTAGCCAGAAAGAGCTTTACAGAGGAGGAGCCCAGAAACTCTAGCTCTTGGTTCTCAAACTCGGCTGAATATTGGAGAATTCAGGCTTTAAGAAATCCTGATGTTAGGGGAATGGGTGTTTGGACTGATGTGTGACAAAGCATAGTCACATGTCCAAGATCGAATCTAGGTGGTAGATATACAGCTGCTCACTGTAGAATTATTTCCATTTTGCTGTGTGTTTAAACATTTTATTTTATTTTATTTTATTTTATTTATTTATTTATTTTTTTTTTTTCTGAGACAGGATCTCACTCTGTCACCCAGGCTGGAGTGCAGTGGCGCAATGTCGGCTCACTGCAACCTCTACCTCCCAGGTTCAAGCGATTCTCCTGCCTCAGCCTCCCGAGTAGCTGGGATTACAGGCACACGCCACCACACCTGGCTAATTTTTGTATTTTTAGTACAGATGGGGTTTCCCCTTTTTGGCCAGGCTGATCTTGAACTCCTGACCTCAGATGATCCGCCTGCCTCAGCCTCCCAAAGTGCTGAGATGACAGGCGTGAGTCACCATGCCCAGCTGAATATTTTCATAATGCAATGTTGAGGGGGAAGTCCTGAGGCCTGGTCTTGCCTCAAAGATTCTGATTTAATTGGTGCAACCTGTGTATTTGCAAGAGCTCTCAGGTGAGTCTACTGTCCAGGTGAGGCTACTGTCCAGGTGAGTCTACCGTCCAGATGAGTCTACCGTCCAGGTGAGGCTACCGTCCAGGTGAGTCTACGGTCCAGCTGAGGCTGATCTCCATGGCTCTAGTCTGGGCTCATTGTGGGCCAGAACAGCATCATGAGTATCACCTGGGAACTTGTTAGAAATGCAGATGTCCAGGCTCCACCCTGCCCAGGTGTGCAGAGCCAGAAACTCTGGAGGTGGAACAAACAATTGATGTTTTAACAAACAAATGCCTTCCTGTGATTCAGGTGCATGTTAGCTAAGTTAGTGGTTCACAAACTTGGGTGCATGCTGGAATCACTTGAGGAATTTGGGGGACAAAATAAACAATATTCCAGGATAAACCTCCTACCCTTTGAATTAAGACTGCAAGGCAGGAGGCTGCAACATAAAGGAAAAGTGTCCTGTCTAATCCAGAGCAGTCAGGGGCAGCCACTGCCCTCAGTGCAATCCAGTGCAACAGGGGACATTCTTTCCTCCCAGGCTTGTTACCAAGGACCTAGGAGAAGGAGTGAATAGGGTGACGGGTATCAAAATGGATCAGGGTCTCCTTCCTACAGATGAAGAAACTGAGGATCCCAAAATGGAGCAACTTGCCCCAGCTCATACACCAAGGCAGGGGGCAGCCAGGATTCAACCTAGTTCTGTATCCAACTAAGTGGTTTTTAGTATATTCATAACCATCATCACTATCTAATTCCAGAACATTCTCATCATTCCAAAAAGATACACTGTACCCTTTCACTCCCCATTTCTCCCTCCACCCAGCTCCTGTCAACCACTAATCAACTTTCTGCCTCTGTGGACGTGTCTGTTCTGAGCATTTCATGTAAATGGAACCACACACTTTGTGGCTTTTTGTGACCAGCTTCTTTACTTAGCATAACGTTTTTGAGGTTTACCCATGTTGTTGCATGTATCAGCACTTCGCTCCTTTTTATGACCAAATATGTGCTTGTATGGATCTCCTTGGTTTTGTTTACGCACTCACCTGTGGATGGGCGTTTGCGTTGTTTCCATTTCTTGGCTATCATGGATAATGCTACTATGAACGTCCTTGCACAAGTTTTTGTGTGGACATAACTGTATTCTCAATTCTCCTGGGTAAACATCCAGGAGTGGAGTTGCTGAGTCCTATGGCAACTCTATTTTTTAACTTTTTAGGAACTTCCAGACCATGTTCTAGAGCTTCACTTCTGTTATCAATCCCACTTTGCTGATGGCGAGGGAGGGAGAGAAGTGTTTGCTCATACTCATCAGCTATTGAATGGTGGACTCAGAGGGTGGGGGCTGCTCATGGAAAGGAATCCTCTGTTTCCCTCAATGCATTTCATCCATTCTTCAAAACTTTTGAGACCCTTCTATGTGCCAGTTACTAGTCTAGGTGCTGAAATTACCTCTGAGAGCCAGACAGACATAGTTCCTGCCCTCTTGGAGACATAGGTTAGAGAGGAAAACAGGCAGTAAGCAAATAATTACAAATTTGACAAGCATGACAGCGAAATCTATGAGAGTATTTGCCAACTTATCCTCTGCTTTGTATTGTGATCAAGAACTTGGGCTTGGAGCCTGCCCAGGTTCAAGTACTCTCCACTTACTAGCTAGGGGGCCTGGGCAATTTCCCTAACCTCCCTCTGTCTCTATTATTCACGTGGAAATGGACAGAGTAACAGTACCTACTTTAAGGTTTACAGGGTGGATTCAAAGCATCAAAACCTAGAAAGCACTTCAAACCTGGCTCTGGCAGTTCCAAAATCAATACAAGCTATTGAGGTTGCTGTTATGCTGTCTACACCTTACCCGTCACTCTGGGGTATGAATCCTGGTCCCTCCAACTTTCACTGTTTCCCTCCTCCTCCCCATGCCCCGCTACCCATATACAAACTCTGACAGTAAGCAGAATGACCACAGTGCTCTGTTCCAACATCCTGCATTGAGCTAATCTGGTTTGATGCTCCAGTTAGAATCCCTGAATGCCAGGCTCCTCATTGCACAGAGAAGAAAATGCTTTTTAAATACTCATCTTTTCTCCTTCACTAGACTGTGAGCACCTTAAAGCTAGGCCTTCTTTATCCTGTAGTGCTAAAAGTTTTTGGCCAAGAAAAACAAGTGGAGGTAAAGTCGTAAAGTGGGGTGGTAGGGTTGAGAAAGGACAGGTTCTGGAGCCAGACAGTCCTGGGGCCATCACACCTGCTCTGCCACATGTAACCACCTGCCCAGGGCAGCTTCCTTGGGGAACCGCCTTCAATCATCTGTGAAATGCAGGAGCAGTTGCCCCTCAGACCTGGTAGGGATCAGCAGTGACCTGCAGAAGTTGCTGGTGTGTAGTAGGCACCAGATACCTGGTGCTTCTGCTGCCTCGGTGCTGCTGAGGACCCAGAGCCCTGTCTGGGCAGCATGCCCAGCAGAGGCAGAGAAGTACAGGAAGTACACAAGGTCAAAAGGAAAACGCGCTCTCCAGAGACGTCCTCTGATCACTATCGTGTACACTGGGTCGAATGGAACAGAATTTGCTGCTAGAGTGTTTTTCCTCTCCTAACCCCATAGACGCTTCTATTTTGCTATTTTTACTGAACACGAAGAGGAACAGAAAGTATTCATGCAACTGTATCCAGTGAACGATTAAGAAATGCATAAGAGCGGAGATTGTGTAATTCCCAAGCTGCTGTGCCTTGTCATCAGCCGCAAGTCCGAGAAATACTGTAACGGTCAAGTTGATCTCTATTCCTAAGAAATTTCCTGGGTTGGCTTTAACACATTCTTGAGAGTTATGACAGAAGATATTTTAAAAATTCCTCCTACTCAGTGAGTCATGCAAAGCCAACCACACATCAGTAGTGTCCTTCCCATGTTTAATCTTCAGAAGGTATGTTAGGAATAACATGTTTGCTTTTGAAAGATGCCTTGTAGGCCGGGCGTGGTGGCTCATGCCTGTAATCCCAGCACTTTGGGAGGCCGAGGCGAGCGGATCACCTGAGGTCAGGAGTTTGAAACCAGCCTGGTCAACATGGTGAAACCCGGTCTCTACTAAAAATATAAAAATTAGTCAGGCGTTGTGGCGGGCGCCTGTAATCCCAGCTACTCAAGAGGCTGAGGTAGAAGAATTGCTTGAACCTGGGAGGCGGAGGTTGCAGTGAGCCGAGATCATGCCACTGCACTCTAGCCTGGGCAACAGAGCGAGACTCCATCTCAAAAAAGGAAGGGAAGGGAGGGGAGCAGAAGGGAGGGGAGGGGAGGGGAGGGGAGAGAAGGGAAGATGTCTTGTCTTCAAGTGAACTTCATTAAGGATGAGTTGCTTATTTGTATTAAAGAGAGGGCTGGAGGATAGCTTGAGCCCAGGAGTTCAAAACAACATATTGAGACCCCATTCTCCAAAAAAAACAAAACAAAACAAAAGATGGGGATAACTGAACTTTTCCATTGTATTATCCAAGAATCTTAAAATAAAAGTCATATTTTTAAAGATTATTGAAGTTTTAAAATATGTCTTTTTTTTTTTTTTTTTTGAGACAGGGTCTCATGATGTTGCCCAGGCTCTTTTCTACATCCTCCCAATTAGCTGGGATTTCAAGTGCATGCCAACCCACACAGCCTTTTCTTTTTCTTTTTTCCTCTTTTTTTTTTTTTTGAGGCAGGATCTTGCTATGTTGCCCAGGCTGGAGTGCAGTGGTGCGATCGCACTTCACTGCACCCTGGACCTCCTGAGCTCAAGAGATCCTCCCACCTCAGCCTCCCAAGAAGCTGGGACTGCAGACACATGCCACCAAGACAAGTGGCTAATATTTTAATTTAATTTTTTCTAGAGACAGGGTCTCACGATGTTGCCCAAACTGGTCTCAAACTCCTGGCTCAAGCAGTCTGCCCACCTCAGCCTCCCAAAATGTTGCAATTACAGGCTTGAGACTTTTTATTTTTATTTATTTATATATTTATTTTGAGATGGAGTCTCGTTCTTTGTCGCCCAGGCTGGAGTGCAATGGTGCAACCTCGGCTCACCACAACCTCCACCTCTTGGGTTCAAGTGATTCTCCTGCCTCAGCCTCCCGAGCAGCTGGGACTACAGGCACCTGCCACCACACCTGGCTAATTTTTTGTATTTTTAGTAGAGATGGGGTTTCACCGTGTTAGCCAAAATGGTCTCAATCTCCTGATCTTGTGATCCGCCCGCCTCGGACTCCAAAAATGCTAAGATTACAGGCATGAGACACCGAGCCCGGCCCGAGCCTTTTTATTTTTAAAAGTAGCTTTCCATTTTCTTTCTGTGGCAATTTCAAGAGGCATAGTGGATTATTATCCCTGAGCTTTCTTGGGTATTCAAAAAAGGCCATGGGGCTGGGCACGGTCGCTCACGCCTGTAATCCCAGCACTTTGGGAGACTGAGGTGGGCGGATCACCTGAGGTCAGGAGTTCGAGACCAGTTTGACCAACATGGTGAAGCCCTGTCTCTACTAAAATACAAAAAAGTTAGCTGGACGTAGTGGCAGGTGCCTGTAATCTCTGCTACTTGGGAGGTTGAGGCGGGAGAATCGCTTGAAACCAGGAGGCGGAGGTTGCAGTGAGCCGAGATCGCACCATTGCACTCCAGCCTGGGCAACAAGAGACTCTGTCTCACAAAAAAAAAAAAAAAAAAAAAAAGAGGCCATGAGGCTGGGCCCAGTGGCTCACACTTGTAATGCCAACACTTTGGAAGGCCAACGCGGGAAGATCACTTGAGCCTAGGAATTCCAGGCTGCAGTGAGCTATGGTCATGCCACTGTACTCCAACATGGGTGACAGAGTGAGACCCTGTCTCAAACATAATAATAATGATAATAGTAATAATAAAAAGAAAATGGTGGTGGCAGCTCACACTTCATCTTTATTTTTTATTTCAGAGGCACTTATAAACCAGGAGAATTATGTACAAAAGGAGTCCCCAAATATAACCCAAGACTCAGGAAATTCTTGCTCCTCTTGGCAGGGATGCAGCTGAAATTTACCTTTATTTAGCATACTCCTCAGATAAGGCAAATGAATTGTGCAAAGAAGATCAAAATGGGGCTTTTTTTTTTTTTTTTTTTTTTGAGATGTCTTGCTCTGTCATCCAGGCTGGAGTGCAGTAGCACAATCTTGGCTCACTATAACCTCTGCCTCCCAGGTTCAAGTGATTCTCCTGCCTCAGCCTTCTGAGTAGCCGGGATTACAGGTGCCTGCCACCATGCCCAGCTAATTTTTGTATGTTTTAGTAGAGATGGGGTTTCGCCATGTTGACCAGGCTGGTCTTGAACTCCTGACCCCAGGTGATCCACCTACCCTGGCCTCCCAAAGTGCTATGTTTACAGGTGTGAACCACCATGCCCGGCTATTATTTATTTATTTTTTTTAGTAGAGTGGGGTTTCACTATGTTGGCCAGGCTGGTCTCAAACTCTTGAACTTGTGATCCGCCTGCCTCAGCCTCCCAAAGTGCTGGGATTACAAGCGTGAGCCACTGCGCCCGGCCAAGGTGGGGTTTCTTTATTTTTTTATTTTTTTGAGACAGGGTCTCATTCTGTTCCCCACGCTGGAGTGAGTGCAGGGGCACAATCACGGTCCCAGGACTCAAGTGATCCTCCCACCTCAGCCTCCCTAAATAGCTGAGACTGCAGGTATGCACCACCACGCCCAGCTAATTTTTTTTTTTCTTTTTTTTTTTTTTTTTGGTAGAGATGAGTTTTTGACAGGTTGCCTGGGCTGGTCTCAAACTCCTGGGCTCAAGCGATCCTCCTGCCTCAGCCTCCCAAAGTGCTAGGATTACAAGTATTAGCCACCATGCCTGGCTGGGGAGTATTTCTTAATGACTTAAGAAAACTTAAAAGAACAAACTCTTCAATACTCAGTCTGTGTGTTTGCTCCAAATTAGTAAAATTTGGCCATGAAATAAAAACTGGTTGGAGGCAGGTATGAGGAGCTGGCATCCCTTTGGTGGTTGCTAAAGTTGAGTAAGAAGGAAAACAGAAAAGAGAAGACTGATAGTGAAGTCCATAGTGAAGTGATATCAACAGAAACCAGTGTAGTCCCAAGAGGGAAGGCTGGGGACAGAACTCTCAAAGCTATATACTCGCAAGGAAGCCACTAACTCCTGCCCACACCAGGCACCCCAGGACTGTGCCCTAGACCCTTAATAATGACAAATTTTTTCAAATCAGTAACCAAGACCCAACAACAAAAGGGTAATCACACATATGAAATGAATACCAACTCAGAAAATTCAGGGCTCCTGGGCATATCTCTCTTGAACCTCAACCTAGGATGCCTCCAGCCTGAATCACTTCTGAGCCCTTTGGGGATGGGGATCAGCCCTGAGTCCGGGCTCGGATACAGCTCACTAGAAGCACGTTCCCCACCCTTTCCTCCTTATCTGTAGGTGGAGGCAGCTGGGAGATTGTGGGTGATCCTCCACTTATTTCCAGTAGGTTCCTTTTGTCACCAGCAGTCTCTCCTCTAAAGCCAAGAGGAGTTGGGGAGAAGAGTCTGTCCTGGCTGCTCGACTCGCGCTGAGAAGACATCATTTCCAGGAAGCCTGGGCACAGATGACTCTGACCACTTTTCTTTCAGATTTCAGCGAGGACAGGCACTGTAGGGTCACTGGTTGGTTCTTGTTGAAATTCTGAATGCTTCCATTGCTTGAAAAGCGAAGTCTTAGAGTAGAGGCCAGAAGACAAGTCTTTCTACCTTCCCCAGGAGGAGGAGGTCACAGGTTAGGCCTCAGGGAGAAGAGCTGCTGGTCTTTTGCACTGGAATCAATAAGTCAGGGAGAGGATGAGATCTGGGATGGACCCAAGGCCTCTGCCGCCTTTTGTACTTGCGCTGTCCCGTGTTTATTTATCTACCAGTTAGTTTTCCCCGGCATGGTGTGGAACTGTTGAAGTGCATGCAGGCTCCCCCCGGCCCCATCCCACTTCCTCCTCTCCAGGGAGACAATGAGGGGAAGGGAAAGCGTGGCACACTAAACCTGCCAGGGACCTGAGGTCCTGGCTCTGCTGCCCCCTGCTGCTAAACCATCAATCGTGGGAAATTCGTCCACCTCTCTAACTTTGCCTCTTCCTCCTCCAAACATGGGGAAGAGAACCTCTACAAAGGGGTACAGAATTTGGATGACACATGTGCATTTTCCTGGGGAGATGGCTCTGCAGCTTTCACCAGAGGGCTAAAAGAGTTCCCGGACTCCAAGGGAAAAAGATCCAGTCTAAGGGCCCTGTTCTGTGGCTCCGAGCAGCACGGCAGCCCACTTCCTGGGTCTGTCGTTTACTGCAGGCATCCCTCACTGGTAGCTCAGACATCTCCTCAGACGCCCAGGGCTCCAGCCACCCACAACTATTATTCCTTTTTTTTTTTTTTTTTTTTTTGAGACGGAGTCTGTCTCTGTCACCCAGGCTGGAGTGCACTGGCCGGATCTCAGCTCACTGCAAGCTCCGCCTCCCAGGTTTACGCCATTCTCCTGCCTCAGCCTCCCGAGTAGCTGGGACTACGGGCGCCCACCACCTCACCCGGCTAGTTTTTTGTATTTTTTAGTAGAGACGGGGTTTCACCGTGTTAGCCAGGATGGTCTCAATCTCCTGACCTCGTGATCCGCCCGTCTCGGCCTCCCAAAGTGCTGGGATTACAAGCTTGAGCCACCGCGCCTGGCCAACTATTATTCTTTTTGCTCTAATCAACCTCTGTTTTAGGCTGCTGGGCCAGGAGGTCAAGTTCCCCTGTGGTGACACCACCACCTCTCGCCAACTGGTCCCTGTAGTGCATGCCCCACACAGCATGTGTGCCCACCCACAGGGGCAGGTGGATCCAAAGGGCACTGCTGTGGGCTGGGCAACTAAGACTAGCCTTTAAGACTCAGCTCAGCCATGCACCAGACAACCCAGGGTTCCTGTGAGAGTAGAAGTATCATCGGAAATTAACCCATTTGTTTCTGGTTTGCTCTACACACCTGTACCAGGCCCCAGCTGCAAACCTCTTCCTACTCTGAGTTCTTGGCTCAGATCCGTTGGCCAGACTGTGAGCTCCCTGAGGGTGGAGACTGTGCCTGGGTCAGGCTTGGATCACAGGGGTGTCTGCAGGGGCCAAGTGTTTGCTGAGCTGCAGAAGGGCTTTAAAGGAGCACCAGCAGGCATCAGTGGGTCTCCCAGGTCCTTCCTCTGGCAGGAATACTAACAATCAGGGCAGGAAGGGATTGTGAGGGGCAGCAAGGAGCTGGCAGTCAGCATCTACCTGTCAAGGCTCAGGGAACGACTGCTCTCCTCCAGTCCAAGCTCTTCTCATTCCCTCACTGTTTGGGTTGCCCCCTCCCCACTGGGTTAACAAGGGTGGAAAAAAGCCCCATTGCCCTCCCCCAGGGCTGCCATGGGAGGCCAAGGGGCACTTCTGCCAAAAAATGAGAAACGAGTGAGTGAGGGGTGCTCTCACCCCAAAGGGAGGTGAGTCAGCCCCACCATGAGCAGCATGACCTTTGCCTGCAGGCCACACAGGAAGAGAGAGGGAGTTACTGTGTCCACTACACACCAATCTACCTCCTCTGAGGACCACAAGGAGCCTCCACTGAATGTTCTTTACCTTCTGAAGATCTTTGCTTTGCTCAGGGTTCCCTTTGGCCATCTGGGAAGCCTACAGACCCCCTTCTCAGAATGCTGTCTTAAAATACATCTAAGACGGCCGGGCGTGGTGGCTCACGCCTGTAATCCCAGCACTTTGGGAGGCCGAGGCAGGCGGATCATGAGATCAGGAGATTGAGACCATCCTGGCTAACACGGTGAAACCCTGTCTCTACTAAAAATACAAACAATTAGCCGGCATGGTGGTGGGCACCTGTAGTCCCAGCTATCGGGAGGCTGAGGCAGGAGAATGGCATGAACCTGGGAGTTTGCAGTGAGCAGAGATAGCGGCACTGCTCTCCAGCCTGGGCGACAGCGAGACTCCATCTCAAAAAACAAAGCAAAACAAACAAACAAAAAAATCTAAGGCACATACGATTTCTATTGAAACAATTATGTTGAATGCCAGTAGCCAAAATATTGTAAAAATTGTGATATATGTTCATCTTCATTAATGCATTGAATAACAAAATCTAGGAGAAATCTAATAATCACCTTACTTTTTAAGTGCAGATGAGCTTAAATGATATTTCAAGATACCCACAACAACCGTAAAATGACATGAAAAGATCTGATTTCTATGGGTGACAAACTCACAGGTACTGTTGATACTGCTGTGGTTTGACATTTACATTCATAACGGAAGAAAACACTCAATTTCAGCTGGAGGTTCATGAAAATTAAGGTGTCATTTATTCCCATTTGAGTTCATCAATTCCTCTGAATGCTCTCTGTGGAGCCACTGTAACTGCATCAGATCAGTCTGGTTCAGCTGTTATGTAACAAAGATGTGAGTTGTTTCCCAGTTGCCTTGGACCCTCGGGTCACATAACCTGAGTATACCCAGAGGAACCAAGCAGCCACAGGGGAACCCAAGTGGGGCTGAATGAAGAATCAGACATGGGGCCGGGCACGGTGGCTCACGCCTGTAATCCCAGGACTTCGGGAGGCTGATGTGGGCGGATCACATGAGGACAGGAGTTCGAGACCAGCTTGTCTCACATGACGAAACCCTGTCTCTACTGAAAATACAAAAAGTAGCCAGGCGTGGTGGTGCATGTCTGTAATCCCAGCTACCTGAAGCACAAGAATCACTTGAGGCTGGGTGTGGTGGCTCATGCCTGTAATCCCAGCACTTTGGGAGGCCGAGGTGGGCAGATCACGAGGTCGGGGATCAAGACCATCCTGGCTAACACAGTGAAACCCCGTCTCTACTAAAAATACAAAAAATTAGCCAGGCATGGTGGCGGGCGCCTGTAGCCCCAGCTACTCGGGAGGCTGAGGCAGGAGAATGGCGTGAACCCAGGAGGAGGAGCTTGCAGGGAGCTAAGATCACTCCACTGCACTCCAGCCTGGGTGACAAAGTGAGGCTCCGTCTCAAAAAGGAAAAAAAAATTGCTTGAGCTTGGTGGGTGGAAGTTGCAGTGAGCTGAGATCATGCCACTGCGTTCCAACCTGGGTGACAGAGTGAGACTCCCTCTCAAAAAGAAAAAAAAAAAGGAGCAGGCACTGCATGGCGGGATCCAGGATCTAATCGGCTCGATCTTTGGCATCAACCCATGGCAGGATCCAGTTGGATCATTACCCTATGCTTGTAAAACCTGACCCAGTCCCCAGCTCAGGGAGGTGCAGCTTTGGGACTTGTTACAAGTCATAAAATCCCCTTGCTACATCCTCCATGGTGGAGGTCATTGAACTGATACCCACCAAGCGACCAAATCCACCAGTTGTGTGGATAACACTACAGGGTTATGAATCTTTTACCTGGGTCCTTCCACATCACCAGGACAGCTTCTAGAGCAGGGATTCTCAAGCCTGGCTAACACAAGTATCACATGGTGAGGGATGCCCAGTCTCGCTCCTCACCACCTGAATGGAAATCCCCGAGGATGTGCCCCCACCCACATCCCATGTTTTCTAAAATTCCCCAGGGGATTTTAGATTCTACCAGGCAGCAAAGTGAAGAGCCAGTGGCAAGCGGAACAGAGTCAAGAGGAGCGAGCCCCACTGGACAACAGGGCCGGGTGCTAGAGCAAACCTCAGCTCTGCTCCCAAGCCAGAGCATCATAGCCCCTTATCAAGACTTCACCTCCTAGGCCCAGCACAGTGGCACATGCCTGTAATCCCAGAGATTTGGGAGGCTGAGGTGGGAGAATTGCTTGAGCCCAGGAGTTCAAGACCAGCGTGGGCAAGATGGTGAAATCCTGTCTCTATAAAAAAATATTTAAAAGTTAGCTGGGCGTAGTGGCCCATGGCTGTTGTTCCAGAGACTCGGGAGGCTGAGGTGGGAGGATCACTCAAGCCTGGGAGATCGAGGCTTCAGTGAGCCCTGTTTGCATCGCTGCACTCCACCCTGGGGGGCAGAGCAAGACCCTGTCTCAAAACAAAACAACAACAAAAGACTTCATCTACCGGGCACCTTGGGTGACTTCACCTACTGGCTTGGCCAGGCCTTGTGCTGGGCACAGAGAGCACCAGAGATGGTGCTGGGAGTGTGTGTTTTGGATCTCTGTGTTGACCATGGCGCCCCTCCTCCACCCACACCCCTCCTGGCCTGGGGCTGGTGATGTTCTTTCTTGGGTTGGGCTCTTCGAGCTGTCACACCTGCACTCTGTCTTCTGAGCCCCATGCCGTGGTCCAGCCACAGTCTCTCGTCAACTCCCTCAACCCCAGGCCAGGCAGCACTCCAGGAACACCACCGATACTGTGTTCAATGAAAATGACACCGCCTGGAGTTGTGCAAGGAGGTGGCACTGCCCACTCCACCCCCAATTCATGCGCATTTCCTGAGGGCAAGCTCTGTGTCCAGTTCACCTCCCACTCGACTCGCTAAAGAATTCCTTTCTGTTCTCTGCATCTCAGCTCTTTCGTAGGGGCAGCTCAGGGGAATTCCTGTGCCGAGCTCTTCCAGTTCAGCCACTGAGGATTCTACCGCACAACCCATTCACTTGTTTATTCATTTCAGTCCACAGATACTTTCTCAGTACCTACTTTGTGGCAGGCATTGCTCTAGGTGCTTGGGCTATATCCATGAACAAAAGGTACCCATCTTTGCCCTCATGGAACTTACAATCTAGTAGATGGCAGTGAGGGTGACAGAGACCCCGAACAACACATAATGCCTAAGGAAATTCTACAGCATGCCATGGGGGATAGGAGCAAGGTACAGAGGCAACTGGGAGAGGAGTGTATGCTCCTTCAGTAAGGTGGTCGAGGTGCTCATCCAAGAAGGAAGATTTGCAGGAGGTGAAGGAGGGAGCCAGGTAAGAAGCCCACGCACCAGCCACCAGGCAGTGGTGAAAGCGGAGGCAGAGTGAAAAGCCTCAGGCACATCCTGAGGTAAACAAAGAAGTGAGAGAAGGGGCTTTAGGACCTTGAGGTTTAAAGCCAGCAGCAAAGAAAAGACCAAATTCTGTTCTTATTGTCTGGAAAAGACAATGACAATGGCATTGGACTGCTCTAGCCAGAGCCAGGGGTAACCGGCCTCCACCCCAGCTGAACAATGGAGGAAGCGCAGCTGATGGAAGTGAAACCCTTGACCAGAAGCCGGAGAAAGCTCCTCACCACCAACTTCCCCACTCCAGACCAGCAGCTCTGGGCCTAGGGGCCCGATACCCAGCTCCCAGCCCAGGCCGTGGTGGGTGAGATACATCGTCTGTCCCTTTCCTTGTGCTTTGAACTTACCAATCATATTCCTGCCTCAGGGGCTTGGCGCTTTTTCTTGTCACTGAATCACTAACCCAGATACTTCTGCGATTCAATGTCACCTCACAGGTGACAGTGGTCTTCCCTGCCGTTCTTTCCTATCGAAAATAACCCACCACCTCTACCGGCGTGTTCCTCTCCATGCCCCTACTCTGCTGACGCAAGCCAACATCATATTACGTACTGACAGATGTCCATGTATTGATTGTCCGCCTCCATCACTAGGATGTGAGCTCCATGGGGGCAAAGACTGTTCATGCCCATCATCGTGTCCCTGGCATCGAGACCATTGCCTGGCACACATAAGCACTCTGTTCTGTCCCTATTTGGGGTTAGAAGATTCTGGAGAAATTACCTAAGCTCTACCCAGACTCTTTGGAAATATCTTTCTCACAAAATATACTCATCAATCATACTGGATTGAACACTGTCCCTCCCAAAATTCATGTGTACTGGAACCTCAGAATGTGACCTTATTCGGAAATAGGCTATTTGCAGATGTCATCAAGTTAAAATGAGATAATAATGGATGAGGATGGGCCCTAATCCAATAGCTGATGACCTGTTAGCAAGAGGGAAATTTGAACACAGAAGGAAGAGGATGTGAGACAGAGGGAGGACACCATGTGACCGCAGGGCCCAAGATGAGTGCAGTGCTTCCGCAAGCCGAGGAGCACCAAAGATTGCCGGCAACACAAGAAGCCAGGAGGAGGGAAGGACGCGCCTCCCCCAGAGCCTGCAGCAGCAGCTTGGCCCTGCCAGCAATTTGATTTCAGACTTCTCGCCTCCAGAACTGTGAGGGATGTCACTGTAAGCCACCCAGTTTGTGGCACTTTGTTGGCTCAGCCCCAGGAAAATAATACAGCAATGTTACCTGGAGCTCCAGGCCCATAAGTGGCCAAAGATGGCTCACTCCATCTGCTGGGTGCCTATCCCTGGAGAGGACCCAGAAGCCTTACACATTACATATGTCTTTGCCCGAAAAGTGCCTTTTTTTTTGAGACGGCGTCTCACTCTGTAGCCCAGGTGGGAGTGCAGTAATGTGATCTCAGCTCACTACAACCTCTGCTTCCCAGGGTCAAGTGATTCCCCTGCCTCAGCCTCCCGAGTAGCTGGGACTACAGGCACGTGGCACCACACCCAGCTAATTTATTTTTTATTTTATTTTTAGTAGATACGGGGTTTCACTGTGTTAGCCAATATGGTCTCGATCTCTCGACCTCATGATCCACCCACCTCAGCCTCCCAAAGTGCTAGGATTACAGGCATGAGCCACTGCGCCTGGCGCCCCCACCCCCAATTTTTTTTAAGAGATGGGGGTCTTGTTATGTTCCCCAGGCTAGACTCCAACTCCTAGACTCAAGCGATCCTCTGGCCTCAGCCTCCCAAGTAGCTGGGATTAGAGGTGTGCACCACTATATCTGGCTAGGAGCTTTCAACCTTTTTTCTTTTTTTTTTTTTTGAAACACAGTCTTGCTCTGTCACCACGCTGGAGTGCAGTGTTGCGATCTCGGCTCACTGCAACCTCCACCTCCCGAGTTCAAGTGATTCTCCGGCCTCAGCCTCCCAAGTAGCTGGGACTACAGGCACGCACCACCAGGCCCAGCTAATTTTTGTATTTTTAGTAGAGACAGGGTTTCACCATGTTGGCCAGGATGGTCTCGATATCTTGACCTTGTGATCCGCCCACTTCGGCCTTCCAAAATGCTGGGATTACAGGCATGAGCCACCGCACCCAGGCTTTTTTTTTTTTTTTAATGAAGGGTCTTGCTCTATTGAGATGCATGATTGTAGTGGCACAGTCATGGCTCACTGCAGACTCAGACTGCTGGGCTCAAATAATCCTCCTGCCTCAACCTTCCCAGCAGCTGAGACTTTAGGCACGTGCCACTGTGCCTGGCTAGAGCTTGCGATCTTGTCGGGAAAACACAATTTACAGCTTGTTCTGGTGAAGATTTCCCTGCCCATTCTCATAACTACATCTTCCAGAAAGAGGAAGTGCTGGGCTTTCCATGAAGGGCCTACACTGACTTGAGAGGTCCGGCAGTGAGGCCACGCCTCCAGGGTGTCACCACAGAGCAGCAGGGTCCAGTCCCTACATAATGCCAGTCACATACTGCATTTCAAATGTTCTAGCCACACTTTTAAAAGGTAAAGAGAAACAGGTGAAATTAATTTTAGTAATATTTTATTTGACCTCAAATATCCAACTTATCTTTTTCTTTTTCTTTTTTTTTTTTTTTTGAGACTAAGTCTCTCTCTGTCACCCAGGCTGGAGTGCAGTGGTGTGATCTCGGCTCATTGCAACCTCTGCCTCCCAGGTTCAAGCTATTCTCCTGCCTCAGCCTTCTGAGTAGTTGGGATTACAGGCGCGTGCCACCATGCCCAGCTAATTTTTGTATTTTTAGTAGAGAAAGGGTTTCACCATGTTGGTCAGGCTGGTGTTGAACTCTTGACCTCGCGATCCGCCCACCTCAGCCTCCCAAAGTGCTGAGATTACAGGCATGAGCCACTGTACCCAGCCCCAACTTATCTTTTAATATATAATTAGTATAAAAATTAGTCATGAGATATTTTATGTTCTTCTTTCCTATTAAGTCTTCAAAATCCAGTGTGCACTTCATGTCTATAGCACCTCTCAGTGCACACCTGCCACACTGCACATGCTCAGGGCCTCATGTGACGAGAGGCTGCAGCACGGAAAGGTGCAGTCATAGAGGCTTCTGGACAGACCAGCAGTGCTTAACATACGCCAGTGACCCCCAGAGCTTCCTGAATGAGCTTGGGGAAATCCATTCATTTCCCTGAAATTGTCAGCCAAAATTTGGATGTCTGCATTTTCTCTCCAGGAGAGGATTGATCATTTTATTAGATTTTCAAAGGGGTCTGCCCCCCCCACAAAACGTTCAGGACCCCTGCGGCGGGTACAGATTTATGCGCTGAAGACTGCTTCCAGCTCCTTCATTTTTTTCAGTACAGGAGCCTGTGGACCGGGGAGGGGCAGGGTGTCTTACTCAAGGGATCACAGTTGCTTCGAGGCACAGCTTGTATTTGAAGCCCCCTGCTCAGGACTCAATCAGGTCCCTTCACTGTCCCCAGTCCTGGAGGGCAGCTAAAATTCTTTTTTTTTTTTTTCTTTTTTGAGACAGGGTCTTGTTGTGTCGCCAGGCTGAGTGCAGTGGCACAATGTCGGCTCACTGCAACCCCCATCTCCCAGGTTCAAGCAATTCTCCTGCCTCAGCCTTCCAAGCAGCTGGAATTATAGGCGTGTGCCACCATGTCTGGCTGATTTTTGTATTTTTAGTAGAGACGGGGTTTCGCCATGTTGGCCAGGCTGGTCTCAAACTCCTGACCTCAAGTGATCTGCCAGCCTCAGCCTCCCAAAGTGCTGGGATTACAGGCATGAACCACCGTGCCTGGCCTTAAGGTTCTTTGTTGACATCAGCAGCTGGAGGGCGGAGGGTGTGGGGGAGCTGAAGTCAGCAAGCAGCAGTTTCCACAGCTTCTTGCACCTACGAGAGTGACACATGCTGCCGTCTACTCAGTTCTCAAAGAAGTTTCCACAGAAAGGACACAATTTCCTCTTGTTTGCTCTTCCCCATCTGACTCTACCATTGGCCCGAGACTCCACCCTGCCACTCAGAGAGAGGCGCCCAGGAGAAATCCTTTATCCCAGGCCGAGTGCTAGGGCTCATGCCTGTAATCCCAGCATTTTGGAAGGCTGAGGCAGGTGGATCACCTGAGGTCAGGAGTTTGAGAGCAGTCCGATGAACATGGAGAAACCTCGTCTCTACTAAAAATACAAAAGTAGCCAGGTGTAGTGCTGGGCACCTGTAATCCCAATTGTTTGAGAGGCTGAGGCATGGGACACGGAGATACTTGAACCTGGGACACGGAGGGTGCAATGAGCCAAGATCACACCAGTGCACTCCAGCTTGGGCAACAAGAGTGAAGCTCCATCTAGGTCTCTAGGGACCTAGAGTGAAGGCTCTTTACAAGGTGGTCCCAGGATCTGGCTGGTCCTGCGAATCACCTGGGGAGAGGGGAGAGGGTGGAAACTCCAGGTGCCTGGGCCCTAGAGTCACTAACCTGAATCTCTAGGGAAAGGACCCAGGAAGCCTCTGCTGCTGCTGAGTCCTGGTGATTCAGCTTGTGTTCACCTTTGGGTGTGGGTTTGGTTGTTCTCTAAGGAAGGTGAACTGGCTGAGGGGGAACTGGGCTTTGCAGTCATCTGAATTTTGAAGCCAGACTCCTGCCACTTTCTAGCTCTGTGACCTTGGGTAAATTTTAAATTCTTGAGTCTCCATCCCCTTATATGCAGAATAGAGAGATGAGATTAAACAATTCACAGATGCAAGAGTCCTGCTCTTGTCCTCACAGATGGCGGCCCTCCAGGCCCACCCTCTGTTCCCCTTGCCCCCAGCCTCCTCCTCAGTGGCCGCACCATCTATCGCGGACATGTGGTCTAGTGGTTTGAAGAGTAACCAAATGTTTCAGATACCAGCACATTTTGGGTCAACATTCTTCCTTAAGTTTCTCCCAAGATGCCAAAATAAAGATAACCACAGTAGAGTTATTTTCTTCAATGGATGGAAAAAGAAATATTTCTGCAACCAGTTTTAGAATCTTGACATGATCCCAAGTGAAGGTCATGGTCTAGTTCTACCAGCAAACCTGGAATGCAATGCTGACCTGCAGGTTTTCTACAAAGCCAGCAGCTGGGATCTAGTAATTTCCATTGGACAGAAATGTGAATGTTGACCACGAGCCACACTCACTTAGAGATGATTTTTTTTTTGAGGCAGAGTCTCGCTGTCACCCAGGATGGAGTGCAGTGGTACAATTGCGGCTCACTGCAACCTCTGCCTCCCAGGCTTAAGCGATCCTCCTATCTTAGCCTCTTGAGAAGCTGGGTCTACAGGCATGCACTACCACACCTGTCTAATTTTTGTATTTTTTGCAGAGATGTCATTTCACCATACTTAGCAGCTATTGCCCAGGCTGAGCCTGAACTCCTGGGCTCAAGTGATCCTCCCGTCTTAGCTCCAAAAGTGCTGGGATTACACATGTGAACCACCACACCTGGCCAGATGATATATATTTAAAAGTTCATAAATCCGTAAGTAGCAAATTGTTTCAAAGAGTCCCATGTTGGGCTGGGCACATTGGCTCACACTTGGAATCCCAGCACTTTGGGAGGCCAAGGTGGGTGGAACACTTGAGGTCAGGAGTTCGAGACCAGCCTGGCCAACATGATGAAATCCCATCTCTACTAAAAATACAAAAATTAGGCGGGCGAGGTGGCTCATGCCTGTAATCCCAGCTACTCAGGAGGCTGAGGCAGGAGAATCACTTGAACTCAGGAGGCGGAGGTTGCAGTGAGCCAAGACCGTGCCATTGCACTCCAGCCTGGGTAACAGGGCGAGACTCCATCTCACAAAAAAAAAAAAAAAAAAAAAAGAGTCTCATATTGGATTCTTCCCAAGGATCCCCTGAGGGGGGGCAACAGGAGGAGCAAGGACTTCCCCGACTCCCATGTCAGGTAGCTGATGTGGGGAGCAGGGAGCAGCTGTAGCAGCCTTGGGCTCCAGGACATCCTGACGTCCACACCCTCCCTCCCTCCTCCCCTCCACTCCAAGCAAGTCAGGCTCTTCTGGTGTCTGAACACCACTGGACCGTGCCAGCTGGAGTCCTTGTCATCATGTGCAGCCTCTTCTCCTTCCTATCCCACTCATCCTTCAAGTCCTACCTCCACCATGAAGTTTCCAGGCCTCTCTAGCTTCCTGAGTTTGCAAGCTCCCTCCTGAGTTCTCAAAACCAGGGTTACCTGCCCCTCCTTCTTGACCCCCATTACTGCCAGCTGGATGCAGGGTTCCCAGGGAGGGCCTGGGACAGGGGCCTTGCACAAAGAAAGTGCTTGATAAAGCCTTACTGATTGCTATGTTACATACGTTGCACCACAGACTGGAAGTGGAAATTCAAATCAACTCAGGGCCCAGACAGTGGTTATATCAGCCTGAGCACTGGACTTGAACATTCTTGTTTAGATCAAGTCAGACGGAACCTGAAATTGCAAAAGAGAGGAAACAAGTGTTGCTACAAAATAGCCTAACCACAGTGAGACACATCTCCTTTGTTATCTGTATGACGCTTTTGGTTTCAAAAACACAGCCCTATTGCAAGATTAGTTCTCTGGACCAGGAACTAGATCTTCTCTATTACTAACAGATCAGCTGAAGACAGGGAGGGGTGGGCCTCTACCAAGGGCCAGGACTCCCATCACATTCAGAAACACTTTCCCACAAATGGTCTTCCCTTCAGCAGAATGAATCACGAGGTCAAGAAGGAAGTAAGAAGGAAAAAAAGAATGCTGCCCAGGTGTATTTCTCCTGAGATATTCGCTTGTTTTATTTCATGGACAACAGTGTTACATTATGTAACTAATTCAGTTTCTTTTATCTCATTGGGTGCTAGGAAGCTCAGAGCCAATCCTGTGACCCACTAAAGTAAGGACGTACTTTCTGTATTAGTCTCTACTGGCTCCATGTTATGTTTATATCTTTATTTTCCCTCTATTTTTCTCATCAACTTGCTGAAATTTGCCATAAATCTATTGAGAATAAGGAGGAGGGTAAGAGGAGACAGACCTACAGAACTGTAAAATAATAAATTCATGTAGTTTTAACCACCAAGTTTGTGGTAATTTGTTACAGCAAATGGAAAACTAAAACATCCAGTATTTCACCAGTTGGTTCATAACACACCCTGTTAAAGCATAGCCAGTGACTCCACATGCCTGCCTGCAGGACAAGCCCACACGCCTCACCTGGAATTCAGGTCCTTCATGGGCTGCTCTGTCTGGCCCCAATCTACTCTCCAGCCTCATAGTGCAATCTCCCAGGCTCAAGCAATCCTCCCACTTCAACCTCCTGAGTAGCTGGGTCCACAGGCATGTGCCAACATATCTGGCTAATTTATTAATTTTTTTTTTTTTTTTTTTTTGCCGAGATGAGGGTCTCCCTATGTTGCCCAGGCTGGTCTTGAACTTCTATGCTCAAATGATCCTCCTGCCTCAGTCTCTCAAAATGCTGGGATGACAGGTGTCAGCCACCGCACCAAGCCAGGCCTCGCGTCTTGATCAGTACTTCTTTCAGTGTCTTCAGCCAGGTTTGATCTCCTCTTTTTTCTCTCTGAGCCTTTGGTGCTAAAACTAACCCAAGTCTTCTTTCCATCTCTTCCCCCACAAAACATGCCATGCTTCCTCTGCGTATTGTAACTGCACCTGTCTCTTCCTTCAGCCCAGCTCTGCCAGGTGAACTTCATTCCTCAGTGTTGACACACAAGACTCATTTTGGGTGAGCCTGCTGGCTCGCAGATCCAAGAGGGCTCGCCTCCTTTCCAAACTATGCACCTCACCTCCCAGCTCATTTTTTTTTTTTTTTTTGAGACAGAGTCTCGTTCTGTCACCCAGGCTGGTGTGATCTCACCTCACTGCAAACTCCACCTCCCAGGTTCAAGCGATTCTTGTGCCTCAGCCTCCCAAGTAACAGGGACTACAGGTACCTGCCACCATGCCCCGCTAATTTTTGTATTTTTATAGATACAAATGTTGGCCAGGCTGGTCTGGAACTCCTGACCTCAAGTGATATGCCCACCTCGGCCTCCCGAAGTTCTGGGATTACAGGCATGAGCCACCTCGCCCAGCCCCAGCTCATCTTCTTAAAGAAGTACCTCAACTCCACCTGCACGTCTCAAGGTGGTAGCTGAGCGGCAGTCAGAGAACAATCAGCCTGGACTGGAGTAGGAAGGGGAGCTCCTGGAGGGAGGTCTTTGGGAGAGAAAATAACTCTGTAGAGTTGGTTATGATGATGGTGAGTTTGACAGTCTGAAGATATTAAGGGCAAATACTGAAGGGAAAAAGAGCAAAGTTAGGAACTCCAGGAAGAATACAAATCTGTGCAGGAACGGAATATATATAATCAAAGTATATTTCAGGCTGGGCACAGTGACTCATGCCTGTAATCCCAGCACTTTGGGAGGCCAAGGTGGGAGGATTGCCTGAGCCCCGGAGTTGGAGTCCAGCCTGTGCAACATAGGGAGACCTTTATCTCTAGAAAATAAAAATAAATTAGCCGGGTGTGGTGGTGCAGGCCTATAGTCTCAGCTATCTTGGAGACTGAGACTGAGGTGGGAAGATCACTTGAGCCTGGGAGGTTGAGGCTACAGTGAGCCATGACCACCTCACTTGCACTTCAGCCTGGGCAACAGAGAGAGACTCTGTCTCAAAACAACAACAATAACAACAATAATGATGACATATATTTTACTTGATTCTGCAGTGGGCAACATATATATATATATATGTAGTCATAATGTAGATAATATTTGTTGATTGATTACTAACCTTCAGGATCTCCCTAAAGACAGAGATATTGTAATAATTTTTTTTTTTTTTTTTCTTGAGAAGGAGTCTCACTCAGTCGCCCAGGCTGGAGTGCAGCGGCATGATCTCGGCTCACTGCAACATCCACCTCCCAGGTTCACACGATTCTCCTGCCTCAGCGTCCCGAGTAGCTGGGATTACAGGTGCCCACCACAATGCCCGGCTAAGAGATACACTAACAATTATGACTATGTAATAGAATGTATGCTTACCCCTGACAATGTATACATGAGAATAGAGAGGATTGGTGAGGTTGATGAAGAAAGGGAAGTTTGAAGGGTAGGGGCACTAGTATCCTTATCTTAGTGGGTAGTCAAGAAATAGAACAACACATACCTATATCTACAAATTTACTATATGTATTATACATATGCAAGTAGATATATGTATATATATTACATATATGGTTTAACAAAAAGGTGTTAAACTATATTGGGAGATATATTGAAAGAAGTGAGGAGGGGAAGTGGGGTGTTGTAAGTGAATTAAATCATTTGCTATCATTGAAGAAATCAACAGATGTTTTAAATTGCTAAATCAAGAAATAGTGATGTGAATGTTATTACAACATGTCGAGGTAACCACCAAAAGACCGTTAAACAGATTTTCTCATGGGAGGGGTGGAGGGGAATGAGTTGGGAATGATAGTACTAGGGAATGAGTAGGGAATGATAGTACTAGGGACTGGGACTGGCACTTTCATTTTAAACTCCTTGCAACTATTATTTTAAAATTGGAGTGTTTTCTTTTTTTTTTCCTTTTTTTTTTTTTTTTTGAGACAGAGTCTTGATCTTATCCCCCAGGCTGGAGCGTGATGGCGCAATCTCTGCTCACTGCAATCTCCCGGTCCTGGGTTCAAGTGTTTCTCCTGCCTCAGCCTCCTAAGTAGCTGGGATTATAGGCGCATGCCACCATGCCTGGCTAATTTTTGTATTTTTAGTAGAGATGAGGTTTCACCATGTTGGCCAGGCTGGTCTCGAACTCCTGACCTCAGGTGATCCACCCTCCTCGGCCTCCCAAAGTGCTGGGATTACAGGTGTGAGCCACCACACCCAGCCAAATTTGGGGTGTTTCTTAAATTTATTATTATTTTTTTTAAGAGATGGATCTTGGTCAGGTGCAGTGGCTCACACCTGTAATCTCAGCACTTTGGGAGGCTGAGGTGGGTGGATCACGAGGTGAGGAGATCAAGACCATCCTGGCTAACACAGTGAAACACTGTCTCTACTAAAAATACAAAAAATTAGCCAGGTGTGGTGGCACGCACCTGTAGTCCCAGCTACTTGGGAGGCTGAGGCAGGAGAATCGCTTGAACCTGTGGTGCGGAGGTTGCAGTGAGCTGAGATCGTGCCATTGCACTCCAGTCTGGGTGACAGAGTGAGACTCCAACTCAGAATAATAATAACAATAAATTTAAAAATTAAGTATATATATACTTATTTATAATAAAATAACTTTAAAAAGGAAATGAATTAAAGTATATGTATGTGTGCATGTGTGTGAGAGAGAGAGAGACAGTAGTATTCAATAAATTCTAATTTAAGGATAAGTAAGCTAAACAGAAGAACTAATGAAAAAAATAAAAATAAAAGCCAGTCACAGTGGCTTGAAAATATAATCCCAGCTACTTGGGATCCTGGGGAGGGAGGATTGCTTGAGCCCAGCAATCCTCCCTCCCCAGGATCCCAAGTAGCTGGGATTGGAATCCAGGGTAATATAGTGAGACTCCCATCTCTAAAACAATTTTTTTAAGATGAAGAATTAGATATAGATGGTAAGTAATATGTCTTAAGTATGAGGTCAGGCGAGGGAGCTCATGTCTGTAATCCCAGCACTTGGGGAGGCCGAGGCGGGTGGATCACAAGGTCAAGAGATTGAGACCATCCTGGCTAACACGGTGAAACCCCATCTCTACTAAAAATACAAAAAATTAGCCAGGCATGGTGGCAGGCACCTGTAGTCCCAGCTACTCGGGAAGCTGAGGCAGGACAATTGCATGAACCTGGGAGGCAGAGTTTGCTGTGAGCCGAGATTGTGCCACTGCACTCCAGCCTGGGCGATAGAGCGAGACTCCGTCTCAAAAAAAAAAGAAAAAAAGTGAACAAAATTAGCCAAGCATTGTGGCATGCACCTGTAGTCTCAGCTATTCTGGAAGCTGAGGTGGGAAAATCGCTTAAGCCTGGGAGGTCAAAGCTACAGTGAGCCAAGTTCGCACCACTGCACTCCAGCCTAGATGACAGAGTGATACCCTGTCTCAAAAGAAAAAGAAGAAAAAAAGAATGAACAGTGCCTGGAGAGATTAGAAGCCTACATCACAATCCTAAGGATCATTATAGGCAAGTGATAGATTGAAAAGGCCGTTACAGGAAACATAAGGAAAGGCTGGTAAGACAGAAGAATAGAAAAATGCAGTGTTGTAGACAGAAAAGGAGGAAGGAGCTTCAAGGAGGAAACAGTCAGCCAGGTGCAGTGGCTCGCGCCTGTAACCCTAGCATTTTGGGAGGCCAAAGCAAGTGGATCACTTGAAGTCAGGGGTTCAAAACCAGCCTGGCCAACATGGTGAAACCCTGTCTCTACTAAAAATGCAAAAAAATTAGCCAAGCATGGTGGCAGGTGCCTATAATTCTAGCTACTTGGGAGACTGAGGCAGAAGAATTGCTTGAACCCAGGAGGTGGAGGTTGCAGTGAGCGGAGATCTGGGCAACAAGAGCGAAACTCTGTCTCAAAAGAAAGAAAAAAAAAAAGGAGGAAGCAGTCAGTCAGTTAAATGCCATCCTACCAAGAGGTCGGGAATTGTGAGGACTGGAAAGTTAGCATTAGGACAGCAGCAAGGAGGTCCCTGGACCTCCAGTCAATGGCTAAGTCCACTATGTGTTGTATGCACTGTATGTGCATATATTAATAAATTGGGCTGCCTGGCTGCAGAGATATGAGGAGGGAACTGCATTTTTCTCATTCACCAAGTTCCAAGCTCTCATCCACCTGGCATGTGACTCTCATCCCCTTCAAAGGAAGATAGCACTGGCTGGGCTTGGTGGCTCACGCCTGTAATCCCAGAACTTTGGGAGGCCAAGGCAGGCAGATTACTTGAAGTTAGGAGTTTGAGACTAGCCTGGCCAATATGGCAAAACCCTGTCTCTACTAAAAATACAAAACTTAGCCAGGCATGATAGCACGCATTTGCAATTCCAGCTACTCAGGAAGTTGAGGCATGAGAATCACTTGAACCCAGGAAGCACAGGTTGCAGTGAGGCAAGATCCAGGCATTGCACTCCAGCCTGGGTGGTTGAGTGAAACTCTGTCTCAAAAGAAAACCAAACGAACAACAAAAAACAAAGGAAGATAGCACTAACGGTCGGTTTTAGATACAATATGTCCCCTTCTGGCAGATGCGGATTTCTTCGGGGAAGGCATGCTCTGTGTGCTATAGGAGAAAAGATTGCTTCTCTATAAGCAGGCATTCAGCTTTTATTTATTTATTTTATTTATTATTTTTTTTTTTTTTGAAACGGAGTCTCGCTCTGTCGCCCGGGCTGGAGTGCAGTGGCCGGATCTCAGCTCACTGCAAGCTCCGCCTCCCGGGTTTACGCCATTCTCCTGCCTCAGCCTCCCGAGTAGCTGGGACTACAGGCGCCCACCACCTCGCCCAGCTCGTTTTTTGTATTTTTTAGTAGAGACGGGGTTTCACCGTGTTCGCCAGGATGGTCTCGATCTCCTGACCTAGTGATCCGCCCGTCTCGGCCTCCCAAAGTGCTGGGATTACAGGCTTGAGCCACCGCGCCCGGCCTCAGCTTTTATTTTAACCGGACATCACCGGAACATAACCCTTCTTGGGGTGTTAAAGTGTGGCAGGCCAGGCCTCACTCACGCAGGCCTCCATAACAACTTTTTCAGTGCTGACTGACTGGTTAAGGTGAATATTAGAAGCCGGTTTTCTTAGACAAAGGCTGGGATGTAACAAAAGCCCAAAAAGAGTTTTGCCTAGGCCTTTCCTGGGCCTTAAAGCATGACAAAATAATGAAGGAATTCTTAACAGGACCCATTTAGGATTAAACAAGTTTTATTTTGGATCTGAAGGAAATCCCCAGATGTCCACAAACAAGTCTCCTGGGGGTCTGAAGGAACTCCCTAAACCTCTGTGATTTAGCAGGAGACAAGATAAAGTTAATCACCCCAGCACCTGGACTCATTTAGACTAAATAAATTTACTGAGGCTCCAGAGGAAGGTCTTCAGGACTCACCTTAGTTACAGATTAAAAGAAATTAATCACTTAAGTCTTCAGATGAATGCACACTTACACGTAGACAGATAGCTTAGAAGGTATATAAGCTCTGGAAAACTTTGTAGTTTTGAGTTGGTCTGGCGATAATTTCTCCACCTTCTCCCTGTCACTGGTTGCAGAAATAAAAACTCTCTTCCTCCCCAGTTCATCTGGGTCTTATTACTGGGCCATGAGAAATAGCAGCCCGACCCTCAGTTTGGTCCGGTAACAAAAGTGGGGGAATCCTGGAGTATTTGCTCTACTCCAGACTTGCAGAGTTCCTGAGAGATGGTCCTAGCTCTAGATTGCTGAGGAAATAGTTAATTACCACAGCCCTGGGACAACCATTTGGGTAATTCCATTCAAATGCCCCAGGAATGACTCCTGCCCAGCCTGTAATCCTAGTCAAACAATCTCTCTTTTTCTTTTCTCACCTTCCTTGAAGCAATCTAGAATATTCTTAAAGGTCATAGAGAGAGCCTACCTTTCATCTCAGAGACCTCCCCTTAGGTCCCTGAGAGACCCAGTGCTGTGGTTACCAGGCTCAGCCCCCAGTTGGGATGCACACAGAATTATCCTTCCAGTACAGGGAGCTCCAGGGAAGGAGAGGGTTGCAGCTCCTAGGCTCCTAAGGCAGCTGGGGACATCTATTGTGTCCCTCTGTCCCCGGCTGGGTTCCCCTTGGGAATAACTTTCTGGTTCAGATGCTTCTCCCTGTAAAAGCTTTTCCAATACTCTGTAGCTTGAGTTTCCTTAACTCCAGAAGCATGCAGTTCTAGCACCTTAATGTACATAAATATCACATGGGGTTCTGCTAAAGCATAGATTCCTGGACATCACTCCCCAGAGTTTCTGATTAGGTCTGGGCCAGAGCCTAGGAATCTGCATTTTAATAGGTATCACTAAATGTTTCTGATGCACATAGTCTTGGGACTTGACTCTAAGAAATAATGCCTTACATTGAATGTGGATACAATCTATATTAAAATTATGATGTTAAGTAAACTTATCCCCATTGTTCAGCGTATCATTATATATTATTATGAAGTTAAATTTGGTTTTTTGGGGTTTTTTTTTTTTTTTTTGAGACGGAGTCTCACTGTCACCCAGGCTGGAGTTCAGTGGCCGGATCTCAGCTCACTGCAAGCTCCGCCTCCTGGGTTTATGCCATTCTCCTGCCTCAGCCTCCCCAGTAGCTGGGACTACAGGCGCCCGCCACCACACCCAGCTAGTTTTTTGTATTTTTTAGTAGAGACAGGGTTTCACCGTGTTAGCCAGGATGGTCTCGATCTCCTGACCTTGTGATCCGCCCGTCTCGGCCTCCCAAAGTGCTGGGATTACAGGCTTGAGCCACCTCGCCCAGCCTTTTTTTTTTTTTTTTTTTAAGATGGAGTCTCGCTCTGTCACCCAGGCTGGAGTCAGTGGTGCTATCTCAGCTCACTGCAACCTCCGCCTCCCGGGTTCAAGCAATTCTCCTGCCTCAGCATCCTGAGTAGCTGAGACTACAGGCAACCGCCACCACGCCCAGCTAATTTTTGTATTTTTAGTAGAGACGTGGTTTCACCATGTTAGTCGGGCTGGTCTGGAACCCCTGACCTTGTGATCCACTCACCTTGGCCTCTCAAAGTGCTGGGATTACAGGCATGAGCCACCGCACCCTGCCCTATTAAGTTAAATTTGTAAGTATCATTAAATAATTGAATGATACAAACAAATCCCTGCTGCTTACCCGGGAACACAGAGTTGCCCATGTGAGAAGCAGATTAATTAGCAATCAATACTTAAATTTGGAGCTCATACCTGAGACTTATTTGTTTTCTGTCTGTGTCAGCTTAGTAGCATCTTGGCCTCTTGCACTTTCTTTTTTTTTTTTTTTTTTTTTGAGACGGAGTCTTGCTCTGTCACCCAGGCTGAAGTACAGTGGCACAATCTTGGCTCACTGAAACCTCTGCCTCCCAGGTTCAAGCAATTCTCCTGCCTCAGCCTCCCGAGTAGCTGGGATTACAGGTGCCCACAACCACGCCTGGCTAATTTTTGTGTTTTTAATAGAGATGGGGTTTCACCATGTTGGCAAGGCTGGTCTCGAACTCCTGACCTTAAGTGATCCACCTGCCTCGGCCTCCTAGTGTGCTGGGGCTACAGGCGTGAGCCACCGCACCCCGCTTCTCTAGCACCTTATCAGCTGCTCTGAGAGTTCGGCCTAGTTCTCTATGCACCCCAATGTAACACAAAGTGATTTCCATTTATAACAACCATATTTCAAGTCAGATCATCCCAAACATACTTTCTATATTTAGTATCCACACCTTAGTGTATTCCTACGATAAGATATATATGATTTTTGAACTAGGAAGGCAAGAAGCAAGCCTATGGAATTAACTTTTTACAACTTGGGACACTGCCACATCCTCAGTGAACAAAACTTGGCCGGGCTCAGTGGCTCATGCCTATAATCCCAGCACTTTGGGAGGCCAAGGCAGTTAGATCACTTGAGGTCAGGGGTTTGAGACCAGCCTGGCCAACATGGTGAAATCCCATCTCTACTAAAAATTTAAAAATTAGATAGATGCAGTGGTGCACACCTGTAGTCCCAGCTACTCAGCCAAAGCAGGAGAATCGCTTGAACCTGGGAGGTAGAGGCTGCGGTGAGCCAAGATCACACCACTGCACTCTAGCCTCGGCAGCAGAGCAAGACTCTGTCTCAAAACAACAACAACAAAAAAAGCTACTTTTCCAGACGAATTTGGGAGTCATTTCTCCTTATATATAAGTGGAATGTAATTAGATTTTATGGGCTCCGCGCACAGAAAACACGGATGAAGGATTAACTCTTTGGAAGCAGAGTTCAAAACTCTTGAGTCTAAAAGGGCAATGATTTTGACATAAAGTCATCCTACAGTTTTGCACAATCAGTGGAGCAGATTGGAAATTATTCTGTTTTCATTGTTAACATTTCTTGCATGTTTGTTCCATTTTCTTAGTGTCCAAGCAATAGATTTTGGGTAAATTTAAAGCATAAAAATCATCCACACAAAAGTATAGATAGCTAAAGGGTGATGAGTTCTTCTGATAACAAAACCTGACTTAGAGTGGTAACAGGAAAGGCAAAATGATTAAGATAACCAGTGGAGAAAAAGTGGGTGAGATAACTCAGAAGGAAGTGTGAAGACAGAGCTCTGTACTGATAGAGTTGGTACGTGGCTGCTGCAGGTCATGTCGGATTTGGCGACTCATAATCATCTAGCACATTCTCAGGTCTGTTTCTATTAACTACATTTTGAACCCCATTTTTACACAGCACATGCATAAAGCCCTCTTGTCACTTCCTGTAGATGAAAAATTAATATGGGGTCATGACCTTCCTGAGAAAGAGGTTACTGGCTTAAAGAGTCTGGTTGGGGCCAGGCGAGATGGCTTTTGCCTGTAATCCCAGCACTTTGGGAGGCCAAGGCTGGAGGATCACCTGAGGTCAGGAGTTCTCAACTAGCCTGGCCAACACAGTGAAATCCCTGTCTGTACTAAAAGTACAAAAATTAGCCAGGCGTGATTGCAGGCACCTGCAGTCCCAGCTACTCCAGAGGCTGAGACAGGAGAATTGTTTGAACGTGGGAGGCAGAGGTTGCAGTGAGCCAAGATCATGCCACTGCATTCCAGTCTGGGTGACAGGGCGAGACTCTATCTCAAAAAAAAAAAAAAAAAAGACCCTGGTTGGATTATGAGTTATATGGGTGAGGCTTAACGAAAGCTATACTTTCTTTGGGATTTCTCCTTGACACATAGTTCCTGGTTGCTTTCTTGAATTTTGTTTTCCCATCCTAGACTTTTTTTCAAAGCCTAATAATAAAAAATAATTTTAAAATAGTAATAGACATTGTGGCCTCCAATAAATTTTTCTTGATTTTTATTTGTAGAGACAGGAGTCTCCCTATGTTGCCCACGTTGGTCTCGAACTCCTGGTCTCAAGCAATCCTCCTGCCTCGGCCTCCCAAAGTGCTGGGATTACAGGCGTGAGCCACCATGTTCAGCCTTAGAATCTTTTTAAAAATATTTATTTATTTATGTTTATGACACAGGGTCTCTCTCTGTCACCCAGGCTGGAGTGCAGTAACGCAATCATGGCTCACTGCAGCCTTGACCTCCCAGGCTCAAGAGGAAAGCAATTAATTTTTTAAAAAAAGATTATATCTATCTAGAGAGCAAAATGACTGAAAGGCTCATTTTTGTACTGCAACATGAATGCATCTATACATAATTTATTATTGCCCTAACATATTTGAATTCTTTATTTTTATAACCCATTATTAGTGACTGTGGTAATCAAAAAGCAGACATGCACTGAAGGTGTCTATGGCAAGCTTAGAAACAGACTCATGCCTCAAGTTTAGTTACAGGCTCATGCTTGTAATCCCAGCATTTTGGAGAAGCTGAGGTAGGAGGATTGCTTGAGTCCAAGAGTTTGAGACCAGTCTGGGCAACATGGTGAGACCCCCATCTCTATAAAAAAGAAGGGGGAAAAATATAATATATAAATATGTATTAGTGTATATATATAATATATAAATATATATTAGTATATATAATATATAAAATATATTAGTATATATAAATATATATTCATTTATACTTATATAAATATATAAGTATATATAAATATATAAGTATATATAAATATATAAGTATATATAAATATATAGTATATATTTTTATATATAATTTATATTTATATAAATATATACTATATATTTTATAATATATATTTATATATACTATATATTTTATAATTTATATAAATATAAAAAATATATATAAATACATCTCAAAAAACAAAAACAAAAAGTTATCTTTAAATGCAATGGGTTTATTATTTTCATTTTAACATAAATTATTTAAATGTATCCACTTAAATTTCAAATGGGGTGAATATAGAAATATATAACATACATAAACAAAAAATCTTGATGTCCTTGATAATTTTAAGTGCAAAGGGGCATTGAGGTCTTGGAAGACAACTATCTCTGGGAAGCCAGGCTCAGGGAAAGCAGTGTTTGTGGCATAGGCTATGTGAACAGAGGGCAGGACTGCAAAGCAGCCAACAGAAACACAGTCTTAAAATATAACAAGTCACTACAGAGAGCAAATGACAAATAGCAGAGTATGTTGATGGCTATTGGGATAAAGACTGGTTTTAAGGCCACTGACTGTTATACTTGAATTTTATCTTTTTTTTTTTTAAGGAGTGCACTTTTATTCAACTGGTCTCAAGTCAGTGTACAGGTAAACCCTGGCTGCCTCCACACCTCCACCCGCTCCCAAGGAGACCAAAAGCCTTCATACATCTGAAACTGGGGGACAAAAAAGAGGGGCCATGATGGCTGATCATTCAAAATGAAACAAAATAAAAAAGCATAAGGGAGAGATTTTTTAAATTTTGCATTACATGATTTCTTTTTTTTTTTTTTTTTTTTTTTTTTTTTGAGACCGAGTTTCGCTCTTGTTGCCCAAGCTGGAGTGCAATGGCACGACCTCAGCTCACTGCAACCTCAGCCTCCTGGGTTCATGTGATTCTCCTGCCTCAACCTCTCGAGCAGCTGGGACCACAGGTGCATGCCACCATGCCCGGCTAATTTTTTGTATTTCCAGCAGAAACAGGGTTTTACCATGTTAGCCAGTCTGGTCTCGAACTCCTGACCTCAGGTGATCCACCCCGCCCCCCAGCCCTCCAAAGTATTGGGATTACAGGCGTGAGCCACCGCGCCTGTCCCGCATTACATAATTTACACGAAAGCAATGCTATCACCTCCCCTGTGTGGACTTGGGAATGGACTGGGCCATTCTCCCTAGACAGAAGTGGGCTGGATTTGGGGAGGGCAAGGGACTTCTTGTAACAATGCACCTCACGATATTTAGAATGACTATTTTAAAAAAGAACAATGTGGCCCGACATGGTAGCCCATGCCTGTAATCCCAGCACTTTGGGGGATGAGGAGAGCAGATCATTTGAGGTCAAGAGTTTGAGACCAGCCTGACCAACATGGTGAAACCCCGTCTCTACTAAAAAAAAAAAAAAAAAAATAGCCGGGCATGGTGGCACGTGCCTGTAGTCCCAGCTACTCGAGAGGCTGAGGCAGGAGAATCACGTGAACCTGGGAGGCGAAGGTTGCAGCGAGCTGAGATCACATCAAAGCCCTCCAGCCTGGGCAACAGAGTAAGACTCCATCTCAAAACAAATAAATAAATAAAATAAATATTAAAAAAAGAAAAAAAAGAACAAGGTACAGTCAAAGTCCTTGGCCACACTGTAGAACTCTGGGGGATGCTCACTCTAACCAACTGCTGTCACCTTCACAGTCCAGTTTTTAAATCCTGAGTCAAGCCAAAAACAAAAACAAACACAAACACACTCACACAAAAACAAAGCCATGCCAATCTTAACTTGTTTTCTGCATCTATTGAGATAATCATGTGGTTTTTGTCTTTGGTTCTGTTTATATGATGGATTATGTTTATTGATTTGCATATGTTGAACCAGCCTTGCATCCCAGGGATGAAGCCGAATTGATCATAGTGGATAAGCTTTTTGATGTGCTGCTGGATTCGGTTTGCCAGTATTTTATTGAGGATTTTTGCATCAATGTTCATCAGGGATATTGGTCTACAATTCTTTTTTTGTTGTGTCTCTGCCAGGCTTTGGTATCAGGATGATGCTGGCTTCATAAAATGAGTTAGGGAGGATTCTCTCTTTTTCTATTGATTGGAATAGTTTCAGAAGAAATGGTACCAGCTCCTCTTTGTACCTCTGGTAGAATTCAGCTGTGAATCCGTCTGGTCCTGAACTTTTTTTGGTTGGTAGGCTATTAATTGTTGCCTCAATTTCAGAGCCTGTTATTGGTCTATTCCGGGATTCAACTTCTTCCTGGTTTAGTCTTGGGAGGGTGTATGTGTCCAGGAATTGATCCATTTCTTCTAGATTTTCTAGTTTATTTGCATAGAGGTGTTTATAGTATTCTCTGATGGTAGTTTGTAGTTCTGTGGGATTGGTGGTGATATCCCTTTATCATTTTTTATTGTGTCTATTTGATTCTTCTCTCTTTTCTTCTTTATTAGTCTTGCTAGCAGTCTATCAATTTTGTTGACTTTTTCAAACAACCAGCTCCTGGATGCATTGATTTTCTGGAGGGTTTTTTGTGTCGCCATCTCCTTCAGTTCTGCTCTGATCTTAGTTATTTCTTGCCTTCTGCTAGCTTTTGAATGTGTTTGCTTTTGCTTCTCTAGTTGTTTTAATTGTGATGTTAGGGTGTCAATTTTAAGATCTTTCCTGCTTTCTCTTGTGGGCATTTAGTGCTATAAATTTCCCTCTACACACTGCTTTAAATGTGTCCCAGAGATTCTAGTATGTTGTATCTTTGTTCTCATTGGTTTCAAAGAACATCTTTATTTCTGCCTTCATTTCGTTATGTACCCAGTAGTCATTCAGGAGCAGGTTGTTCAGTTTCCATGTAGTTGAGAAGTTTTGAGTAAATTTCTTAATCCTGAATTCTAGTTTGATTGCATTGTGGTCTGAGAGACAGTTTGTTATAATTTCTGTTCTTTTCCATTTGCTGAGGAGTGCTTTACTTCCAACTATGTGGTCAATTTTGGAATAAGTGCGATGTGGTGCTGAGAAGAATGTATATTCTGTTGATTTGGGGTGGAGAGTTCTGTAGATGTCTATTAGGTCCACTTGGTGCAGAGTGGAGTTCAATTCCTGGATAGCCTTGTTAACTTTCTGTCTCATTGATCTGTCTAATGTTGACAGTGGGGTGTTAAAGTCTCCCATTATTATTGTGTAGGAGTCTAAGTCTCTTTGTAGGTCTCCAAGGACTTGTTTTATGAATCTGGGTGCTCCTGTACTGGGTGCATATATATTTAGGATAGTTCTTCTTGTTGAATTGATCCCTTTACCATTATGTAATGGCCTTGTCTCTTCTGATCTTTGTTGGTTTAAAGTCTGTTTTATCAGAGACTAGGATTGCAACCATTGCTTTTTTTTGTTTTCCATTTGCTTGGTAGATCTTCCTCCATCCCTTTATTTTGAGCCTATGTGTGTCTCTGCACGTGAGATGGGTCTCCTGAATACTCACATTGATGGGTCTTGACTCTTTATCCAATTTGCAAGTCTGTGTCTTTTAATTGGAGCATTTAGCCCATTTACATTTAAGTTAATCTTGTTATATGTGAATTTTATCCTGTCATTATGTTAGCTGGTTATTTTGCTCATTACTTGATGCAGTTCTTCCTAGCATCGATGGTCTTTACAATTAGGCATATTTTTGCAGTGGCTGGTACCGGTTATTCCTTTCCATGTTTAGTGCTTCCTTCAGGAACTCTTGTAAGGCAGGCCTGGTGGTGACAAAATCTCTCAGCATTTGCTCGTCTGTAAAGGATTTTATTTCTCCTTCACTTATGAAGCTTAGTTTGGCTGGATATGAAATTCTGGGTTGAAAATTCTTTTCCTTAAGAATGTTGACTATTGGCCCCCACTCTCTTCTGACTTGTAGAGTTTCTGCTGGGACATCTGCTGTTAGTCTGATGGGCTTCCCTTTGTGGGTAAACTGACCTTTCTCTCTGGCTGCCCTTAACATTTTTTCCTTCAACTTTGGTGAATCTGACAATTACGTGTCTTGGAGTTGCTCTTGTCGAGGAGTATCTTTGTGGCATTCTCTGTATTTCCTGAATCTGAATGTTGGCCTGCCTTGCTAGGCTGGGGAAGTTCTCCCGCATAATATATCCTGAAAAGTGTTTCCCAACTTGGTTCCATTCTCCTCGTCACTTTCAGGTACACCAATCAGACATACATTTGGTCTTTTCACATAGTCCCCTATTTCTTGGAGGCTTTGTTCATTTCTTTTTACTTTTTTCTTTAAACTTCTCTTCTCATTTCATTTCATTCATTTGATCTTCAATCACTGATACCCTTTCTTCCAGTTGATCAAATTGACTACTGAAGTTTGTGCATGCATCACGCAGTTCTCGTGCCATGGTTTTCAGCTCCATCAGGTCATTTAAGGACTTCTCTACACTGGTTATTCTAGTTAGCCATTTGTCTAATCGTTTATCAAGGTTTTTAGCTTTTTTTTTGCGATAGGCTTGAACATTCTCCTTTAGCTCGGAAAAGTTGATTATCACCAATCATCTGAAGCCTTCTTCTCTCAACTTGTCAAAGTCATTCTCCGTCCAGCTTTGTTCCATTGCTGGTGAGGAGCTGTGTTCCTTTGGAGGAGAAGAGGCGCTCTAATTTTTAGAATTTTCGGTTTTTCTGCTCTGGTTTCTCCCCATCTTTGTGGTTTTATCTACCTTTGGTCTTTGATGATGGTGACGTACAGATGGGGTTTTGGTGTGGATGTCCTTTCTGTTTGTTAGTTTTCCTTCTAACAGTCAGGACCCTCAGCTGCAGGTCTGTTGGAGTTTGCTGGAGGTCCACTCCAGACCCTGTTTACCAGAGTATTACCAGAGGAGGCTGCAGAACAGCAAATATTGCAGAACAGCAAATGTTGCTGCCTGATTGTTCCTCTGGAAGCTTTGGCTCAGAGGGGCACCCGGCCGTGTGAGGTGTCAGTCTGCCCCTACTGGGAGGTGCCTCCCAGTTAGGCTACTTGGGGGTCAGGGACCCACTTGAGGAGACAGTCTGTCCACTCTCAGATCTCAAACTCTGTGCTGGGAGAACCACTGCTCTCTTCAAAGCTGTCAGATGGGGACGTTTAAGTCTGCAAAAGTTTCACTGCCTTTTGTTCAGCTATGCCCTGCCCCTAGAGGTGGAGTCTACACAGGCAGGCAGGCCTCCTTGAGCTGTGGTGGGCTCCACCCAGTTTGAGCTTCTCCGCTGCTTTGTTTACTTATCCAAGCCTCAGCAATGGTGGGCGCCCCTCCCCCAGCCTTGCTGCAGCCTTGCAGTTCGATCTCAGACTGCTGTGCTAGCAATGAGCAAGGCTCTGTGGGCGTGGGACCCTCCAAGCCAGGTGTAGGATATAATCTTCTGGTGTGCCATTTGCCAAGATCATTGGAAAAGGACAGTAGTAGGGTGAGAGTGACCCGATTTTCCAGGTGCCATCTGTCACAGCTTCCCTTAGCTAGGAAAGGGAATTCCCCAACCCCTTGTACTTCCCTGCCTCACCCTGCTTCGGCTCACACTCGGTGGGCTGCATTCACTGTCCAATAAGCCCCAGTGAGATGAACCCGGTACCTCAGTTGGAAATGCAGAAATCACCCATCTTCTGCGTTGCTCACGCTGGGAGCTGTAGACTGGAGCTGTTCCTATTTGGCCATCTTGGAACCTCCCCCAAAACTCTTAATTCTAAACCCACATATCCCCCATAAAAACATGCTTTGCCTCCATACTTCCTCAGCTTAACATGGCTCTTCTTTTCCCCTCATGCTCTACACTTTACCCTCTAACGTGTTCAAAACACATCCAGAATTTATCCACTTTTCTCCATCTCTACTCCCTCATCCTAGTCCAAACCACTTTCATCTCTCACTTGGATTAATCTTAACAGAAACTCACTTGTTTCTCTGCTTCCTCTGGTTCTCGGCTGCCCTTTCCCCCTTCCCTTGCCCTAAGAGCCAGAGTAGTTTCTTAAAAATTCCAACCAGAGGCCGGGTGCGATGGCTCATGTCTGTAATCCCAGCACTTTGGGAGGCCGAGGTGGGTGGATCACAAGGTCAAGAGATTGAGACCATCCTGGCTAACACAGTGAAACTCCGTCTCTACTAAAAATACAAAAAAATTAGCCAGGCGTGGTGGTGGGCGCCTGTAGTCCCAGCTACTCAGGAGGCAGAGGCAGGAGAATGGCGTGAACCCGGGAGGCGGAGCTTGCAGTGAGCCAAGATTGCGCCACTGCACTCCAGCCTGGGCGAGAGAGCGAGACTCCGTCTCAAAAAAAAAAAAAAAAAAAAAAATCCAATCAGATCATGCTGCTTCCCTTTTTAAAATTTCATGAAGGTTCCCACTGCACCTTGAATAAAATCCAAACTCCTTACCCTGATCTACAAAGCCCTCTCCAACTGGACTCCCCACTGTTCCCCGCACTGCTCACCCTTATCTGCTCCAGCCACTCTGGTCATTCTCATGCCAAACTCCTTCCTGAGCTTGTTCCAGCCCTGGAACACCCTACCTAAAGATGACCTGGCTGCTTTCTTCCCCCATTTAGTTCTCGGCTCAGTGTCACCTCCCACCTTCTCAAAGACCTTTCCAGATCACCACAGCTAAGACAGCACCCGTTCCATTAAGTTTAACATTTCAGGCTGGGCATGGTGGCTCACACCTGTAATCCCAGCACTTTGGGAAGCCGAGGCAGGCAGATCACTTGATGTCAGAAGTTCGAGGCCAGCCTGGCCAGCATGGTGAAACCCTGCCTCTACTAAAAATACAAAAAATTACCCAGGCGTGGTGTTGTGCCACCTGTAATACCAGCTACTCGGGAGGCTGAGGCAGGAGAATTGCTTGAATCCGGGAGGCAGAAATTACAGTGAGCCGAGATCACGCCACTGCACTCCAGCCTGGGCGACAGAGCGAGACTCTATCTCAAAAAAAAAAAAAAAAAAAAGTTTACTTTCAGTTTTCCTTTCTTAACAGCCCTTATGGCCTGAAATTATCTTAGTTGTTTATTCACTCTGTGAGAACAGGTCCTTGTTTATCCTGTTAATCATCATATCCTCTATGATTAGAAAAGTGAGAGAAGGGCCTGACCTTAGTAAAGACTTGAATAAATATCAGTTAAATATTGAGTGAATTATACATTTCTGACTATTATACTCAAAGAATTTTCTTCCTGGAAAATTGATCTCAAAGGGAAAGCAAGGTGATTTTCATGTGTGTGTGTGATTTTCATGTGTGTGAATGAACAGATTTTCATTCTGTTTACATAAATGTTACAGAATCTTAGTGTTGACCCAGACCTAAGCTTTCAGAAACAATTTTAACAGGCAAGCTAACACACAGAGCTATTCTCTATATTGAATGTTACGACTGATCTTGACAATACACCGGATAGGAACTCCATTTCATTCCTGCATTTCTTAAAATCACTAACACACTTTAACAAGGTTTAGTTATGACAAATATATCCTTTCTCAACAGTGCTTAGAAGTTTATAAACATGCCAGGATCTTCTGACGAGAAATCAGTCAGTAAGGTTTCCTGGGACACAGTAGTAGCTCAATAAATATTTACTAAGTGAGTAATATTTTATTTTATTTTGGGACAGGGTCTTACTGTCACCCAGGCTGGAGTGTAGTGGCAATTATGGTTCACTACAGCCTTGGCCTCCTGGGCTCAAGCAATCCTCCCACCTTAGCCTCCCAAGTAGCTGGGATTACAGACAGGTGGCACAATGCCCCAGCTAATTTTTGTATGTTTTGTAGAGATGGGGTCTCACTTTGTTGCCCAGGCTGGTCTCGAACTCCTGGCCTCAAGTGATCCTCCCACCTCGGCCTCCCAAAGTGCTGGGATTACAGGCATGAGCCACCACACTCAGCCATGAATGATATTTTAATGTTTTCTAACTATGCAATGTTATTGAAGAAATACTCTTCTCTAGCTTCAAATAAGCTAGTATCTTTGAGGTATCAAAAAACAAAACCAATGCTCGCAAGAAAACAAAAGAGGAAATGGAAGTTTTTATTAGTGAAATAAGTCAGTTTATTTTATTTCCAACAAGGCCTTTTTCTCCTATAATTAAGACAAACCATTTTATACTTTATAATAACATAACTTAGTTTTTAGTATTTTCAAAAGGGAAAGATTTTGGGTGGGGGGAATTTAGGAAATCAAATATTTTAGAAGGAGTAACTAGAGAAGTTACTTTTTCAATCTTAATATAGTAACAGGTTTGTCTACCATGTACATTACCCAGCATTTTTTCTTATAAGGAATCTATCAAGTACTAGCCAACAAATAATCTACATTTAGAAACTGAGAGTAGAAATGTCTATATTTAAATAGGAAACAAGCATCTAAAATACAAATCACATGTCTTTAACAAGGCAATTTACATAATTAGGTGTAAGTTTTTAATTAACTTTATGTTCCTTAGGATCCTAGCAAACGCTCAGTTGACTGTATCTCAAGCTCAAACTGCACTCACCTGGCCGTAAAGGTAAATATCACAATGGAATTGGGCCTGTTTGACTAGGGAAAAAGATCACTTCAATATTGCACATTTCCTTTTTTTAAAAACAGGGATTAAGTCAGGGCCATCTTGGTTCTGAATCTCTCCATTTTTGTTGGGAGAAGACTAACCATCTCTTTACTAAGTTCTAGCTCAACTTCTATTTCTTGGGCAGCCTCAGGATGCTTTTCACAGTAATCAACAATAAATTTGTAATGTTCCAATGATGTTGCCAAATTTTCCAACTCTTTCTTGGGATCTGCAGTAATGATTTTACCATAGAGACGGGCAACTCGAAACTTAGCTAACATGGCAGGGCGAAGAACATCTTCCCCTATATGCTCAGGGAATACTTTATTTGGGTCTCTCAGGGAGTCTAAGAAGAGCTGGTAGTACTTCAACGCTGACTTATTAAGATTATTTATTTTTTTTACAATGTGTGAATCGGGATCCCTTAGCCTGTCAGCAATGGCAACCTTCAAATCCATCATATCATAGTAAGCATGTGCAATTTCAAACTGGATCTGTCTGTTGACCAACAGGTAATACTGTGGATTCAGGTCTACAGTTAGGGGCTCTAGCATGGCTATTCTGCGTTTATGCATCTTGCACCGTCTCTCCATGTCAGTTTCAAAGAATGCAAGCACCTTAAACAGAGCACTGTGGTCTTGGACAACTTCAATATGGTCAGTGACATAACCATCAATCTGAAAGAACTCTTTTGCCTCAAAGACATAGTGCTGACCCAATAAGAAAAGTTCTCTGGCTTCTTCAAAATCTAAAGGTCTCAAGTAGCTCACTTTCTCTTCTACTGCAGAGATGGCATCACACAGCTCACCGGTTCCAAACTGCACAGCTTTTTTCCGAATGCTTTCCTCCTCATCTAGTTCTTTTTTCCTTAAAGCTCTAAGTTCAGACTGTTTATCAAGATCAAGCTCTCCTATGTTGTCCTGAAGAAAAATAAATAAATTATGGTTAAGTAGGACACTCACCTCCTGCTGTTAAATAACATTAAAGCAAACTTCAGAGTTTTTTTAGAAAAGTCTCTTACTTTCCAGCCTGGTTTAGAAGGGTATCATAGTCTTAAACACCTTTGAGAACTTCTTTCTTTCTTCCAATTATATTAAAAACTCAAGAAATGTGAAAAAAAAAAAAAGTATTTAAATAGACAAGCTGCTTACATATCATTTATTCTGAGGAACTGAAATTCATTTACAGTTACTCCTTCCAATAAGATAAATGCTACCTGTAGAAGTACTTTGAGAATTGTGAAACATTATATACATGTGATACATTACTCCCAGCACTTTGGAAGGCCAAGGCGGGCGGATCACAAGGTCAGGAGTTCAAGACCAGCCTGGCCAACACAGTGAAACCCTGTCTCTACTAAAAATACAAAAATTAACTAGGCATGGTGGCAGGGGCCTGTAATCCCAGTCACTTGGGAGACTGAGGCAGGAGAATCGCTTGAACCCAGGAGGCGGAGGTTGCAGTGAGTGGAGATCGTGCCACTGCACTCCAGCCTGGGTGACAGTGCAAGACTCCATCTCAAGAAACAAACAAACAAACAAACAGACTGTAATCTACATCACAAAAATACTTCACAAGGATGCCATTAAAATTAATGCTACCATGTTTATGCTATTAGTTATTTAGTGAAATATATCAAAGAGAAATGCTCTAGGTCTCTTAAAGACATCAAAATGAACAAAGTTAAATCTACCTTCCTAGTTAAAGTTTTCTCCTCTACCTCTTGGGGGTGGGGAATAACTAAGAATAACTAAGGTAGTTAAGAAATAAGAGTAAGCTCTTCTTGGCCAATAAAATTAAATAACAGATCCCAAGTCCTTTTCTTCTTTTCTTTTCTTTCTTTTTTTTTTTTTTTGAGACGTAGTCTCGCTCTGTCGCCCAGGCTGGAGTGCAGTGGCCGGATCTCAGCTCACTGCAAGCTCCGCCTCCCGGGTTTATGCCATTCTCCTGCCTCAGCCTCCCGAGTAGCTGGGACTACAGGCGCCCGCCACCTCGCCCGGCTAGTTTTTTGTACTTTTTAGTAGAGACGGGGTTTCACCGTGTTAGCCAGGATGGTCTTGATCTCCTGACCTAGTGATCCGCCCGTCTCGGCCTCCCAAAGTGCTGGGATTACAGGCTTGAGCCACCGCGCCTGGCCCCTTTTCTTCTTTTCACTTGACACTGTCTCACTAGTGATCTCTCCACAAACCCTTCAAGGTTTCCAAATGCTCAGAAGATGAAGACAACAATGCTTCAAAGCCTTGATTGCTCCAGCCCCTTTCTAACTCTAACTTTACCTTATATCACACTCCCTCTCCCTCAGCTCCAACCTCACAGCCTTTGCTCCATCCCTTCTGATATCATCCTCCCTTACGCCACAGAACTTCTAAACATGCTGCTTCAGCTCCTTGGCATGGTGTGCCTTCTTTTCTTCAGGCTAGGTAACTCCTACTTACTCATCCCCAGAGCTTGCTTGTTATTTCCTCCTATTGTGCCTTCTCATATCATGTGTCTCTCCTTTGTGGAACTTAGCAAAATTGTACTTTTACATGAAGTCAAAGGCTAGGTTCATTTTTGTCCATCATAGTATCCTTGGCCAATGACTAGCACAGGTTTGGCATAAATACTTAATTGAATAAATATGTGTATGTCTTAAAGCTTGAGCTGGGCTGGGCGCGGTGGGTCACGCCTGTAATCCCAGCACTTTGAGAGGCCGAGGTGGGCGGATCAAAAGGTCAGGAGATCGAGACCATCCTGGCTAACACGGTGAAACCCCATCTCTACTAAAAATACAAAAAAGATTAGCCGGGTGTGGTGGCGGGAGCCTGTAGTCCCAGCTAATCGGGAGGTTGAGGCAGAAGAATGGTGTGAACCTGGGAGGCGGAGTTTGCAGTGAGCCGAGATCGCGCCACTGCGCATCGCGCCACTGCGCTGCACTCCAGCCTGGGTGACAGAGCGAGACTCCGTCTTAAAAAAAAAAAAAAGCTTGAACTGAAGAAGGTCTTTCAGATAAATACACAGATGATACAGGATGAAGTTACGGTTAAAAAAGAAAGTCAGGGCCGAGCGCAGTGGCTCACACCTGTAATCCTAGCACTTTGGGAGGCTGACATGGGTGGATTGCTTGAGCTCAAGAGTTCAAGACCAGCCTGGGCAACATGGTAAAACATCGTCCTAACAAAAATGCAAAGAATTAGCCGGGCACAGTGGCACACACCTGTGGTCCCAGTTACGTGGCAGGCTGATGTGGGAGGACCGCTTGAGCTGGGGAGGTGGAGGATGTAGTGAGTGGAGATCATGCCACTGCACACCAGCCTGGGTGACAGAAACCCCATCTCAAAAAACAAAATTGGGTTTAAGGAAAATCTGAGTAATTTAGTAGCATGGCAAATATGTGAGTTTAAACTAACCAAGTGATGAAGTTCTAAGTTCCCAGACTAGAAACATCAACTGAATGAAAGGTAAGGGTCAAATCATAGTGCATTATGCTTGACACAATTACTTCAAACATAGATCATAAGTCTCTAAATCTTGTATACTTCCTTCCTTCCTGGGCTGCTTGTTTATCTACATGTTCTCTCTAGGATGCTTTCTTAAATTAGCCTACTGTTTTGCTCCAATAGCCCCTGCAACCCTCCTTTTCCAGCTTTCCTTACCTGACCAGAAGAAACTTGACAGCTCTTCCTGGCTCCAAATTCTCTAGACATAAAGCCCATAGTTCTTCTCCCTACTTCCTGTCTTTCCTTAATATGCCTCCTCTTTACCCTCTAACCTCTAAAATGATCTTTATCTCTTCAAGATCTATGCTTCTGATGTGTTGAGGTTTGTTTAGTTTTCTTTCGTTTAGTAGTTTCACAAGGTTCTACATTATTTACCACTGATACAGTATGGATTTGTGTCCCCGGCCAAATCTCACGTCAGACTGGAGGAGGGACCTGGTGGGAAGTGACTGGATCATTGGGGGCAGATTTCCTGCTTGCTGTTCTTGTGGTAGTGAGTGAGCTCTCTCACGAGATCTGATGGTTTTGAAGTGTGTAGCATATCCCCCTTTGCTCTCTCTCTCTCCTGCTCTGCCACAGTAAGACACGCTTGCTTCCCTTTCACCTTCTGCCATGACTCTAAGTTTCCTGAGGCCTCCCAGTCATGCTTCCTGTTAAGCCTGAGGAACTGTAAGTCAATTAACCTCTTTTCTTCATAAATTACCCAGTCTCAGGTGGTTCTTTTTCTGTTTTTTTTTTTTTGAGACAGGGTCTCACTCTGTTACCCAGGCTGGAGCACAGTGGTGCAATGTTGGCTCACTGCAACCTCTGCCTCCTGCGCTCAAGTGATTCTCCTGCCTCAGCCTCCCCAGTAGCTGGGACTACAGGTGCACACCACCATGCTTGGCTAATTTTTTGTATTTTTGGTAGAGACAGGGTTTCAACATGTTGTCCAGGCTGGTCTCAAACTCATGAGCTCAAGTGATCCACCCACCTTGGCCTCCCAAAGTGCTGGGATTATAGGCATGAGGCGCTGCACCTAGCCTCAAGTAATTCTTTATAGCAGTGTGAGAATGGACTAATACAACCACTAAAGATTATTATACTTTCATCAAGCAGAGTCCCATGTAAAAAAAAAAAAAATTAGCATACTTTAATACACACATATAAAAAAACAAAAGCACAATGACTCCCCCAGGAAAGCTTCTATGTATCTACAATTAGTATATTGCATCTAAATGATTAATTTTATTATCCTCCCTAGTGGTTAGAAACTAGGATTGGGTATAAATTAATAATGATGATGGTAGTTAACATTTATTAAGGACTTAGTATGTCTCAGGCACTTTTCTGAGGCCTTAATATATACTGATTTAACTCTAATAACAACAGTATTAAGTACTATTATCTCCAACTTATTTGTGAGGAAATACAGGCAAAAATATATTAAGTAAATTGCCACAAAGACATAGCTACGAAGCAGCAGAGCTGGAGTTCATACCTACCTAGTGTGTTTCCAGAGCCCATGCTCTTCACTGCCATCACTTCTGCTTCTATTTTTGAACTATTACATGAGCTATTTCTTAAAAGTCTACCCTTTTAGATTTTATCAAGTCCATGCTGTGTGTAAGATAACACTGAGAAGTATATAAAGATTAGTAAGGCCTTGGCCAGGTGTGGTGGCTCACACCTGTAATCCCAGCACTCTGGGAGGCCGAGATGGGTGGATCACTTGAGATCAGGAGTTCGAGACCAGCTTGGCCAACATGGTGAGACTCCGTCTCTACTAAAAAGTCAAAAATTAGCCAGGCATGGTGGCAGGCACCTGTAATCCCAGCTACCTGGGAGGCTGAGGCAGGAGAATCCTTTGAACCTGGGATGCAGAGGTTGCAGCTGCGATCACACCACTGTACTCCAGCACTCCAGCCTGGGCAAAACTCCGTCTCAAAAAAAAAAAAAGATTAGTTAGGCCAGGCACAGTGGCTCACACCTGTAATCCCAGCACTTTGGGAGGCAAAGGCGGGAGGATCACTTGAACCCAAGAGTTCAAGACCAGCCTTGGCAACATAATGAGAGCCAGTATCTACAAAATAACTTAAAAATTAACTGGACATGGTGGCACATGCCTGTACTCCCAGGATGAGGTGGGATGATTGTGTGAGCTGGGGAGATCAAGGTTGCAGTGACCCATGACCATATCACCACACGCCAGCCTGGGCAACACAGCGAGAGCCTGTCTTTAAAAAAAAAAAAAAAAAAAAAGAATATGACATAGTTCCCAGCTCTCAAGAAGCTTATAGTCTAACCAAAGAGAAGTCTTCAAGGAAGATGTAGTATTTAAGATAGGCCTTGAATGATAAGTAAGATTTTATTTATTTATTTATTTATTTATTTATTTATTTGAGATGGAGTCTTGCTCTGTTGCCCAGGCTGGAATGCAGTGGTCCACTCTTGGCTCACTGCAGCCTCTGCCTCCTGGATTCAATCAATTTGATGAGTACGATTTAAAACCAAGAAAGAAATATTTATGAAAACATTCTACACGCCTTTCATATTAAACACAATGTGACCCCAATGAGCACAGTCCCCACTATGAGTTTTTACTTACAATGTCCTCATTTAAGAAACAAAAAGGCAACTTCCGACTGCATTACCTGCATGGAGAGTTGGGCATTCTGCATGAGAGTCAAACAGTATTTGATCCAGCACCTTGCTATTTCCCCCTTTCTTTGATGATAAAGCTCTGGCACCTCTCCTTCAGCTTCAGGAGCTAAAATATACATGTGATTTGTTTAAATTAATGGTCACAACTGTAATTTTCACTGGGTACTGTAATTTTTTTATATCACTTTTTCCTGACTACAAAAGTAACAGATCTTTACTGAAGCAGGGGGCTCGGGGAAAAGGGAAGAAAGATCCACTCCAAATCCTACTATCCAGAAGCACTCACTATTATTTTTGCATATTTCTTTCTCATACCACAAACACTTTACTCATATCATTATCAACTCTTAGCTTCATTTTTAAGTACACCATTATATACAATTAAATAGATATTCCATTATTTAGCCATTCTTCCAATTCGAACCTGGAATTTGTTGTTTCCATTTCTGTACTATCACAAAAACCTCTATGTCACACAACACATGGTTGTGGAGAACCTGGTGCTAAACTATTCAGATGACCTGCTTCTGGGTCAGAGTGTCATACACAGCAGGGCAGCTTTCTTGCTGCAATCTACTGAAAGTCAGCCCTCAACACAAAGGTTTAGAAAGTTTATACACACACACACATATTTTTACACTCGAAACATGAATATATTTGTGCAAAAATCTGCCTGGATTTTGGATTACTTCCTTAGGGCAGGTTCCTAGAAGTGGAATTTACTGAGTAGAAGAGTTTACACAATTTTAAGTAATTCACAACATATAGCCAAATTATTTTCAACAAATACGCCAACCAACAATATACGAGAATGCTCAATAAGAACATTTTGAAAACACTGGACACTGTCATTTTTTCAGCTATTTTGAAGAGTAAAAAAATAATATCTCACGGTATTATTTTAAATAAAGTATAGTATTAAATAATATCTCGGCAATTTAGTTTTTGTTCATTTTTTAAGACAAGTGCCTCTTAGACTTCAACTAATCTATAATTAATTCAATGTAGCTAATATATATTAGGGGAGAAAGCAACTATTTACTTTGATAATGTGCATTCCTTTAACTCTTAAGAGTCTCTGCACTTTTCAGATCCACAATTAGAATGTCCATTTGTAAGGAAGACATGATGTTTCAAAATCTAAAACATCGTAAGAAGGTTGGAAACTGTTCAACTGTGAGTTATAGAATCAAACTATTTTTCAAAATAAACTATTTTTAAAGAAAATGAGGCCGGGCGCAGTGGCTCAAGCCTGTAATCCCAGCACTTTGGGAGGCCGAGACGGGCGGATCACGAGGTCAGGAGATCGAGACCATCCTGGCTAATACGGTGAAACCCCGTCTCTACTAAAAATACAAAAAACTAGCCGGGCGAGGTGGCGGGCGCCTGTGGTCCCAGCTACTAGGGAAGCTGAGGCAGGAGAATGGCGGGAACCCGGGAGGCGGAGCTTGCAGTGAGCTGAGGTCCGGCCACTGAACTCCAGCCCGGCGACAGAGCGAGACTCCGTCTCAAAAAAAAAAAAAAAAAAAAAAAAAAGATGAACTTACTACAAAACCTGTTAAATGGCTCAAAGATACACGTTAACTATGATTTTCTAAGACAAAATGAAACATTATACTTAAAAAGATGGATATTTGGCTACATCGTTTATGCATGTAGTATTCCAACCAAAAATATATCATGTGAATGGTGGCGTAAGGAAACATCACACAAACCCCAGTTGGCAGTAATTCTCTGAAATAACTGGCCTATATTCTTCAAAAATGTTAAGTGATGAAAGGGAAAGAAAGGCTGAGGAACAATTCTGGATGAAAAATGCCTAGAGATGTGACAACTGAATGCAATATGCAATCTTGAACTGTATAATCCAGTACTGGCAAACAAATGCTAGAAGGAATATTATGGCAACAACTGATGAAACAGAAATATGCAGTGTAGACAAAAGAATTGTATCAATGTTACTTTTGTTTTTTTTTTTTTTTTTTTGAGAGGGAGTCTGGCTCTGTTGCCCAGGCTGGAGTGCAGTGGCTGGATCTCAGCTCACTGCAAGCCCCGCCTCCCGGGTTCACGCCATTCTCCTGCCTCAGCCTCCCGAGTAGCTGGGACTACAGGCGCCCGCCACCTCGCCCGGCTAATTTTTTTTGTATTTTAGTAGAGACGGGGTTTCACCGTGTTAGCCAGGATGGTCTCGATCTCCTGACCTCGTGATCCGCCCGTCTCGGCCTCCCAAAGTGCTGGGATTACAGGCTTGAGCCACCGCGCCCGGCCTGTTTTTTTAATTTCTTTAAAAACATAGAGGTAGGGTCTCACTATGTTGATCAGGCTGGTCTTGAACTCCTGGCCCCTCCCATCTTGGCCTCCCAAAATCTAGCATTACAGGCGTGGGCCATCATGCCTAGCCAATGTTACATTTCTTGAATTTGATAAATGATCTATGATTATGTAAGAAGATATTCTTCTTAGGAAATATATATTGAAGTATGAAAGGGTAAAGGAGCCTAATGTATGTAACCTCTCTAGTGGTTCAGAGAGAAAAATAAAATTTGATTCCAAGCGAAGAAAATACTAAAAATTGGTGCATTTAGGAGAAGGGCATATGATAGCTCTTCTGATCTTGCAACTTTTCAAAAGTTTAAAATAATTTCAAAATAAAATACTTTTTTAAAAGCTATGTAAAACATGCAAAGGTAAACTTACTGTCTTCTGTGGCTGAGATCTTTCCAGTTTGACCAAAAATGACATTAGCAGCTGATAAACAGTGCCTGGCCTCCATAAAGCATAGCTATTGGGGAAATAAACAACAGTGAATGTGACTATCATACAGCTTTATTTGCAACTGATACTTGCATAATTTCTTTTAATATGGGAAAAGGTATAAAATCAGATAAAAATACTACAAAGGAGGCCCTATAGAGTTGCAGATCGTTCAGAAGGTATAAAAGATATATTATCATATTATCTGGTTAAAATGTAACCTCAATGGTTAAAATATTAATGCCCCCAAACTCTTAATAATAATCCACTTGGGTTGAAAGACAACTGCCAATTGAAAGTTAGCTCTCCTTATTTAATCAATAGATATACAGGAATGGCTGTCATCCTAGACTTAAACTGTCTCAAAAAGCCCTTTAGGTTCAGTCTAAATAGCCAAACTCCCACGCACAATAAATTCTTAGACTATTTACATTGTGTCAGGACTGAATTTTTTTTTTCCTTACGAGATAGGGGTCTCACTCTAGCCCAAGGCTGGAGTGCAGTGGCACAATCATAGTTCGCTGCAGCCTCAACCTCCTGGGCGTAAGGGATCCTCCCACCTTTAGCTTCCTGAGTAGCTGGACTATAGGCACATGCCACCAAGCCTAATTCTGGGGTTCCTCTATGTTGCCTAGACAAGTCTCCAACTCCTGGCCTCAAGCAATGCTCCCACCTTGGCCTCCCAGAGTGCTGGGGTTATAAATGTAAGCCACCTTGCCCAGTCTGAAGATTTAATTTTTATTAGGTTTATAGAGCCCTTTTACATCCTACTATACACAGGCAATTAGGATAAATTTGGATAAGGAGAGACTTCTGTGTTCTAAAATCTTTGAAATTTACATACAATAAGGCTTCCCACCAAATTTTGAAGTCAACAGATTTCTACAGATGAACTTTATGGAACTGCTTTACCAACACTCTTAAAGACTTCATAATTCAATTCTGGGCATGGCAAACTTCTCAAACAATTAGAGAAGATCTCCTTATTAATAGAAACATTTTGTATTTGTCATGTAAGTCAAAGGACCACCCAGCAGAAGTTCAAAGTTAAAGTCCAACTTTTAGTTGGAAGCCACCCTCATTAAATAGAATGTCTACTTAATTATAGTAATACCTGAAAGGCTTTAAATGGTTGGCTATAACTTTAAAATCGCAGCATTACATGTATCTTTCCATTATGGCAAATTCAGAAGCCATCTTGAGAATAGCTGGGCATGTCAAGTATTGGCCCAGCAACATCTATAGATAAAAATGTGTTAAATCTTAAAAGCCAAAAGAAAGTCAGAGTTTATATAATGAAACTTTAATTATCTCTCTATAATCCAATCCCTTAACCATTATCATCATTTCAGCTTTGTCCAGATTGGCTCCCTGTGAGCAATCGCTGCTAGAACAGTGAGTATCTTATGCCCTCTAGGTGGCTGGTAAATGTGGGACTTTAGCAGCTGCCAGGTAGGGATTCACCACGTAGCAAAACCTCATCATTGGAATCAGATGAAGATGACAATGATATAAATGACAATTGCATTTTTTAAAACATGGTTCAAATCCCTCTTTTTGCAATACGACTTAGTTGGTTTTAACAAAAACTTAAAAAAGATTTTGGCAAAAAATAAAAGTGCAGGGTGTGGGAAGTCTCATGAAAATTACTGCATGCTCCACATAAGTAATGCTTAACAACTTTAAATTTTAAATCACACTTTAATATCTAGATATCTTAGTACTGCCAATATCCATGGAGTTTTAAGTATTAATTAAAGTCATAGTGAATACATAATTTTAAAGTTGCTAAACAGAATGAACAAGGGGCCTCCAACAGCTGTAAAAAAGATGTCACAAGCAGAGGCACTGGATAACACTTTGGATGAGGACAATGAAATGGATTCATGAGAATTAGTTAACTGAATGCTCTGATATATGCAGTAGCGTTACTTACACACTTGATCTTAGACCAAAGTCCTAGAAGCGATGCTGCAGTCACCACAGCCCTTTCTCTCCTGCTAATAGCTTTTCTGAATGAAATTCTGTGGGACAATACTTTAATCATAGGGCGCATTTACAGAATCAACGCTAACGAAATGCTCAAAAAGGATAAAGGCCCAAGAATAAGGCAGCAGGTTACCAGAGAGATGAAAGAAGGAACTCTGATAAGCAGAGAATTACCAAAATTTCAGAGAGGCTTGCGAATTAGAAATATAAATAAAAGTAATTTATATTGCCGAAATGTCTTATTAAGGATTAATAGGAAAATCTGGTTAGAAAAGGTAGTGTAAAATTATTTTAGCATTAAAAACTCTTAGGGATTAAAGGAATAAATGGGTCAATTAAGGGTACATCAACATGATGTGAGCAATGCTTTTTAAAATTTTTATGAGAAATTCTGATAAACAATTAAGAAGCTCAAAAACATTGTCCCTGTTTAACAATCCAAAAGAAGTATGTCATAAAGACCTAGAACTTTGGAACTCAGCAGACATATTTCCAACATTAAAAAATTATTACAGAGTTAATTCTGAAAAATAACTGAAATGCATCACATGCTTTTATCAAAGCCCACATTTAACAGTCAACTTCCTCAGTCAAATTCTCAGAGTTATGAGATTACCATTACATAAAGATAAAGATATATCTACAAGATAAAATCTGTAATTTAAGGTAATACCTCACTAAAATGAGTTGAGATAGCGTGCCTATGTTAAAAAAAAGAATTGGTCTTAGGTAACATGTAAAACAATGATAAAACTTGGTATTTTAAAACTTAAAATAATTCATACAACAAAAAGCTACAAAATTTTAGTACACGGGCAAACTGAGCTGCATTTTCGGGTCCAGTTGCAAATCATAAAATACAAGCTACCTGTTTTTAAAAGATGGTATTTTCAAGGTACTACTGGTTCTATTTTTATACTCACTATTGGTACTCTGTTAGATAACTACTTCAAGATGCTTACCTTATTGATGTAAAACTGTGACAAGGTAGCAGCATTGATAGCCCACTCTATAGGATGGTAGGCATTATGCTCAAGCTGGCGTTTTAGTGTACTATGGCAATAGTGAGCAGCCTTCTCAAACATTTCCAGATGCTGGTAGACTTGAGCTAGGTAATATAGGTTATGAGTATAAACCTTTTCAAATCTGTAAAGAAAAAATAAACCAATATTTATGTAATGGTTTACTTTTTTTTTTCCTGAGACAGAGTCTCACTCTGTTGCCCAGGCTGGAATACAGTGTCGTGCTCTCGGCTCACTGCAACCTCCACCTCCTGGGTTCAAGCAATTCTCCTGCCTCAGCCTCTCGAGTAGCTGGAACTACAGACGCCTGCCACCGTGCCGGGCTAATTTTTTTATTTTTGGTTGAGACGGGGTTTCACCGTAATAGTCAGGCCAGTCTCGAACTCCTGACCTTGTGATCCACCCGCCTCAGCCTCCCAAAGTGCTGGGATTATAGGCGTGAGCCACTGTGTCCCGCCCATGGTTTATGTTTTATAAGTAAATTTCACACATATTTATTTTGATCCTCCCACCAACCCTTTGAGTTGGATTTGTTTATTGTATGTATTTGACAGATAAGGAAACTGAGTCTCAGGTTTGAACAAGGTCACATAACACGTAAGCGGTAAATGGAGGTTTTACTCATGTCAGAATCCCCATTCTGTAACCTTTATAAGTGCCTTTTTGAACAATCACTTATCTATGCTATGCGGAAATATTTGCAAGGGCTGATTTCTATACCTACTCACCTTTTTGATCTCTCTTGTTCAGTAAGTTTCTCTTCTTCAGGAAGAAAACGCTCAGTAGGATCAAGAGGAGGACACCCAACCTACAATTAAGAAAAACAAAAGCTCTTTAAAGTTTTAAACTGTAAACACCAAGTGCCCTCTTCTGGAAGACCTGGAGAAATCAACTTTTGCAAGCCAAATACATTTCATTTTTTCCTAGTTCATTTTTATGTTACTCAAGAAGTAATTTTCCGTTTTTTTAATTTGTATTTATTTATTCAGACACAGTTTCTGTCACCAGGCTGGATTGGAGTGGCACAATCTTGGCTCACTGTAACCTCCGTCTCCCGATCCTCCCACCTCAAGCAATCCTCCTACCTCAGCCTCCCGAGTAGCTGGAACTACAGGTGTGCAACACCAGGCCTGGCTAATTTTTGTATTTTTTTGTAGACACAGGGTTTCACTATGTTGCCCAGACTGGTCTTGAACTCCTGGGCTCAAGCAATCCACCTGCCTTGGCCTCCCAAAGTGCTAGGATTATAGGCGTGAGCCACTGCACCCGGCTCAACAAGTAATTTTCTTAACCATAAAATCTGAGTCAAACAAATAAAAGATACCCTGTAAGTTCACATTTGACAAAATTTTACTGTTGTTGCAGTTAAACTGCAAATATGCAAAAAATTCACCAATTTGCTTTTAGATATATATAATTCTTTAAGTATTTTGTTTTTTCTTTTTTTAAGTTCTTATTTATTTATTTAGAGATGGGGGTCTTGCTCTGTTGCCCAGACTGGTCTTGAACTCCTAGCCTCCAGTGATCCTCCTGCCTCAGCCTCCCAAAGTACTGAAACTACAGGCATAAGCCACTGTGCCCAACCTCTTTAAGTTTTTTTTTTTTTTTTTTGGAGATGGAGTCTCGCTCTTTCACCAGGCTGGAGGACAGTGGTGCCATCCCGGCTCACTACAACCTCCGCCTCCCAGGTTCAAGTGATTCTCCTGCCTTAACCTCCTGAGTAGCTGGGATTTCAGACATGTGCCACCACCCCCCGCTAATTTTTGTATTTTTAGTAGAGACGGGGTTTCTCCATGTTGGCCAGGATGGTCTTGATCTCTTGATCTGCCTGCCTTGGCCTCCCAAAGTGCTGGGATTACAGGTGTGAGCCACCGTGCCTGACCCCTCTTTAAGTATGTCAAATTGCAATTTTGTCTGGTAAAAGAGCTCTGTTAAAAACTTGCATAAGCAAAACAAATAAGAAAAATGTATATATTTCTACAGTAGTAGTATTCTAAACTGGCCACTAATAAAAATCAAATGAGAGATTTTAATATTTATTCTGATATTTTTTTCTCAAGAAAATAAGAAAAGTATATTACCCCCTTTCAATACAGGGACATTAAAACCAGATTCTATTATTTATTGCCTTGGGCAAGTCACTTGATCTCTTGTGTTTCTATTTTTTCGTCTATAAAATAAGAGTAATAACAGTATCTATCTCATGAGGATTAAGTGAGTTAATATTTATAAATCACTTACAACCCCCTCTTACGTCTTCCAAAAGAGCAGAACTACCTAACCTCTGCCTCATTCTACTTCTATGAGGATAGTCCCATCTAGAAGCATACTCTTGCTTTTAACTGAATTCATTAAACTCAAAAAGGAACAATGCTTCTCATAAAAATATGATTTTACATTCTGGATGTGAACACTAAAAGCATCACAACTTGGGCTCCCAGGATTTACAGAAAGTAAAAACAACTAAGACAGGAAGCAAGGCCCAAGGCAAACACAATAGATAAGTAATTCTTCAGAGAACTCCTCAACAATGCCGAGGGCTGCTTACCAAGCATACCCCTGTCTAGATGAGGGGAACTAATCAATATATTATTTTATGTACATACTTCACTGTTATGGCTTTCACACTTCATAAGTAATATTAACAGTCAAAAAAGTATCTTCTTTTAACTGAAATAGAGGTACAACTAAGCACAAGGAATTTCACTATATGTGTTATGTTTCCATATAAATACTATTTTTAATGAAATACTATTGATGCTTAGTAACTTTTTTTTTTTCTTTGAAAAGACGGGTTCTTGCTTTGTTGCTCATGTTGGTCTTGAACTCTTGGCATCAAGCAATCTTCCTACCTCAGCCTCCCAAAGTGCTGGGATTATAAGTGCAAGTCACCACACTCAGCTTTTACATTTTATTTATTTTTGAGACAGGGTCTCATTTGGTTGCCTGGGCTGGAGTGCAGTGGCAGAGGATCCTGGCTCACTGCAGCTTTGACCTGCTGGACTCAAGCCATCCTCCCACCTCAGCCCCCCAAGTAGCTGGGACCACAAGCACACATCACCACACCCAGCTAATTTTTGTTTAGTTTTTATAGAGACAAGAGTATCACTGTGTGGCCCAGGCTAATCTTGAACTTCTAGGTCAAGCAATCCACCCACCTCGGCCTCCCAAAGTGCTGGGATTAAAGGTGTGAGCCACGTGCCCGGCCTCAGCCTTTACATTTTAAATTAACAATTTCACGTACAAGACTGTGAGCCTAAAAGCAAGAAAGGGGAGACTAACATCTCTATTTGGCCTTGTGGCACTCTGCTCTTGTTAGTACTTCAGGAAGAAAGTTAAAATGCCAAGGTGCGAGGCTGGGCATGGTGGCTTATGCCTGTAATCCCAGCACTTTGGGAGACTGAGGTGGGCGGATCACTTGAGTCCAGGAGTTCAAGACCAGCCTGGCAACACAGCGAAACCTGGTCTCCAAAAAAATAAAAAATTAGCCGGGAATGGTGGCGGGCACCTATAATCCCAACTACTTGGGAGGCTGAGGCAGGAGAATTACTTGAACTCAGGAGGTGGAGGTTGTAGTGAGCCGAGATCACACCACTGCACTCCAGCCTGGGCAACCGAGCGAGACTCCGTATCAAAAAGAAAAAAATAAATAAATAAAGTCAGAATCTTACTCTGTCACCCCGGCTGGAGTACAGTGGTTCGATGATAGCTCACTGCAACCTCAAACTCCTGGGCTCAGGTGACCCTCCTGCCTCAATCTCCCAAGTAGTTAAAACTACAGGTGTGTGCTACCACATCTGGCAAATTTTTTATAGTGACAAGGCCTTGCTGTGCTGCCCAGGCTGGTCTCAAACTTCTGGGCTCAAGTGATCCTCCAGACTCAGCCTCCCAAAGTGCTGGGATTACAGGCATACCGAGCTTCTTATATTCTTTTGTAGTTAAGCATTCTGATGCCTGAATTTAGCAAACATAATTTTGTATGTTTAGTCTCTTTTATGTGATATCTAATGTTATTTCAAGTTTTTTAATGTTATAAAAGCACTTTATTAATGGATTTTTTTTTTTTTTTTGAGACAGGGTCTCACTGTCGACCAGGCCGGAGTACAGTGGTGTGATCTCGGCTCACCACAGCCTCTGCCTCTCAGGTTCAAGCGATTCTCCTGCCTCAGTCTCCGGAGTAGCTGGGACTATAGGAATGTGCCACCACGCCCGCTATTTTGTATTTTTAGTAGAGATGGGGTTTCACCATGTTGCCCAAGCTGGTCTTGAACTCCTGACCTCAAGTCATCCACTTGCCTCGGCCTCCCAAAATGCTGGGATTACAGGCATGAGCCACCATGCCCAGCCGTATTAATGGATTTTTTTTTTTTTTTTTTGGAGACAGAGTCTCGCTCTGCCGCCCAGGCTGGAATGCAGTGGCGTGATCTTGGCTCACTGCAAGCTCCGCCTCCCGGGTTCACGCCATTCTCCTGCCTCAGCCTCCCGAGTAGCTGGGACTACAGGCGCCCGCCACCTCGCCCGGCTAGTTTTTTTGTATTTTTTAGTAGAGACGGGGTTTCACTGTGTCAGCCAGGATGGTCTCGATCTCCTGACCTCATGATCCGCCCGTCTCGGCCTCCCAAAGTGCTGGGATTACAGGCTTGAGCCACCGCGCCCGGCCTATTAATGGATTTTTAAAGCAGATAGCTGTGACAAATAGTAATCCATAAGAAAATATTGTGCCTGATAATTTCCCTTTCATATTAAAACAAGTTTATTAAGGAAACAGATGGTAACACAGTGGCTTGTCACCTTTGCAGGCTGTGACCCTAAAGTGAGAGTCTTCAGTGTTGGCTCCCCAGAGCCCTAGAAGTTCTACAGCATCTCTTTTGTACTACTGCAGTGGGGAGGAGGAAGAATCTGTAGTAGATTGGGCTCTGGGTCCTTCTAACCTGCCTAACCAGAGTAACTCAATCAATTTTTATATGCTGCATTTTCAGAAGGGTTTCACGGGCTTAAAAAAAAAAAAATCATTGAAAAACCATTGCCCTGAAGCAGTGGTTCTCAAAGTACAGTATAGTACTTAGACCAGCAGTATAAATATCACCCAGGCAGGACCTTGTTAAAAATGCAAATTCCGGCTGGGGCGGTGGCTCACGCCTGTAATCCCAGCACTTTGGGAGGCCGAGGTGGGCGGATCACAAGGTCAGGAAATCGCGACCATCCTGGCTAACAGGGTGAAAACCCGTCTCTACTAAAAATACAAAAAATTAGCGGGGCGTGGTGGCGGGCGCCTGTAGTCCCAGCTACTCAGGAGGCTGAGGCAGGAGAATGGCGTGAACCCGGGAGACAGAGCTTGCAGTGAGCCAAGATCCTACCACTGCACTCCAGCCTGGGTGACAGAGCAAGACTCCATGTCAAAAAAAAAAAAAAAAAAAGCAAATTCCTAGACCCCACCCCAGAACTATTAAATCAGAGCCTGGATGCTCAGTCTGCTCTGCTTTCACGAGCTCTCCAGATTTTGATGGGTGCTAACACTTGAGAACCATTGCTTCAAAGATTTCAGATGTTTTGTTAAAGTAGTTCTTGTTTCCTTCAAGTAATGCTATTTTCATGGAAAACCAAAATAAAATATTTAAATTATAAATACAAAAACATGCAAATAGTATTTTAGGATAACATTAGAATAGTATTTCCTTTATAATGGTATTTAGACTAGGTTGCCATTATGTCCTATCCAAGAATTATTTTTTTAAAACCCTGAAGTCTTTAATATGCAATAATTTCAGCTATTAGGTGACTTCCCAGATAGCTCTATAGAGAAGTTCCTGGGCACAGTGAAGAGTCACACCAATATTACGAATGAAGGATTCTTACTATCAATTCTTGACTAGTTTCAATCAAAACTTAAAAATTATCTGACATGTAACATACCTCCTTCATATACTGAGTATATAGGGCTTCTGATGACTCTAGGTAAGCCTGTGCAGTTTCAATTTCTTCTCTTTCAGACCACAAGATACCCAGGTTATTCTGGAAAATAAAGAAAAAGAGAAGCAAACAATGATATAAGACCTCCAATTAAAGTAAATTGCATAGTTTTAAAGTCAATACTTACCAACCAAATAGTGGAGTTGGATTACCAATTAATTATTCACAATGATATTGACCTTATGTAGTGCAGCAGGTAGCTGCTAAAATCAACCCCCAATGATCTCTGCTTCTGGGTATTCATGCTCTGTAATCTCTTCCCCTTGAGTACAGGCTGGTTTTAGTGATGTGCTTCTAACAACTAGACTATCACAGAAGTGATGGAAAGTCATTTCCAAGATTAGTTAACAAAACCCTTGGTTTCCATTTTGGGTGCTATCTATTGCCTGCTTTTTTTTTTTGAGACAGAGTCTTACTCTGTTGCCCAGGATGGAGTGCAGTGGCGCAGTCTCGGCTCACTGCACGCTCCGCCTTCCAGGTTACTGCCATTCTCCTGCCTCAGCCTCCCCAGTAGCTGGGACTACAGGTGCCCGCCACCACACCCGGCTAATTTTTTGTATTTTTAGTAGAAGATGGGGTCTCACCGTGTTAGCCAGGATGGTCTCGATCTCCTGACCTTGTGATCCACCCGCCTTGGCCTCCCAAAGTGCTGGGATTACAGGCATGAGCCACTGCGCCCAGCCAATTGACTGCTCCTTCTTAAAGAAGCCAACTGCCATGTTGTGAGCCACCCTATGGAGAGGCCCATATGGAAAGGAAATGAGAGAGGTCAACAGTCTGAGGCCCTCCATCAAAAAGCCTGTGAGGAACTGAATCCTGCCGACAACCATGTGAGTAAGTTGGAAATGGATCCTCCTGGGATCCCAGCCTTCAAGTATTACTGCGAGCCCTAGCAGGTCAACAATATGATGTGGGCCTTTGAGTAAGGGGCAATCAGCTAAGCCATGGTGAGATTTCTGAGATAATAGACAAAGATGGATCAGAAACATATAGTGCTTTGAAAATACTATGCTCTTCCAGAGACCTTTTTTTTTTTTTTTTTTTTTTTTTGAGACGGAGTCTCGCTCTGTCGCCCAGGCTGGAGTGCAGTGGCCGGATCTCAGCTCACTGCAAGCTCCGCCTCCTGGGTTCACGCCATTCTCCTGCCTCAGCCTCCCGAGTAGCTGGGACTACAGGCGCCCGCCACCACGCCCGGCTAATTTTTTGTATTTTTTAATAGAGACGGGGTTTCACCGTGTTAGCCAGGATGGTCTTGATCTCCTGGCCTCGTGATCCGCCCGTCTCGGCCTCCCAAAGTGCTGGGATTACAGGCTTGAGCCACCGCGCCCGGCCGACTTTTTTTAAAAAAAGAAATAGGCTGGGTGTGGTGGCTCACACCTGTAATTCTAGCACTTTGGGAGGCCGAGGTAGGCAGGTCACTTGAGGCGAGAAGTTCAAGACCAGCCTCGCCAAAATGGCGAAACCCCATCTCTACTAAAAACACAAAAATTAGCCGGGAGTGGTGGCATGCGCCTGTAATCTCAGCTGCTTGGGAGGCTGAGGCACGAGAACTGTTTCAACCTGGGAGGTAGAGGCTGCAGTGAGCCAAGATCACACCATTGCACTCCTGCCTGGGCAATGGAGCAAGACTCTGTCTCAAAAACAAAACCAAAACCAAAAAATTATATATATGGGCCCAGCACAGTGGCTCACACCTGTAATCCTAGCACTTTGGGAGGCCAAGGTAGGCAGATCACTTCAGGTCAGGAGTTTGAGATCAGCCTGGCCAACATGGTGAAACCCCATCCCTACTGAAAAATAAAAAAAAAAAAATTAGCCAAGTGTGGTGGCAGATGCCTGTAATCCCAACTACCTGGGAGGCTGAGGCAGAAGAATGGCTTGAACCCAGGAGGTGGAAGTTACAGTGAGCCAAGATCATGCCACTGCACTCTAGCCTGGGCTACAGAGTGAGACCCTATCTCAAAAAAAAAAAAAAAGTATATATGTAGTGGAGTTAGTCTACCTCACTTCCCTTGGAATAGTCAGTCCTTCAGGCACAAGGATACTTCTGAGGCTGGCCTTCTACCATCTTTTGCCATTCCCCTAGGGAAGGAACAGGTTAAGGAAACAGAGTTTTTAATGCAGAAATTCTTAACCTCAAGTCTAAGGACCCCCAAAGCATCCATAAAGAGAATTCAGAGTCCACGAATTTGGATAGGGAAAATAAAATACAAATTTCTTTTCACTAATCTCCTATTAAAATATAGCATTTCTTTTCATTATGAACACAGGAAACAAAATGTAGCAGTATTATAGGACCTGGGACTTTGCGAACAATAGAAATGAAAAAAAAAAAACCCTATTATGCTAGTTTGCAGATATCTCAAAATATCATTTATGCTCATCATTACTTTAAAATCATCAAAGATATTAGATACATTATATAATACGTTAAAAAAGAAGTATATATATTACTATATCACACATTTTGTTTTAAAAATCTTTTGGGCCGGGTGCAGTGGCTCTCGCCTATAATCCCAGCACTTTGGGAGGCCGAGGCAGGCAGATCACAAGGTTAGGAGTTCAAGACAAGCCTGACCAACATGGTGAAACCCCATCTCTACTAAAAGTACAAAAATTAGCTAGGTGTGGTGGTACACGTCTGTAGTCCCAGTTACTCAGGAGGCTGAGGCAGGAGAATTGCTTGAACCCAGGAGGTCGAGGTTGCAGTGAGCCGAGATTGCGCCACTGCAATCCAGCCTGGGCAACAGAGAGAGAGAGACTGTCTCCAAAAATAAATAAATAAATAAATAAATAAATAAATAAAAATATTTTGGCTGGGCACAGTGGCTTATGCCTATAATCCCAACACTTTGGGAGGCTGAAACTTTAGCCCAGGAGTTCGAGACCAGCCTGGGCAACACAGTGAGACTTTGTCTCTATTTGAAGAAAAACGAAATAAAAGTGACTTGGTCATTCCACTGGAACATAGCACTTTGGTCTTCTGGCTTCACAAAATATATCTATTGTATAATTTTTTTTTACGTGACTTGATCAGTCCTCAGTATCCAGGACTATAGGTCATACTGATAATGTTGTGAGATTGGATAGTTCTCTCCTCTGTTACTTATGAGGTCCTTTCCAGGACCTCATTAAACTACATAAGTAATAGAGGCTTGACATAATAGATGACCTTATTAAACCTCATAAGTAACAGAGACTTGAAGGGTGATAAGGTTTGGCTCTGTGTCCCCATCCAAATCCCATGTTGAATTGTGATCTTCAGTGTTGGAGGAGAAGCCTGGTGGGAGGTGACTGGATCATGGGGGTGGATTTCCCCTTGCTGTTCTCATGAGATCTGGTTGTTTGAAAGTGTGTATCACTTCCCTTTGCTCTCTCCCCTTCCTGCTCCAGCCATGTAGGATGTTTGAGCTTCCCCTTCACCTTTTGCCATGACTGTAAGTTTCCTGAGGCCTCCCCAGCTATACCTCCTGTACAGCCTGTGGAACTGTGAGCCAATTAAACCTCTTTTCTTTATAAAGTATCTAGTCTCATGTAGTTCTTTATAGCAATATGAGAATGGACTAATACAAAGGGCTCTGCCTTCCTAATAACTTACTGAATGTAATTTCCTGATCTTAGACTTACAAGTCACCTTTTCCTTTTTTTTTTTTTAATTTTTCCTGAGACAGAGTCTCGCTCTGTCGCTCAGGCTGGAGTGCAGTGGCACCATCTGGTCTCAATGCAAGCTCCGCTTCCAAGGTTCATGCCATTCTCCTGCCTCAGCCTCTTGAGTAGCTGGGACTACAGGCACCTGCCACCACACCCAGCTAATTTTTCTGTATTTTTTTTTTCAGTTGAGACGGGGTTTCACTGTATTAGCCAGGATGGTTTCGATCTCCTGACCTCGTGATCCTCCCGCCTCGGCCTCCCAAAGTGCTGGGGTTAAAGGCATGAGCCACTGCGCCCAGGCTTTCCTTACTCTTTAGTTCAACTTATTTCTCCTTTGATTATAGAAAGTGCTTGGGAAACTCCTTTGACCATGACACCACCATGCCCCACTGCAGCACACTGCACCTAACCTAGGTAGTCTGGAGACTCACCTAGTACCAGAAACTGGTTAGTCACACTCTATTTTTGGGACAGGGTTGTGTTCGGCCTGCTAGATCCAGGGTAGACTATGCCACAGAAAGCAACAATTCTTGGTATGTGACAAATCCGAAACCAAACAGAGACCCTAGAGTATGTCCAAAAATGACTAAAATTCTTCTTCTGGATCATAACCTATTAAGGTCCTGAAGGTAAGGACCATGTAAGGAATCTAGAATGCCTTTATTTATTTATTTATTTATTTATTTATATTTTTATTTTTTTTTCAAGATGGAGTCTCACTATCACCCAGGCTGGAGTGCCGTGGCACGATCTCGGTTCACTGCAACCTCTGCCTCCCGGCTTCAAGCAATTCTCCTCTCTTAGCTTCTTGAGTAGCTGGGATTACAGGCGCCTGCCACCATGACTGGCTAATTTTTGTATTTTTAGTAGAGAGGAGGTTTCACCATGTTGGCCAGGCTGGTCTCTAACTGCTAATCTCAGGCAATCCACCCGCCTTGGCCTCCCAAAGTGCTGGGATCACAGGTGTGAGCCACTGCGCCCAGCCTATTTATTTTTTTGAGACAGTGTTTCATTCTTGTCGCCCAGGCTGGAGTGCAGTGGCACGATCTCGGCTCACTGCAACCTCCACCTCCTGAGGCAGGGTTCAAGTTATTCTCCTGCCTCAGCCTCCAGAGTAGCTGGGATTACAAGCGCCCAACATCACACCCAGCTAATTTTTGTATTTTTAGTAGAGATGGGGTTTTGCCATTTTGGCCAGGCTTGTCTCGAACTCCTGACCTCAGGTGATCCACCTGCCTCGGCCTCCCAAAGTGCTGGGATTCCAGGCGTGAGTCACCACACCCGGCCTGCCTTTATTTTTAAAATTAAATTAGGTTTGGTGTTTTGGATTTTTTTTTTTTAAGTTTGACTCCACAGAGATAATCACTATTGACATTTTATTTGAATTATTATTACCTGTTTTTTTTTTGAGATAGAGTCTTGCTCTGTTGCCCAGTCTAGAGTGCAGTGACACAATCTCGGCCCACTGCAACCTTTGCCTCCCGGGTTCAAGGATTCTTGTGCCTCAGCCTCAAGAGTAGCTGTGATAATGCACCCACCACCACACCTGGCTAATTTTTGTATTTTCAGTAGAGACGGGGTTTCATCATGTTGGATCTCAAACTCCTGACCTTAAGTGATCCACCCGCCTCGGCCTCCCAAAGTGCTGGGATTACAGCCATGAGCCACTGTGCCCAGTCTTTATGTGAATTATTCTTTAAATGCAATATAAATTCTACTAAGGGTAGAAAAGCTACAATGGAAGGTCTGGCATCTTTCACATATCATATCCTTGCCATCATATCAAACTAGGTAAGGAGAAAAGTAAAATACAAAATAAAAACAGCTAAAAAAGTATTACTGGTAAATTGTGTCAAACATGTAATGAAGTTTAACACCAACACTACACAAACACTTCCAGAAAAGAGAAAAGGACAGAACACTTCCCATATTAAACCAAAGATATAACAAGAAAACTACAGACTGAAATCCTTCATGAACATAGATGCAAAGATTTTAAACAAAATTTTAGTGAATTCAGTTCAACAATATATAAAAAGGATAATACATTATGACCAAATGGAGTTTATCCCAGGAATGCAAGGTTTAACATTTACAAAAATCAATGTAATCCACCCTATTAACAGACTGAATATGAAAAGACATGATCAGCTCAGTAGATACAGAATGAAATAATGATGTGGAGTGGAAAAAAGGTATACCAAAACAAGAGTATATACAATATGATTTCAGTAACATAAAATTCTACATAGGCTGGGTACAGTGGTGCATACCTGTAATCCCAGCACTTTGGGAGGCCAAGGCAGGCAGATCACTTGACACCTGGGCAACATGGCAAAACCCTGCCTCTACAAAAAATACAAAAATTAGCTGGGCATGGTGGCATGACTGTGTAGTCCCAGCTACTTGGGAGGATGGCTTGAGCCCAGGAAGCAGAGGTTGCAGTGAGCCAAGATCCTGCCGCTACACTCCAGCCTGGGTGACAGAGTCAGACCCTGTTTCCAAAAATAAAATAAAATAAATTTCTACATAGTCCCAGCTACTCAGGAGGCTGAGGTGAAAGGTTCACATCGTCCCAGGAGTTTAAGGCCAGCCTACGCAACACAGTAAGACTCTGTCTCTAAAATAAAATAAAAATCTACAAAATCCAGAGGTGGGGCAAGCAGAAGGGAGGAAAAGAATATAGGAGAGAGGGAGGGACTACAAAGGAGCACAAGAAAACTTTTGGTGGTAACAGGTATGTTCGTATCTTGATTGCAGTGATTGTTTCACAGGTATAAATACATATGTCAGGCTGGGTGCGGTGGCTCATGCCTGTAATCCCAGCACTTTGGGAGGCCGAGGCGGGCGGATCACGAGGTCAGGAGATCTAGACCATCCTGGCTAACATGGTGAAACCCGGTCTCTACTAAAAATACAAAAAATTAGCCCGCTCCTGTAGTGCCAGCTAATCCCGAGGCTGAGGCAGGAGAATGGCGCAAAACCAGGAGGCGGAGCTTGCAGTGAGCCGAGATCGCGCCACTGCACTCCAGCCTGGGCAACAAGTGAGACTCTGTCTCAAAAACAAACAAACAAACAAACAAAAAAGGCGGGGCGCGGTAGCTCACGCCTGTAATCCCAGCACTTTGGGAGGCCAAGGCCGGCGAAGGTCAGGAGATCGAGACCATCCTGGCTAACATGGTGAAACCCTGTCTCTACTAAAAATACAAAAAAAAAAAAAAATTAGTGGTGGCAGGCGCCTGTAGTCCCAGCTACTTAGGAGGCTGAGGCAGGAGAATGGCGTGAACCCAGGAGGCAGAGCTTGCAGTGAGCCGAGATGTGCCACTGCACTCCAGCCTGAGCGACAGAGCGAGACTCCGTTTCAAAAAAAAAAAAACAAAAAAACAAAAAACAAAACAAAACAAAACAAAAACAAAAAAACCACATGTATCAAAACTCATCCGACTGTACCATTACAAATATGTGCAATTAAAAGCCAGGCACGGTGGCTAATGCCTGTAATCCCAGCACTCTGGGAGGCTGAGGCAGGCAGATCACGAGGTCAGGAGATCTAGACCATCCTGACTAACAAGATGAAACCCCGTCTCTACTAAAAATACAAAAAATTAGCCGGGCGTGGTGGCACGCACCTGTAGTCCCAGCTACTCGGGAGGCTAAGGCAGGAGAATGGTGTGAACCTGGGAGGCGGAGCTTGCAGTGAGCAAAGATCTTGCCACTGCACTCCAGCCTGGGTGACAGAGGGAGACTCCGACTCAAAAAAAAAAAAAAAACAAAAGTGCAGTTTATTATATGCCAATTGCAACTCAACGAAGCTGTGAACAATGACAACAAAAAGCATGCCTTATACATATATAACCTGGAGTGGGGAGAGTAATCTACTAATTTCCCAAGAAATTTTACTAAAATCAAGCTGGCAGTGCCAGTATATATCGGTAATAACAAGGATCAGAAGGAATACCAGATAAAAATTATTCCTAAGGCACCTGGAACCCAGAGAAGGCAGAATTCTCTTTTGATAATCTAATGTAATATCAATCTCTTTTGATAAATAATGTAAAGCCAAGTTCTATAGTTCCCCAAGGAGAAGACACCAGATTAAGACAAAGCAGTTAGAATATCATGAATTCTCATGAACTGATACTTGCAAAACTCTTTCATATACACACACGTATATATGTATTTGTATATATTCACACATATATAAACTTTTTATCATATGTGTATATATAATGTAAATATGTGTGTGTATGTGTATACATAGTCTTATACAAAAATAGGATCATTCTACAAATTCTTTTTTTTTTTTTCTGAGACAGGGTGTCACTCTGTCACACAGGCTGGAGTGCAGTGACACCATCATAGTTTACTGCAGCCTTGATCTCCCAGGCTTAAGTAGTCCTCCCACCTCAGCCTCCTGAGTAGCTGGAACTACACGCCACCACACCCTGCTAATTTGTTTTTGAAAAGCTGCTATTTATTTGACCAGAAAAACATTTTGGACTTAAGAAATGGCAATAACTGGTACATACATTAATTCAAAATATTTTCACAAAGCACCAAATAGAATAGTTCCCAATCTTTTCACTGAGAAACCTTTGAAAGAATGCCTAAAACTTAATCAGTTTATTTAGGTTTTTAATTAAGAAATCTAAAGCAGCCAATCAGACTTTCTAATTACCAAGAGATGACCAGGTTAACAACCTTGAGGTTGCAGGAGCTTTTAAAAGCTTTGTTTAGGCTGGGCTCAGTGGCTCATGCCCGTAATCCTGGCATTTTGGGAAGCCAAGATGTGAGGATCACTTGAGGCCAGGAGTTTGAGACCAGCCTGGTCAATACAGTGAGACCCCATCTCTATAAAGATAAAATTAAATCAAATTTTAAAAAAAAGTTTTGTTTAACCTATGCATTTGTCGACCTCAGGCTACTAATCATAGGTCCATGTGCCAGATACCCTGCACACATAAAATTGAGTAATAAGTATCATGTATAAAAGATAAAGACTATATATGGTCCCTGTATATTTAAAAGGAGTAATACCTAACTCTCATGGGTGAACAATTAGTGAGGGGCAAAGAGACAGACAGAAATTACTAACCCACAAGGGAGAACCAAGCAAGGTCAGTAGAAAAGAGAAAAGTCCTGTGCTCTGAGAATGCAGCAGAAAGAGCACTGGGATATTGCAGGGACCAGGCAGCAATCCAGATCATACCAGGAACATGAGTGGATGTCAGCAAGTGTGGGAAGGAGTCTTCAAGGCTGAAGAAAACTAAACGAGCCAAGACACAGAGCCACAGGAGTACTGCCTGTTCAGAAGACAGTGAAGTATTTGTTCTGGGTAACACGATGTGAACTAAGAAGAGACATAAAACTGAGGAAAACCTCACCCAGCAAGAGCCCAGAAACAACGCTGGTCTGTATTTCTTAACAGCAATTCAACAGAGAATCTGAGGTGGCCTGCAAAACTAACAAGAGAGCAAATTATCTTCAAAGGGCAGGGGCACCACATACTCTTTGTGGAGGGTCAGTAGCCAAGGATCACCCTGCAGTCCCTCCCCAACCCCACTGTGATACCCCAGGCCCTTGGAATCAAATCCACTAGCAAATTCTTCCTTAATGGAAAATCCCTCCCCTCCCCAAATGTAAAACAAAAAAGATAAAACCAAAGAAAGCAAAACAAAAAGAGACCATCAGAGCAAGCTTTAGTCCTCATAACTCACCTATACCCCTACTGAGAACAGGGTCTACCCCATTACTTAAACTGATTTGTAACACTGCTCCTACTACATCCTCCTCTTCAAAAAAAGTAAATAAACACCACACAAAATATAAGCTTACCCCAAATAAAAGTCAGCATCAACCTAAGGATCCTACTGTAATATTACTACACTAACCCAGGATATTTTAATCCTCTTCCAACTCATTTACAAAAAAAATTCCTCTTCTGAGACCTCTGGAAGCATTACAAATACCATTGCATTAGATTGTTCTTCTTGAGGTAGTCTGAAGTCTTGAAACAGAAAAAACTTACCTATTTTTCTACACCACCACTGAGGGGTATTATAAAAGGCCTACAACCAAAATCCCCATCCCTTTGATCTCAAGCTATTAGAATTTTTTCCCTCATATCAAACAAATGGGAAACACACATAAAAAGATGAAAAGTCATGCAAAAAATTTAAAAAGGCCAGGCACGGTGGCTCATACCGGTAATCCCAACACTTTGGGAGTCTGGGGTGGATAGATTGCCTGAGCTCAGGAGTTCGAGACCAGCCCGAGCAACATGGTGAAACACCGTCTCTCTAAAAATACAAAAATTAGCTGGGCATGGTGGCATGCACCTGTGGTCCCAGCTATTTGGGAGGCTGAGGTGGAAGGATCGCTTAAGCCAGGAAAGTGGAAGTTGCAGTGAGCTGTGAAGGTGCCACTGCTATGTAGCCTGGGCAACAAAGAAAGATTCTGTCTCAAAAATAAAAATAAAAAACAAGCAAAAAAAAAAAAAAACCCACATAAAAAAGAAACTGTATCATCATACAAACAGTCTAAACTTGGCCTAAGACAAAAAAAGTTTATTTGGTTTACCCAAGGTACAGGCATGTTATAAATAAAGTACTCAAGAAATTAACACCTTATAAAAATACTGAAAAAATTTTAGGTGGGAGCATAAAACTAAAATCAACTCATTCTCTGTCAAACAGTTCTTCCAAAATGCCAAGTCTACGAGAAGGGATGTGTGGCAAACCATCTGCATGCGGCTGTCTCCCACACCAGACCACTCTCAGGCCCACAGCCTTTACCCTTTTGCTCAGGTGCACTTCAGAAGTGCAGGGATATTGAATGCCTGCTGAAGGTAGACCAAGGAGCCTTGACAGATATTGGTTAGCTTTTTGTGCTGCACGTGATGACCTCCAGCACTTGCTGCCAACGCCTTAGCTTTGTCAAGTGCTTCTGGACCAGTGCATGTCTCCAATGTTACTCATTTCTTAGTTTGGAGACATCCTCACTGATAACTTGCTCTGGTTTCTGGACAGATAATTGCAATCTTTTTTGTAGGAAAAAAACATTCTGTCTGTCTTGCAATATCCAGAAACTTGTGTATACACCGATCAACACCAGTTCCAATTTCTTCCTGATTGGTGCCATTGACATAGTCCTGACTTACCGGAGAGGCTAAGCAAGTCTGGAAAGATGACTTCACATCGTCCACCAAAGTATTGTTAGAAGGTCTCAGAGCTCCTGGAGCTGCTGGTAAGTAAGGGAAGCCTGGTCCCAGAGCCCTGGTGGTGGTTGGGGCTCTGATGGCTGCCCAAAGAACATACTGCCTAGCGAAGCAGCCATGCCTGGAATAATTTTTTTTTCTTATTTTTAGTAGCGACTAAAAATAGGTGTCACTATGTGCCCAGGCTTGTCTTGAACTCCTAAGCTCGAGTGATCATCTCATCCCAGCCTCCCAAAGTGCTAGGATTACAAGTGTGAGCCACCATACCTGGCCTTTTCTACATAATTCTAAACATGGCTTACAGTCTTCTCCCTCCCTCTTCATATTGCCAATTTTTTAAAATATAATTATTATTTTTAATAATTATGTACTGTTCTTCTGTTTGGATGTAATGGAATTTAATCATATTCCTACTGACATTTATATTGTTTTCCTTTTCTTTGTTTTTTGAGACAGGGTCTCACTCTGTTGCACATGCTGGAGTGCAGTGGCATGATCTTGGCTCACTGCAGCCTTGACCTCCTGGGCTCAAGCAACCCTCCTGCCTCAGCCCTGCAGTTTTTCTTCTTTAATAATCAACACTGGCCGGGTGTGGCAACTCGTGCCTGTAATCCCAGCACTTTGGGAGGCCAAGGAGGGTGGATCACGAGGTCAGGAGATCAAGACCATCCTGCCTAACACAGTGAAACCCCATCTCTACTAAAAATACAAAAAATTAGCCGGGCATGGTGGCACGCACCTGTAGTCTCAGCTACTCAGGAGGCCGAGGCAGGAGAATCACTGGAACCCGAGAGGCGGAGACTGCAGTGAGCCGAGATTGCACCACTGCACTCCAGCCTGGGAGACAGCGAGACTCTGTCTCCAAAAAAAAATCAACACTGCTTTGATGAACATCCATATTCGCCTGTCTCAATATTAACTTTTTAAAGTATTTTTCTTTTTTTCACCCTTTCTTTTCACAGGTGTTGACCAATATTACTTTAGAATATTGATGTGGATTTTGTTGTTGTTGCTGGAGTTGCAGTGGCATGATCACGGCTCCTCCAGGGGCTCAAGTGATCCTCCCAGCTCAGCCTAGCCTCCCCAGTAGCTAGGGCTACAGGTGTGTACCACCACGCCTGGCTAGTTTTGTGCGGTTTTCTTTTTTTTTTTTTTTTGAGACGGAGTCTCACGCTGTTGCCCAGGCTGGAGTGCAGTGGCGCGATCTCGGCTCACTGCAAGCTCCGCCTCCCGGGTTCCCGCCATTCTCCTGCCTCAGCCTCCTGAGTAGCTGGGACTACAGGCGCCCGCCACCTCGCCCGGCTAGTTTTTTGTATTTTTTAGTAGAGACGGGGTTTCACCGTGTTAGCCAGGATGGTCTCGATCTCCTAACCTCGTGATCCGCCCGTCTCGGCCTCCCAAAGTGCTGGGATTACAGGCTTGAGCCACCGCGCCCGGCCTGCTTTTTTTTTTTTAGAGACAGAGTCTCACTTTGTTGCCCAGGCTGGTCTTGAACTCCTGACCTCATGCCATCCTCCCACTTCGGCCTCCCAAAATGCTGGGATTACAGATGGGAACCACTGTGCCCTGCCCAGATTTATTTAATAAATCAAGTACCATATAAATGGTATATACAAAAAGTATTATAAGAATTCAAAGGTAGGAAGGAGAGATCAGTTTGGCTCAAAATGGTCCCAAGAAAGTTATTAATACTAAAGGAAGTGATTCTTGAGATAGGTTTTCAAGAATGGGAAAGAATTCCCTAAGATGCAAACAAATGAATTTGGTAAGAAAGGAAACTGAAGATTTTGGACACATTATTTTGAATTAAGAATGTATTACGAGCCAGGCACAGCGGCTCAGGCCTGTAATCCCAGCACTTTGGGAAGCCGAGCCAGAAGGATCACTTGAGTCCAGGAGTTCAAGACCAGCCTGGGCAATATAGTGAGACCCCCATCTCTACAGAAAATTTTAAAAATTACCAAGAATGGTGGCATGTGCCTGTGGTCCCAGCTACTATGAAGGCTGAGGCAGGAGGACTGCTTGAGCCCAAGAGGTGGAAGCTGCAGTGCGCTATGATGGTGCCACTTAACTCCAACCTGGGCGACACAGTAAGAACCCTATCTCCAAGAAAAAGACAAAAACAAAACCAAAAAAGAATGTACTCCGGTCATTATCATTTCCTTGAGACGTTAAGATTTAAATTACTTTGGATTTTCTTAACAGAATGAACAGGAGTTGGACTGGTGGAGAGGAAAGCGCATGACGATGTAGGAGGGTCTCGGACACCAATGCATCGCCACGACTAAGTGAAGCAGCAGCAAGCGATGCTGGAGTGGGCGACGAGGGTGGACAGGGAGTCTGGGGACGACTGTGGGAGATCTAGTTACAAGGCAATACGTCCTTAAGACTGGCTTTTTTGAAGACCACAGACGCTCTCTGGGACTCAGTCCAGAGCTTCAAAAACGTGGGGACGAATTGCGCCTTAGAACTTCTGCCCTTGGCCTTGGCAGGGGCTCCTCCCCATCCCTCGCCATTCGTCGACAGGGGCCGGCCTGCCGGGCTCGCTCTCACCTGCGCCTGGATGTAGAGGGAGATGCAGTCGTGCGAGAGTCGGTACCGGCGCAGCAGCCGCAGGCATTTCACCAGGTGCTCCTCCCCCGCCGACAGCTCCTCCGTGTCGATGTGGTTCACCCCGAGGTGGAACTCAATGACCGCCAGCCTCACCGCCCGCTGGGCCACGGGCCCCTCGGGCTCCACCACCTCAGCCGGCAGCCCCAGGGCGTGGTCACCAGCACCCGGGCCGTCCTCGGCCTCAGGCCGCTCATCCTCGTCCTCAGGCGCGGGGCCGAGCAGCGCCTTGACCTCTTCCAGCAGGGCCCGGGCGCTGTATTTGGACTTGTACGGTTCCTTCTCCGGATTTTTTTGCAGTTCCACCCGCGACAGGGTCAGCGCCGCCTGGAATTTCTCGCAGACCTCTGCCCACGGAACGTTCGCCATAGCGGCCTCTACTGCCTGGCTTTCCTCAATGTTTGCAGTCGGGACTCCCGCCTTCCTTCTGCTTTGCGACACTTTACTTACGGCTCTCGGCACGTTGCGGCCGCTATGGAACGAGAACCAATAAAACCCGTCCGGAGAACCGCAATACGCTCGGCAGTGGCCAATGGGAAGACGTAGCAATCACCACAACAACCATTCTCATGGAAATAAAGTTGTCAATGAGGGTGTTCCCGCCTCCTTCCCCGCCCCCTGCAGCGGAGAGTTTATCTCTAGATTGACCCTGTGAGGATGGATTTATATAAATGTTTAATATGAGCTTACTTTAACGAAGCATGCCGAAATATTTTTTACAAACATAGCTAGCTAACTCTACTCGCGTTGATATGAACTGAAAGGCAAAAACCTTTAGACATTAAGTGTATATACCCCAGCCTGTCACTGGATAAAACTTTCTTTTTTAAAAAAGGACAGGCGTGGCGGCTCACATCTGTAATCCCAACATTTTGCAATGCCAGTAACATTTTGGGATGCCTACTGGAGTGGGCAACATAGCAAGACCCATCTCTACAATAATTTTTTAAAAAAATTAGCCGGGTGTGGTGGCGCGCGGCTGTAGTTCCAGCTACCACGGAGCGTGAGGTGGAAGGATCGCTTGAGTCCAAGAGGTGGAAGTTACAGTGAGCGAGACTGCCTCAGAAAAAAAGAAAACACGAGTATTAGAACAAATACCTGGCCGGGCGCGGTGGCTCAAGCCTGTAATCCCAGCACTTTGGGAGGCCGAGACGGGCGGATCACGAGGTTAGGAGATCGAGACCATCCTGGCTAACACGGTGAAACCCCGTCTCTACTAAAAAATACAAAAAACTAGCCGGGCGAGGTGGCGGGCGCCTGTAGTCCCAGCTACTTGGGAGGCTGAGGCAGGAGAATGGCGGGAACCCGGGAGGCGGAGCTTGCAGTGAGCTGAGATCCGGCCACTGCACTCCAGCCTGGGCAACAGAGCGAGACTCCGTCTCAAAAAAAAAAAAAAAAAAATACAACAAATACCTAATGCATGCGGGCGTAAAACCTAGATGACAGGTTGATAGGTGCAGCAAACCACCATGGCACATGTATACCTATGTAACAAACCTGCACGTTCTGCACATATATCCCAGAATTTAAAGTAAACTAAAAGAAAAAAAAAGATTGAAATGTAGCCGAGAGCTGATTATTATCAACATATAATATCTTGATCGAGAGCCATAAATACACAAAACACTCAGTGATAGTCAAATACTTTCACTTCAACCCTGAAATACAGGTTGTAGGAATCTGTACAACTGCCCAAGGTAACAAGAGCTAAGTCCCACAGCTGTGAAAGCCACCTCATGCCTTTTACCTTCCTAAGTTATCAAGTCAAATGGGGAGGGGTGAGATAAGATTTTAACTATTACGCACCAGTTGTGTAAAGTGCTTTGAGACGTACAAAGGAGCATTGATTTTGGAAGTTCATATACATATGATTTGAACCTCAGATTGACCTGCTTTCTTAATTGACAAGTTAAACTTTTTTAAGCTTCAGGTTTCCCATAGTAAAATCTGAATGATACTACTACTTACCTCTACAGAATTATTCTGAAGAATAAATAAAATTAAACATCTATCCTTTAAGTGTTAATGCTCCTAAAAATTCCTTCCTAAACCTTATCCCTGGGAGATCTCATCCATTTCCAAGTCTATCATTACATGTGCTCCTCACTCCCACTTTGTCTCCAGGCCAGATGGCTCTCCAGAGTTCCAGACTGGAATATCCAACATCCAGCTAGAACAATCACACCTGAATGTTTCAATAGCTGCTGTGTATCAGTATGTTCAAGTCTAAATGTATGATCTTCCTCTTCACATGCCCCTTCCTTCCCATACCAATTTTGCCACATTTGCAATTCTACATGTCAGTGAATGGCACCACCATCCACCAGGCTGATTTCCTGTACTTTTCTTTTTTTTTTTTTGTAGAGATGGGGTCTTGCTTTGTTGCCCAGGCTGGAGTGCATTGGTATGGTCTCGGCTCACTGCAACCTCAACCTCCTGAGTAGTTGGGATTACAGGTGTGCATCACCACACCTGGTTAATTTTTGTATTTTCAGTAGAGATGGTGGGACCATGTTGGCCATACTGGTCTCGAACTCCTGACCTGAAATAATCTGCCTGCCTTGGCCTCCCAAAGTGCTGTGATTACAGGTGTGAGCCACCGCACCAGGCCTTTTCTGTCATTAAACCTAAAACCAAATAGTACTGCTTAGTCCACCTACTAAAGAGCTCTGTGTACATCTTTTTATCTCCATTAGTTTAGGCCATCATCTGATTACTTCTAACAGGCAGTCCTGTTGCCGGTTTGGCCTCCTATCAATGCATTTCCCAGTACATTTAAAATGAGTTGGGCTGGGCGCGGTGGCTCCTACCTGTAATCCTAGCACTTTGGGAGGCCGAGGTCATGGGATTGATTGAGCCCAGGCTTTCAAGACCAGCCTGGGGAACAGAGACCCTGCCTCAAAAAGAAAAAAAAAAAATTTGTTCACTTGTTCATTATTGAGTGTCTGTTATTTGCCAGGCACTGTTGTAGGTGCTGGAAATTCAGCAGTAAAAAATGGACAAAAATTCACCAGCCTGGACAATATGGTGAGATCCCCAGCTCTACAAAAAACATTTTTAAAGAAATATTGGCCAGGTGTGACGGCACATGCCTATAGTCTTAGCTCTGTGGGAGACTGAAGTAAGAGGATTATTGGAGCCCAGGAGTTCAAGGCTGCAATGAGCTATGATCATGCCACTGCACTCCATCCTGGGTAACAGATAGAGACCCTATCTCAAAAAAAGACAAAAATCCATGCCCTGGTATAGGGAAAACACTAAACATATTAAATACATAAACCATAATGCAATGACTAGAGATCCATCTCACGACAGGTAATTAGAAGAGGCCAGGCATGGTGGCTCACACTATAATCCCAGCACTTTGGGAGGCCAAGGAAGGACGATTGCATGAGGCCAAGGGTTCACGACCAGCCTGGTCAACGGAATGAGACTCCACCTCTATAAAAAATTTAAATATTATCCAGGTTTGGTGGTACCCACCTGTAGTCTCAGCTACTTGGGAGGCTGAGAGGGAGGATAACTTGAGCCCAGGAGTTCAAAGCTGCAGTTCTACCTTTAGTAAATGTATCCTAAGGTGACAGACAAGTATGCAAACACGTATATGAAGATATTAACTTTAGGGTTGTTTATAATGGTGAAAAATTAGAAATAACCAGCATGGCCATCAAGTACTGGTTAAATGTGTAGTGGCATATCTATACAAGATAACATGTAGTCATCAAACATGTCCATGTAGGCCTGTACAAAATTGTGCACAACATGTTGAGGGGGGAAAAGCAATTCACGAAATCAAATGATTCCAATTTTATAAAAGAATATGTGGAAGACTGCTCACTAAAATATTAGATAAGGGTGACTGGTTTTTTTTTTCTCTTTAGATTTTTATATCTAGCTTTTATTATTTTTATAATAAATATTTCAAGCTATTTTCATTTTAGAAAACAAAAGCCACCAAAATCAAGTATTACTATCTTTATTATGGTATAGAGTAGTATTTTATACATTAGCTCATTTTATAGTAAAAACATTTATGTACAACTGTAGAGAAACTGCTGCACAGATAGCTCCAACTTAAATTAGAAAATATTTTCTCTGTAGAAAATAGTAAAAATTGTAACATTTACCAAGCTAACCCAACAAGTTCATTTAAACCAAAAAGTAGCTAAATACATTATACATTTATAAATACAGGTTGAATTCTGGGATCCAGGAGAAACTTTAGTTTCATTTATTGAAATAGCCATGTTTTAAGTTATGTGAAGTGAAATTTCTATTAATCTTCCCTCTTACTCTTAATTTGTGCTGGATTATTTTTCTTTATGCTAAATCCATAATCCACAACAAGGTTTTAGCTGTTCTTTTCTAAAGGACAGGTACCATATCCTTTTAATCTGCTTGATAAGGTACCCATGCCTATCCAAATAATGAAAAGGTTCAGTTGTTATTAAAGCATGCCTAGTATTTGGGCAAAATCAGAATTTAATAAATTACACTGTCACCTAATACCCATGGCTTGATGGGAAGTCATGAGGAACAAGGGTAAAGTGATAAAACTGGCAAGTGGATCAACGAATAAAAGCCAAGAGAATTCTGAGACCAGAGGGCAAGAAATATCTAGTCAGGATTCAAGGACAAAACTGAAGTTCAAATAGAAAAAGGATGCTGCCTCAAGGATCAGGAGCTGAGCTGGCTCTCAGAGCCCCTAGTACATGGTGATCAAATAAGCGGCAGTTAGAGATAAAGACTGGATTAAGCAAGAGAAATCAGGACCTAGAAAGATTCTAGGTGTTCACAATAATTAAATGAAAACAAGACAGACCATGCGGCTTTAAATTTCCTAGCATAGTAGTTCCAGGACTCTCAGTACAGAAATAATCTCTGGAAATTAAGGCAAGAAGATAATGCCACTCTTAAGCTCCTGTGCTATGTAGAATGTTTCCCAGAGAAATAGTATCTGAGAAATCAGATACAGTGTTATCTGGCCAGGGGTTACATCAACTTCTTCAGTTCCCTTAAAACAACTTAATCACATACAGTTTGTCTTAAAAGGAAGCCTCCAATCAGCTAAAACAAACTTTCAACAGAGATTCAGTTTAACAAACAGACCCTATACTGCGGCTTTAGAAACTAGGCCACTGACTACCTAAAAACCCCAGCTTGCCCACTTGAAGTTAACCTCTAGAAACATTAGTGATCTGTGAAGTTTTCACCATTAAAACAATGCTTTATCATGCAAATCATACTTGTTCTCTTTGCTCTCCAGTTATGAATTTGTAACATTTTTGCATTTGACTATTTCCAGTGGTTTGGTTTTTTTTTTTTTTACATACTCTTTGGCAATGTTAATCTGCAACCCCCTACTCCCTTAAATCTTGTTGGTAAATAATGTTAATCTTCCAATAGGAAGAAGTGGAGTACATTATCATTTTAAGCACCATTTATCCAGCCTACTTACAAATAAAGTTATGGAGCCACCTTATACATTTGAAATTCCTTAAAGACCCTGGCTTTCTATTAAAATGTACTTTTATATATACTATCTGTGAAGAATTCACTAAAGCATGAATCACCTTATAATGAGAAGCTAAAAATGTATCAAAATGAACATAAGTATAGGTAATCTATATCAAATGTACTACATCTTCCAAGTCTAGCGCATACACTGGTATAAACTGTATTACAATCCAGATTAGTTTGAAATCTTGTTTCAAAACATTGCTCAGTATTAAGTCTCAGTAGACAAACAATCGGACCACATGAGAAACTGTTCGGCAGGTGGCTGAGGAAATCTTCCAAAGGCTTAAAGTGGTCCTCCAGAGACTGTTACACTCCCTTAGGTATTTACTTCAGGGAAGGACACTATTAAGGGACACTTTTAAGTATAAAGAAAGGTGAACTCACAAAGTATAGGCAGATACACGTTTGATTTTATCTTCTAATCTACAGATAATCCTTTAGAATAAAAATGTAATGAATTCATACACCTTTCAAAAGGAAGAACTGAAGAAGTAGCAATAAAGTTATAAATTATAATGATCAAATGAAATAATTTAAATGAAGCTTGTCTGCGTCTGAAAGACACAGGGACTCGGCAAGTGGTCAAAAGGAGGCACAATGTGCTTTTTTTTTTTTTTTTTTTTTTTTTTGAGACGGAGTCTCGCTATGTCGCCCAGGGTGGAGTGCAGTGGCCAGATCTCAGCTCACTGCAAGCTCCGCCTCCCGGGTTTTTACGCCATTCTCCTGCCTCAGCCTCCCGAGTAGCCGGGACTACAGGCGCCCACCACCTCGCCCGGCTAGTTTTTTGTATTTTTTAGTAGAGACGGGGTTTCACCGTGTTAGCCAGGATGGTCTCGAACTCCTGACCTCGTGATCCGCCCGTCTCGGCCTCCCAAAGTGCTGGGATTACAGGCTTGAGCCACCGCGCCCGGCCCACAATGTGCTTTTAACTTTGTAAGAAAAATAATGTTCAGTTCTATATTGCCAAACATTCTCTTTTTGCTATATAAATCTAATTATTGACCAAATGCTTTACTGAAACTCCGCTTCTGGCCTTTGTTTTGGGATCTGTTACTTTTGTTGCCACCTCCTGATCGCTGTCCTCTCGGGCCTCTACTGCCTTCCCGCTGTCCTCTGAATCTTCTGTTTCCATCCCGCTGTCCTCTGAAGCCTCGACTGCCTTCCCGTTGACCCCTGAAGCCTCCATATCCTTCCCGTGGTCCTTCCAGCTCTGGTTGCTCTGTGGCCACAGAGAGCTGCCAGCGTCGTGAATCATGCCATTTCTCCTGTGAGAGAACGTTTTGTTTTCATGTGCTTTAATTACTATTCAATTTTTAAAAAGCATGAGAAAAACAAAATTTTTCCATTTTTTCAAAGAAAAGGTGATAACATAAGTGCTTAACAAGTCACTGGTCAAAAATAACACTGGCCAACCATCATGGTCCAAAAGCCAGTGTCACTAAAGTGTGGGAAAATATAGTTTTATTATGAGAAATAGCCCTCATCACTACTTCATTTATTAAGTTATTAAACCATTTATTCAACTCAATTGCTACAGGGTATCTACAGCCAAAGGTAATAAAACAAATATATTAAGCACACATTTCTCACAGTACTGAATAAAGATGTAACAAATTTAAATGTCTATGAACACCTGTAGGCTGGATGTGGTGGCTCATGCCTGTAATCCCAGCACTTTGGGAGGTGAGTGGATCACCTGAGGTCAGGAGTTCGAGACCAGCCTGGCCAACATGGCGAAACTCCCATCTCTAGTAAAAGACAAAAAATTAGTCAGGGGTGATGGTGGACCTATGATCCCAGCTACTTGGGAAACTGAGGCAAGAGAATCGCTTGAACCCAGGAGGTGGAGGTTGCAGTGAACCAAGATTGCACCACTGCACTCCAGCCTGGGCGACAGAGCAAGACTCTGAAAACACACACACACATGTGCACACACACACACACACAAAACCTGTATAACATATGTATGTTAAAGGGCGGGGAGAGCTGGGTATCGTTCACAACTTTGTATAAAGGAATTACAGAAACCAGGTGGGTTCAACTACAAAAGCTGTTCAGAATTAAAAAGCTAGGGGGGAATATTCCAAAATTTAATTATCAATTATCTCTTACGAAAGGAACCAGAACTATTGTTTCCCAATCTATTATTCTCTATTTTCATAATTAACATTCTACAATTTAGGTACATTAACTTTAAAATCTAAGAGAAAAGAATACCTGTATTTCTGTTACTGATGCGGTAGGTACATCAAAGCAAACACCCTAGAAATCAAAGTAAATGGAAGTTAATCCAACCAATGCACAATAAAAATACTCCCTTTAAAAGACCACGTATTCTGTGAAAAAAAGAAAACAAAAAACATAAAGCAAAAAAAACCACCAGGTATAATTTTAGATGAACTTTAGACCAAAGCTAATACATTACAGCTGGCAAAAGTACACTGCAGAAAGACAAGGAATACTGAAAAAAAAAACTCCAAACGAATTAGGACTTTCTAACTATAGACAGAGTCTTAGCTATTACACCGTGCTAACCCTCTAGTGGCTATTAGCTACATTTTATTGCTGAGCAAACAGGCTTGGAAAGGTTAACTGACTAGTCTAAGGCCCCACAGCTATTAAATGGAGCAAGTATTTAAAATCTCGTCTGTATGGCTCTAAAACCTATAGTTAAACTATATACTGCCTTCCATCAGAAAAGCAATGCCAGCTATTCAGAATGACCTAACTAAAAGTGAAGAACAAGTGATCTTCTATTGTTAATTGTCTAGTTTTTCTTACTTCAGCCTTCTGTAAGAGTATGAAAAAAATAATACAGGACACCATCTTTTTTTTTTCCTCTTAAGATAGGGTCTTGCTCTACTGCCTAGGCTGGAGTACTGTGGTGCAATTAACAACTTACTGTAACTTTGGCATGCCACTACACCTGGCTTTTTTTTTTTTTTTTTTTTTTTGGTAGAGATAGGGTGTCACTATGTTGCCCAGGCCAGTCTCAAGAATTATCTTCCCAACTCAGCTTCCCAAAATACTGAGATTACAGGTGTGAGCCATGGCACCTAGCCAGGACACCATTTTTAATATTAAGTGCCATCCTCTCCAATCAAGGAAATCATCTAAAAATATAGTCAAATTATGTGTTAACTAATACAGGCACTCCTCTCCCTGCTGTCTTCAACTGCAGTATTTTATAAGGAACACCCCTTTCACCCCAAAATTTACCCAATCACAACATAGGTATCATCACCTACTGGTGGATTTTGCCATTCATGGTAATCTTCACTTACATATTTATGAAGTAGAGTATAATCCCAGGCATTCACTGGGGATAGAGGTAACTAGAAAACAGTTTTTGCCTTTGAGTGTTCTTGAGGCTCTCCGTAAGCAAACACAGCAAGGTAAAAGTTTACCTGCATAAACATGTGTCCTAAAGACTTTGAAGTACAGATAAAGATGCCCCTACTATTGCCTGGTAAGATTTAAGGCTAAGCAAAGTCATAAAAGCTACTTTGGAGGAAACGATTTATATATATACAACATTTTTTTTTTTTGAGACAGAATTTCACTCTTGTTGCCCAGGCTGGAGTGCAATGGCGCAATCTGGGCTCACTGCAACTTCTGCCTCCTGGGTTTTCAAGTGATTATCCTGCCTCAGCCTTGCAAGCAGCTGGGATTACAGGCATACACCATCATCCTTGGCTAATTTTGTATTTTTAGTAGAGACAGCATTTCTCTATGTTGGTCAGGTTGGTCTCAAACTCCAGACCTCAGGTGATCCGCCCACCTTGGCCTCCCAAAGTGCTGAGATTACAAGTGTGAGCCACCGCACCCGGCCAAAAGATTACTATAAATAGTAGGTTCAGCAGGCACTGAGGATGAGATAAACATGGTGTAGTGGGCACTGCTGGAGTAAATGGTGTTGGTAGAAATGAAGCTGTAAGGCTAGCAGAGGCCAGGACATGAAGGATCTTACCCTCCTATGAAAGGGTTGAGACTTTATCCCACAAGTTTTGTGGAGATAAACAACATGGCTAGACATGCGATAAGCTGAAGATAAACCTAATTGGTTCACTAGGCCAGTGGACACCTGGAAACCTGAAAATCTTTCAGGGGCTTCGCCAAGTCAAAATTATTTTCATAATAATGCTGCCCTTTCCACACCCATTGTCTCAAGGGTTCAGTGGAGTTTCCTAGACACTATATGACGTGATAAAATCATTGCTCTGATGGCTAATGGAAAATGATATTGTGTTTTAGAGTTCCAGTTTTAATTTCTAATACAGTAAGTATCAACAGATATAACCCATATAAACTAAAGTTTTTGGGTGTCCCTAACATTTGCTAAAGGGATTGTGAAACCAAAATGTTTGAGAATCCTTGTGATAAGTCTATGGCATTAACCAAGAGAAGTCCTCAGAAGAAAGAACACCAGGTTTAGGAGGCAAAAGTTTTCATTTTTAATTTGAATTCAAGATTCTGAATAAGTCCAGTGCTAGAAAAGGATTGCAAAGAAAAAAAAGATTCTGAAAAAGTTACTTTAAATAAGCTATTTAGGTGGAGATGTCAGGGAAGCAGCTGGATCCAGTCTGGCACTGTGAGAAGAATGGTACAGGCTGGAGATAGAGGTACACTAGTTGTCAGTGGCAGAGTGGCAACTGAGGATCACAGATGAGATTACCCAGGGAAGATGAGAGAGTGAAGAGATGCAGCATTCCCACAGAAGAGGAAGAACCCACACCACTTTATGCTTTCCTGCCCACATAAAGCCCCATCAAGGTTACAAGAGACCCCAGCCTTACCAGTTTTCCTTTGAGAAAAACCATTCCCTTCACTTTGGAATCAATCTCCTCGCCCAGCTGCTCTTTAAGTTCTTTCCAAGCATAACTAATATTTGGCATTTCAATTGAGCACTGCAAGATCATGGTCACAAAACCCTTACAGAAGAAAGGGGAATAAAATTAAAGTGCTGAAAATAAACCTAATTGGTAAATACCTGCTTTTGTGATTCTAAAATATTTCTTGAAAAGTTATTCCTAAAAACATATACCTCACACAAACAATTAGTACAAACAGTCTCTGGTTTTACTTGGGGAACTCTGAGTAAGACTGAATGTCAATATCTTGGTTGTGGTATTACAGTTTTCCAAAATTTTATATTTTTACAAAATACATTTGCCTTTTAGGGAAGCTGGGCAGAGTACACGAAGGATCTCTCTGTATTATTTCTTACAACTACATGTAAAGCTACAATTATCTCAATAAAAATTTGAATTTACAGGAAAAGTATACACCTTCTAAAGTTTCTAGGTATGCTGCCTAAATGTATTATATGCATTTATGCATACATATGTTTGGGCTACTTTGGGATTAAAACAATTAAAAATCACATACCACAAAATTCACCATTTAAAGTACACAATCCAGTGTTTTTTATTTTACTATACTGGTAAGATCTGCAACCATTCAGCACTATGTAAAATTTCAGCCATGTCATAATCCACCCAAAAGAATCCTGTGTCCATTACTAGCCACTGCCATTCCTCCCTCCACATAGCCACTGGGGACCACTCATATTTTCTGCCTCTATGGATTTGCATGTGTGTGTATATATGTGTACATGTGTTTAAACACGGGAATTATTGGTTCTATTCTTTTTTGAGACAGAGTCTCACTCTGTCACCCAGGCTGGAATGCAGTGGCACCATCGTGGATCCTTGCAGCCTCAACCTCCTGGGCTCAAGTGATACTCCCTCCTCCCGTCCCAGCCTCCCAGGTAGCTGGGACCACAGCATGCCACCACACCCAGCTAATTTTTTATTTTTATTTTTTTGTAGAGACAGAGTATCACTAGGTTGCCCAGGGTGATCTCAAACTTGTAGGCTCAAGCCATCCTCCCACCTGTGCCTCCCAAAGGGCTGGGATTACAGATATGAGCCACCATGTCTGGCCAGAAATTGTAAAATACAATTAATACTTTACTACCTTCATGAGAAAGTGAAAACAACTGGGAAGTTTAAATGAAACCCTTTCACATCCTGTTCATACCCCAAATTATGAAGCATCAGGAATGTGCTGCAGAACCTTACCACATTTGAGTTGATCAAGGAGCGCTGGTCTACGGACGTGGCACCTGAAATGTGGGCCAGTGCTGCTGCCAGAGCTTCCACAGCTCCCTTCTCCTCTATCAGCTTCTCAGCTGATTGCTTGAAGTGACTAATGGCAGTGGGAGGCACGGAATCCAAAAGCCTGTTGTTTGAGAGTGTGTTAGGAAAAAGGATACTAGAAATGGACAGATTTCATTTCTAAGACATCTCAAGATAAATGAGTAACTTTGCAAATCTTTCACATGTGTAACACATTTATTTTGATGCAGTGTATAATCATCATATTTCTATAGTAGTACATCCATTCCTTGGACTGTATGCAATTCTAATTTACCACCTACCACACCATTTTATCCTAAGGAAATAATAAAACAAGAAGTTCACCACGGTGTTACTTATGATATACAAAAAGTATAAACAATTTTAAAATGTGCATCATCTGGACTGCTTATATAAACCACAAAACAGATATAATAAAATGTTATACTACCATTAGATGTGATGATGAATAATGTCAAGAGTTTTTATACAAGAAGCATGTGTTACTTTTAGGATCAGAAAATACCTATTTCCATTCTGAAGTTGAAAAAAAAGCTGGGTGTGGTGGCACATGCCTGTAGTCCCAACTACTTGGGAGGCTGAGGTGGGAGGATTGCTTGAGGCTACAGTGAGCTATGACTGTGCCACACATAATCATTTTAAGAAATCCCATCTCTTTTAAAAAAAAAGAAAATAAAAGAAATAAGAAAAAGACCTCCAAAGTCAGTTGAAAAAATGATAAGGACGTTTATGGGACTATTTGCACGTTTTTAAGGGGGTCACTATTATCTTGGCAATAATAAATGTCCCATTCAAAGTTAGATCATCCAGTAAAAGGGTAGAAAGTGACATGCAGCAGTGTCAGGGCTGGCACTCTGGAGGCTGTTTGTTGTATACCAACAGCATCTTTGTCCCATTCCCCTTCTTCGCCATCTAACCCCAACTCTCCTTAACTGGCACCCAAGGGAACCCCGTCTGTAGGACACTTAAAAAAAAACGCCATGCTAAAATAATTTTGAAAAATGTAGTTAAAATACACTCTTCTGGGCCAGGCACGGTGGCTCACGCCTGTAATCCCAGCACCTTGGGAGGCCAAGGCAGGTGGATCACGAGGTCAGGAGATCGAGACCATCCTGGCTAACACGGTGAAACCCCGTCTCTACTAAAAATACAAAAAATTAGCCAGCAATGGTGGTGGGTGCCTGTAGTCCCAGCTACTCGGGAGGCTGAGGCAGGAGAAGGGTGTGAACCAGGGAGGCGGAGCTTGCAGTGAGATGAGATTGCACCATTGCACTCCAGCCTGGGCGACAGAGTAAGACTCCGTCTCAAAAAACAAACAAACAAACAAAAAAAAACCACTCATCCTTCCTTTCCTCCCTTCCCTGTCTTCTTCCTTCCTTCTCTTTCTTTTTTTTTGAGACAGTCTCACTCTGCCACCCAGGGTGGAGTACAGTAGCACAATCACAGCTCACTGCAGCCTCAACCTCCCGGGCTCATGCAATCCACCCATCTCAGCCTCCAGAGTAGCTGGGACTACAGGCATGTGCCATCACATCTAATTTTTGTATTCTTTATAGAGATGAGGTTTTGCTGTGTTGGCCAGACTGGTCTTGAACTCCTGAGCTCAAGCAATCCGCCTACCCCAGCCTCCCAAAGTGCTGGGATTACAGGCATGAGCCACCATGCCTGGCCCAAAACTCTTTCATTTACAAAACTTTCCTGAACTATTAACATGCTGATTGACATCCAGGATTTCCTTTGATCATGGACTCCCTGTGTCTGTTTTTTAAATAAGCATTTGCAGTAATTGTGGAAACCACTATAAAAATGATGCCCAAAATGAGTGGTTCTTTAACAGAGAATGTAGGTCACCACCAGGAGGCATCTGGAAAATGGCTTCTGGTTTTTATAATGCCAACCCTACCTACCCTGAGTATGCTGCACAGGGGAATCAGCCACGGATCCTAAACAGCTAAATATCCTTCCATTTGCAGGACAATCCCATAAAAAATAATTCTCTTGCCTCCAATGTCAGCAGCACCTCCATTTGACAAACGGTTAATTAACCCAATCCTCAGCATCTAGACGTTTACTATTAACGAAACAATCAACTTTCATCCTACCAGGTGAGGAACTGGATTAACGTAGATTTGGAATGTAATCTGTGGTCTAATCAGCCAGTGGGTGAGAAGCACTTATACTATACCTAAGATATTATCTCTTAAAATATCCTAGACAAAGCAAACTATTTTAATAGTGGTTTCCTTTGGTAAACAGGATTGGACAGGAATGAGTATCACGCCTGTAATCTTAGTACCTTGGGAGGCTGAGGTGGGAGGACTGCTTGAGCCCAGGAGTTTGAGAACAGCCTGGGCAACATAGTCAGACCCTGTCTCAAAAATTTAAAAAATAAATTTTTAAAAAGTCAAATCTTATTACTGTACAAAGACATGCAGTATTTGAACAAACACTAAAACAGACCATAGCAGTGGTAGGGGACATACCTGATGGCATCTTTGCTGGAAGCTTTTATTATTTCTGTTGCAGAAGGAACACCTATTCGTTTGAACTTAATTCCCTACAGGAAAATGAACCACAGTTTAATGTACAATGGCCATCAATTGTTTCCAATAAGATAAAGTAGTTCCCTAATTTTTTAAATATAGGCCAAATGTATTTATTACCTTAAAAAATGAATTTTCAATTATAGATTTACAGAAAAGCTACAAAGACAGTTCAGAGAGCTCCAGGTTTCTGCTACTGTTAACATCTTACACTGTTAAGGTATATTTGTTTCAACTAAGAAACCAACATTGCTAAACTATTAACCAAACCCCAGACTTTATTCCATGTCTGTCTTTCCTTCTTTCCTTGTTTTTCATGATTGAAAGTTTTAAGGAGTGCTGGTCAACAGTTCTGTAGAATGTCCCTCCATTTGAGGTTGTCTGGTGTTTTCCTCATGCTCAGGGTTATATACTTGGGGGAGGAATACCCGGCGTGAATGCTCGCCTCACCACCTCTTATCGGGGCACATGCCTATGTGCCTATCACTGATGACGTGACCCACAATCAGTGGGCCCAGGTAGTGTTTGTTCATCTCTCCACGGTAAAGTCCTCACTTCCCACCTTACTCTATTCTTTGAAAGCAAGTCCCTGAGTGCAGTCCACTCAAGAGGAAGGAGATGAGTTAAGCTCCTGAAGGGGCAAGAATCTACACACACTATTCCAATTCTTCTGGAGGAAAAATTAGTCTCTTCTCCCCTTTATCCTTTTGACATGCCCAAATTCATTTGATTTTCAAGCAATTCCTATAGCCCCTCAATCTTAATTATCTCTGGTTCATATTATCATTGTCTGAAAACTGCCTTTCAAACATATGAAAACAAAACCACTGTTTTCAAATGCAAAGTTACTTCAGAATGGGCCTTTTATCACAGGACAACATATGTACTTAACAGTAAGCTTTCAGTCATTGCCACACACTAGAAATAAAAATATTTTAAAGTGGAGAAAAATCGAAGAAACTAAAGACTGACTTTAGAATTCAACATTTGCTTAATGAAAGGTAAGAATAGTTGTACCGCTTTTTGCTCCACTTGTACTAATTGATATTCTTCCTTGTGTTGATAAAAGCAGATGCACACCCCCGTCCTTCCAGCTCTGCCAGTCCGCCCGGATCGATGAATGTAGGACTCTACATCCTATTGAAGTAAAATACATAAATAACACTAAACCAAAAAAGAGAGACAAACACCTGAGTAGCCTATGCAGGTCAGTGAACACTAGCAATTGTGGTTATAAGCCTGGGGGCATGAGGGAGAAGGTCCCTTAGCACTTCAATTTAAAAACCTCTGGCAATTTTTTTTTTTTTTTTTTTTTTTGAGACAGAGTCTTTCTCTGTTGCTCAGGCTGGAGTGCAGTGGCGCAATCTCAGCTCACTGCAACCTCCACCTCCCAGATTCAAGCAATTCTCCTGCCTCAGTCTCCTGAGTAGCTGGCATTACAGGCACGCGCCACCATACCTGGCTAATTTTTTTTGTATTTTTAGTAGAGACAGGGTTTCACCATGTTGGTCAGGCTGGCCTCAAACTCCTGACCTCGTGATCCACCTGCCTCGGCCTCCCAAAGTGTTGTGATTACAGGCATGAGCCACCGCGCCCGGTTGACCTCCGGCAATTTTTAAAGCTTCTAGAACAGTGGTCCCTGTCCTATAGGCAAATTTACAAAGAGCATTGTCTAAATAGTGCTTGTCCATTAGAGGCATATATGTAATTCCAATTTTCAATCTTCCAGTAGACACACTGAAAAGATTTCTTTAAGAAGTTTAATGTATTTTAACTCAATATATCAAGTCTTTTTTTTTTCTTTTGAGAGAGAGTCTCGCTCTGTCACTCAGGCTGGAATGCAATGGCATAATCTCAGCTCACTGCAACCTCCGCCTTCCAGATTCAAGTGATTCTGCTGCCTCAGCCTCCCAAGTAGATGCGACAACAGACACCCGACATCAGGCCTGGCTAGTTTTTGAATTTTTAATAGAGACAGGGTTTCACAGAGTTTCACCATGTTGGCCAGGCTGGTCTCGAACTCCTGACCTTAAGTGATCCGTTTGCCTCAGCCTCCCAAAGTGCTAGGATTACAGGCATGAGCCACCACACCAGTCAATATATCCAAGTCTTATCATTTCAGTATACTATCTATACAAACCAGGGTACCAATGCAATATTTTATATTCTTTCATAAGTCTTCAAAATTCAGACCGCATAATGAAAAGTTATGCAGTATGTATTTTACACTTGTATTTTACAGATCAATTCAGATCACCCACATTTCAAGTGCTCAACACAGCTAGGGGCTACCATATCAAAAAGTCTAAAGGCTCATGAAACAATGTTTATACCACACACTCATAGGACTTCCTTTTCTTCCTTTTTTTTTTTTTTGAGACGGAGTCTCGCTCTGTAGTCCACGCTGGAGTGCAGTGGCGCAATCTCAGCTCACTGCAAGCTCCGCCTCCCGGGTTCACGTCATTCTCCCGTCTCAGCCTCCTGAGTAGCTGGGACTACAGGCGCTTGCCACCACGCCTGGCTAATTTTTTGTATTTTTAGTAGAGACGGGGTGTCACCGTGTTAGCCAGGATGGTCTCGATCTCCTGACCTCGTGATCCACCTGCCTTGGCCTCCCAAAGTGCTGGGATTACAGGCGTGAGCCACCGTGCCCGGCAGGACTTCCTTTTTAAGAACTGGTGAATTCACAGTCTTCAGTTATTTTTCCCCATTGTTGTAAGTAGCCTCTAACCATAGGGGATTTGCCAATTTGGGTGAGATTATGGGGTCTTCATGTTGGAAGTGACTGGAATACCTTTAGAACAACCTTTATTTACAAGAAAACTATCCACATCAAGTAAACTATGCTTCAGGATCCTCCTTGAGAGGTTCCTATAACTCACAAACCTAAGCATCTCTAACCACAGAGGTTAATTACAAGCCCTTTCTCTCCCCTGTCCTCTAGACTCATGCATTTATCTATCTTACTTACCCCTATCCCATCTAAGTCCTTCCACCCATCTTCAAGGTTTGGCTCAAAAATCACACTATATCCCAAAGTCACCTTTTGAACCTCTGTCTGCTGATTGCACTTCTATTCAAGTGTCAGTTCTGAGGGGGGTGTCTTATAACAGGTTCATTCTCAAAATCACCTTTAGCATCCCAGCACTCAAAAGATAGCTATATACTAATTATATCAAAGTAAATAGTACAATTTCCCATTTGTTTTAATACCCAAAAGAAACAAAATAAAATCTAAGCATAAAGTACATACCTTTGGTGGAGAGCTTTGTATAACCAAATCAACCTCAGGGATGTCTAACCCACGTGCAGCAACATTGGTTGCCACCAGAACTCCAAAACTACCATTTCTAAAACCTTTCAGGGTGATTTCCCTTTGCTTCTGTGGAATGTCTCCATGCAATGACTGGGCATCCTGCCAATAAATAAACGGATGTAAGAACACCAGCTCCAACAACACAAGTACTTTTTCTCATAATCAATTAGGCCTGTAAAAGACATTCATATTTTGGTGATATGCCTGTTGAAAACATTACAAAGGGGAAAATGTGTCTTGAATGGATAAGCCTCAATATTATTTCAAGATCCTCAGTCATCAATTCCAACTGTATCCAACTTTACTTATTGAAGTTGAGAATATGACAGAAGAGTGATCAAACCTATTTTGTCAGTGTAACCTTAGGTCTGAGCCACCCTTTCCTCATTTGTACAGTGAGATGCCATGACAGATTAAGAGCTCTAACATGTACACTCTAATTATCAGAAAGAAGTGAGGCCAGGTGCAGTGGCTCATGCACTTTGGGAGGCCCAAACAGGTAGACTGCTTGAGCCTGGGGTTTGAGACCAGCCTGGGCAATATGGCAAGACTCGGTCTCTACTAGAAATAAAAAAATAAAATAAAATAAAGTTAGTGGAGGGTGGATAGGAGAGCATCAGGTAGAACAGCTAATAAATGCTGGGCTTAATACATAGGTTATGGGATGATCTGTGCAGCAAGCCATCTTTGCTTGCGTTTACCTATGTAACAAACCTGCCCATCCTCACATGTACCCTTGAACCTAAAAGTTGATGATAAAAAAAAAAGTCTTACCAATTAGATAGTAGTGACTATGGCACAACCTCATGATTATGCTAAAAGCCACTGAACTGTACATTTTAAAATGGTAATATGTGGCACATGAATTATATCAACAATAAAACACCATCCAGAAAAAAAAGTCAGGTATGGTAGTGCATGCTACCTGGAGGTTGAGGCTACAGTGAGCCAAGATCACGCCAGTGCACTTCACTTCAGCCTGGGCAAAGGAAGTGAGAACCTGTCTCCAAAACAAACAAACAAAAAATTGGCCAGGTGCAGTGGCTCGGCTCATGCCTATAATCCCAGCATTTTGAGCAGCCAAGGCAGGTGGATCACTTGAGGTCAGGAGTTCAAGACCAACCTGGCCAACATGGTGAAACCCCATCTCTGCTAAAAAATACAAAAACTAGCTGGGTGCGCTGGCACATGCCTGTAATCCCAGCTACTCAGGAGGCTGAGGCAGGAGAATCGCTTGAACCCAGGAGGTGGAGGTTTCAGTGAGCCAAGATCGCACCATTGCAGTCCAGCCTGGGCAAAGAAGCGAGACTCCATCTCAAAAAAAAAAAAGAAAAAAAAAATTAACCAGGCGTGGTGGTACCCACCTGTAACCCCAGCTACTTGGGAGGCTGAAGTGGGAGAATCACTTGAACTCAGGGAAGCAGAGAGCCCAGATCACACCACTGAACTCCAGCCTGGGTAACAGAGTGAGACTCTGCCTCAATTAAAAAAAAAAAAAAAAAGTAGCTTCCTCTCATTTCTAAACTAAAAGAAACTAAACTGGTATTCACTGAATGAATGAAAATTAGACCAAGAGCAAATATGCCCAAGGTGAAGATTTGTTGATATCCCCAGCTTTGCTGGCATAAGGGGAAGGACCAACCTGCTTTATAGCTGAATTCTGGGACAGCTCCTGGGCTTCTTTCTTGGTTTCACAAAAGATGATAGTGCGTCCTTGATGACCACTATATACTCGGATGACATCCCCAATAACTGCTGCCCTCTGAGTCCAGTGGCACTTAATAGCCAGATGCTTATATAAGAAGAAGAAAAAAAACATCTAGTTAGTAAAGCTTTGCTGGAAACTAAAATCACAACACAATGATCAATGAGCACAACACTAATGTTCTAATGTCTTGCTCCTGGAAACAACTACTCAAGCCTGATAAGAGCTATCTGCAGCCACCACTGCAGAGAGAAAAAAACCTAAATAAGTCATTAAAGCAGAAAGCAACATGATCTGCCCATCTCCCCATGCCTTTCCCCTTTCTCTAAGGAGCACCTAACTTTATTTTCTGACAACCAGGAAAATGCTGGAAAGGAAATGCCATTCCCTAGCTTTCTACAGGAAACCAAATAACCAACAAGTTTCTGTATGTTTTGCCCTTTCATTTACTTAAGAATCCAATCTGTAGATTAATATCCAGGTCTGTTCCTCAGTGAAATTAATTCATCTAGGTATCAGAATCAAAAGTGAAATTTTAAACTTCAACACTTTTAAGCTTAAACCCAAAGCACTAGGTTTCTCTGCTGCCCTCTAATGTTTAAATTGTGTGATTTACGTTTACATAATTCAGATAGATTTAAGTTCCAAATTATTCTGAAATGAAATGAGGCCATCACATGATGAAATTTTAAAAACACAGATATTGGGCCGGGCATGGTGGCTCACACCTGTAATCCCAGCACTTTGGGAGGCCGAGGTGGGCGGATCACAAGGTCAAGAGATTGAGACTATCCTGGCCAACATAGTGAAACCCTATCTCTACTAAAAATACAAAAATTAAGCTGGGTGTGGTGGCGCACACCTGTAGTCCCAGCCACTAGGGAGGCTTCGGCAGGAGAATCCAGGAGGTAGAGGTTGCAGTGAGCAGAGATCGCGCCACTGCACTCCAGCCTGGCGACAGAGCGAGACTCCATCTCAAAAAACAAAAACTAAAAATAAAAACACAGATCTCATATATAGCTCAAATAGAAATATCTTTCCTTGGCTTTTCACATGGATTTAGTATTTATCCGGAAAAACAGTATTTGCCAGTCTTAATACTAACAGACAAGAAAATAATAATATACAATTTTATATTCTGGCAACTAAGTAAATAATTTACCTCCACAGTTATTGCCGTTTTTTGAGTCTTTTTACCAATCAGGTCCACCTGTTCATATGTAGATTTCATGTATTTCTTGGCAACATTAAATACCCAATGAGGGCAAGTTGCAGAAAAAAGCAATGTTTGGGGATTGTCTTCAGAATCTTTGAGGAGGGGAAAAAAAAAGTCAGTATGAATAATCCAAACAAGCCTACATAGTATTCCACCTAACCTAACACTTCCACAGTCCATCAATGTTCACCAGCAACCACCTGAGGCAAGTCAGGTACTGAGGACACAAAACTGGAAGACAGAGGTTTCCCAATGGGCAAAGAAACCACTAGGTAATTTATCTAAAAGATCCTTAAAATAGTGAAAGTACTTGAAAGTTATTTTGCTTTCTGACCATTTAGGCTTTGAATTACAAACGAAATATATTCTAAGATTTCTATTCTTAATATTTTATGAATTTAGAATTCTTGTCCAATCATTGAGTCCAGCTACTATTTTTGTTTATTCAATTCTACTTAAGAGTGACATCACATTCTCAAACATTCCAAATAGAAGTGTGGTCAAACCCTTCTGGAGAGAATCTGACAATGTATATTGAGGAGCATGAATTATTTACACTTTTAAGTTCAGTAATTCCACTTCTGGAAATCTATCCTAAAGAACCAATTCCAGGCCAGGCACAGTGGCTCATGCCTGTAATTCCAATGCTTTCAGAGGTAGAGGCAGGAGGATCACTTGAGGCCAGGAATCAAGACAAGCCTGGGCAACACAGTGACACCCTGTCTCTATGCATAATAAAAACATTAGCCAGGCATGGTGGTACACCCCCGTAGCCCTAGCTACTCAGGAAGCTGAGGCCCAGAAGTTCAGGGACGCAGTGAGCTATGATGGTGCCACTGTACTCCAGCCTGAGTGACAGGGTGAGGGCCTATCTTAAAAATAAAAAAAGGGCGGCTGTGGTAGATCACATCTGTAATCCCAGCACTTTGGGAGGCCAAAGTGGGAGGGAGGATCACTTGAGCCCAAGAGTTCGAGACCAGCCTGGACAGCATGGTGAAACCCATCACTACAAAAAACAGAAAAATTAGCTGGGCATGGTGGCGCATGCCTATAGTCCCAGCTACTTGGAGGATCGCTTGAACCTGGAAGGTGGAGGCTGCAATGAGGCAAGATCCCACCACTGCACTCCAGCCTGGGTGAAAGATTTAGACCCTGTCTCAAAAGGAAAAAAAAAAAAAAAAAAAGCCAATTCCAGATATTGAGGTGAGAAGCTACCCATATAAAAGTGGCTAAACAGAATTATTTATATTGAATAAAAAATCAAAATAGGCAGAAAGTAGAATTAAATCATGGCCAACCACTTCATACAGTATTTTTTCTGAATTTTTATATGTATAGTCAGAGTATAATCAACATATATACAATAAAATGCAAAACTTCAGGAATACAACAAAAGTAGACCACACCAAGATGACAGATGATGATATTTTTCTTCTTTTACTTTCCCAAGTCTTCCCCATTGTGGTTATATGATAAATCATGACTTTTTTTTTCCTCACCAGCTTTAATCCCAGAGTAATGACTTTTTTTTTTTTTAATCAAAATTTCTAGATAAAATAAGCCCCCTTCCAATTTCCCAAGGGTTTATTCATCTCTTAGAAAACTACTTAGTCACCAGGCCAGGCGCAGTGGCTCATGCTCTAATCCCAGCACTTTGGGAGGGTGACGCAGGCAGATCACTTGGGGCTGGGAGTTTGAGACCAGCCTGGGCAATATGGTGAAACTCCATCTCTACTAAAAATACGAAAATTAGCCAGGCGTGGTGGCGGGTGCCTGTAATCCCAGCTACTCGGGTGGCTGAGGCACGGGAGTCACTTGAACCCAGGAGACAGAGGTTACAGTGAGCCAAGACTATGCCACTGCACTCCAGGCTGGGCAACAGAGTGAGACAGTGAAATTCTGCCTCAAAATAAATAAATAAATAAAGACAATTATTTAGTTACCACCCTTCCTTTGGTCTTTTTTATCAGCTTCTTGAATTTGTGGATTACCTTTCTTGTACGCCACACTTAGAATCTCTTCCACTTGATCAGCAAATCCCATATCCAACATCTGGTCCACTTCATCCAGGACAACATGCTTAAGTTTGGTGAGATCTAGTTTGCCACTCTGTATGTGGTCTTTGATACGACCTGGTGTTCCAACCAGGATATCAATCCCATTCCTCATGCGTTCAACTATAAAAAACAATGACAAGATTTTCTGGGTTTTTATCGGTCTGGGGTACCACCGTTAACTGTATTGTTATTCTAAAATATTTGTTAAATACCTGCAAGTACAAAGTAATATGCTAAGTAATTAATAATGATAAAGATACTCACGACACTCCTAATCTAGTGGGAAAAACATTCGAAGTGAAAAATATCAACAAAATTTAAACCATCCAATTATAGTAAATATTTGAAGTGACCATCTAGTGTATAAAGTGACATAAAAGAAATATGCAGCCGGGCGTGGTGGCTCACGTCTGTAATCTCAGCACTTTGGGAGACCAAGGTGGGTGGATCATGAGGTCAGGAGTTCAAGACCAGCCTGGCTAACATGGTGAAACCCAATCTCTACTAAAACTACAAAAATTAACCAGGCGCAGTGGCGGGTGCCTGTAATCCCAGCTACTTGGGAGGCTGAGGCAGGAGAATCACTTGAACCCGGGTGCAGTGAGCCGAGATCACGCCACTGCACTCCAGCCTGGGCCACAGAGTGAGTGAGAAAGGACAGGGGAAGGGGAAGGGGAAGGGGAAAGGGAAGGGAAGAAAAGGAAGAAATGTACACTGCTGGAGGACCATAGCACCAGGAAAGAAATTACTTCCAGCCGGGTGTGGTGGCTCACGCCTGTAATCCCAGCACTTTGGAAGGCTGAGGCTGGCAGATCACAAGGTCAGGAGTTCGATACCAGCCTGGCCAATATGGTGAAACCACGTCTCTACTAAAAATACAGAAATTAGCCAGGCGTGGTGGCACGCGCCTGTAGTCCCAGCTACTCGGGAGGCTGAGGCAGAAGAATCACTTGAACCCGGGAGGCGGAGGTTGCAGTGAGCCAAGATTGCACCACTGCACTCCAGCCTAGGCGACACAGCGAGACTCTGTCTCAAGACAAAAAAAGAAAGAAATTACTTCCTTGGCTGGAGGAAAGTATCAAGGTTTCGCAGAGTACGAATAAGAATCTAACAGAAATAGGAACTTTCTATAAAGTAAACAGGTATAGGGAGGATGAGACATAATGAAACAGCAAATAGACCAAGGATATATAAAGACATTTGGAAAAATGAAGCTCAATATAACTGCGATGAGATGGTAATAATAATTTAGCTTTGTACTGAACTGCTGTTGCAGTCTATGGATAATACTAGGCACTTTATATACATTATCCAACCCAATCCTCACAACATCCCTGCAGGGTAGGTTTAGTAATCTTTTTCTATAGATGAGGAAACTAAAGCACAGAAAAATTAAGCAACTCGAACACAACAGCTACTCTGTGAGCAGAGTCTAGATTCAAGCTTTTCTGGTGCCAAACCCTATATTCATTCTGCCAAAGCTGAAAAGAAATAGCCGTAAGACTGTGTGCCGAAACTATGAATTTTTTTGTTTTTGAGACAGAGTCTCACTCTGTCACCCAGGCTGGAGTGCAGTGGCGCGATCTCGGCTCACTGCAAGCTCCGCCTCCTGGGTTCACACCATTCTCTGCCTCAGCCTCCTGAGTAGCTGGGACGACAGGTGCCTGCCACCAAGCCTGACTAATTTTTTGTATTTTTAGTAGAGACGGGGTTTCACCATGTTACCCAGATGGTCTCAATCTCCTGACCTTGTGATCCACCCACCTCAGCCTCCCAAAGTGCTGGGATTACAGGCATGAGCCACTGCGCCCAGCCAAAACTATGATTTTTTTTAATTCCTTAAATCCCTTCCTAATTTATACATCCGCTCTAATAATAAAGCTCCAAGGCCTTGAACTGGGAAGTAATGGAATACAAGAGCAGAGACTCTAACATCTGGCCGTTGAGCCCCAAGGAAAGAAAGCCTGCATACATCAAGAAAGAAGCAACCATGCAGAAAGAGGGACAGACCCAAGGTCCTAACAGACAAGAGTAACCTTGAATTCTGACTTCCTATTTCCTAGAGCCCAAATGGACTGTTTTTCTGGGTTCAATAAGTTACCTTTGTAGCCCCTAGATAAATATAAATAGATAAAAGTACTAAGAACCATATACAAGATTTGCCTATCATCATGCAGGACCATGTTCTTGACCATGTTTAAACCATGGCAAAAGAAAATCCCCATAAACGACTATCCCATGTAGAGAAGCCAGATGTGAAGGTTAAAAGAAATCCAATAAGAGTAGTCAACAATGGGTGGCATTATACTTCCCTCACTTTTTTAATGTACTCACATTGACCTCCATAGGGAGTTCCACCATAAAAACAAGCCACTGACAGCTTTTTTGTGATGTCACTGAAGTCTTTGCTTACTTGATTTGCCAACTCTCTTGTAGGTGCAAGAACCAGTACCTGATGAAGAAAAATAATTGAATTCGAATTACTGTGTAGTATTTGTTTCTTAATCTAGTTCTTAAAGAATAGCATTCTAGGAAAAGAACGACTTGAACAAGTTCTAACACTGATGATGATGATAACATTAGCTAATATTTTTGTCTAATAGATCTTAGACTCTACTAAATTCTTTATATGTATTATTCTGATTTAATTTTCGCAACCTTTTGAGCTAGGTATTAGAGGATAAATAACTTGACTAAACCCCAAAGGCTAAGAAGGAGCAGAGCTTTCAAGCAATTGGGCTCCAAAACCTGTAGTCTTAACCTCTACAGTAGAGAACATCTGAAGCAGAACAAAGTGAGAGAAGTAAGGTAAAGCCAACAATGTAAGGGGCTTTGAATCCTAGAGCAACATGAGTTTGATCTATATATATATATAAAAAACATGAAATTGCTGGCCAGGCGCAATGGCTCACGCCTATAATCCCAGCATTTTGGGAGGCCAAGGTGAGTGGCTTTACTTGAGGTCAGGAGTTCAAGACCAGCCTGGCCAACATGGTGAAACCCTATCTCTACTAAAACTACAAATGAGCCAGGTGTGGTGGCTCACAGGTAATCCCAACTACTTGGGATGTTGAAGTGGGAGGATCACTTAAACCTGGGAGGCGGAGGTTGAGATTGCGCCACCGCACTATTGTTGCCAATCCAGGCAACAAAATGAGACTTTGTCTCAAAAAAAAAAAAAAAAAAAAGTCCAGGTGCAGTAGCTCATGCCTATAATCCCAGCACTTTGGGAGGCTGAGGTGGGCGGACCACTTGAGGTCAGGAGTTCCAGACCAGCCTAGCCAACATGGTGAAACCCCACCTCTACTAAAAATACAAAATTAGCCAGGCATGGTGGTACACATCTGTAATCCCAGATACTTGGGAGGCTAAGGTAGGAGAATCGCTTGAACCCAGGAGGCAGAGGTTACAGTGAACTGAGATTGTACCACTCAGCGACAGCACGTGACTCCATCTCAAAAAAAAAAAACTGCTACAGGTCCTCAAAATAGGGTAATGGTATGAAACTAACATGATTAAAGAACACCTAATACATTCATCTAAAAAATATTTAATGACTACCTACTATTGGCCAAGCACTATTCTGTGTGCTAGGGACACAGCAGTAAACAAATTAACAAAAGGGGAGCATGGACACTGGAAGGCCAGTGAGCAAGTGAGGTTAGACCAGAAAGACAACTGCAAGAACCCACAGCCAAAGTGACAACATGGGCATTCACAGTCATTTCAATGCGGTTAATGTCTATCAAATGTCAAGTTCTCTAGAAATGAGCCCAATGGACTCACCCTAATATGGGGGCTTGGCCTTTTCATCTCTGACTTGCCCTTCCTTCCATTCATGCTTTTCTATTAAAAATGCTTTCTCCATCTAGGCAAAAATGGTCAGACACTCGACCAAAGCTATGAGCCCCGGGGACATCTAATGGTTTGAAGGAAATATGATAAGCATTAATTATATAGATGATCAAAAGTGTAGGAAAGATTAAAATATTGAAATATACAGAGAATGATCTGTATATATTATTAAATATAAAAGAATTATCCTGGATTACTTTCACATAAAGATCCACAGTAAATAGAATGGGTGACTATAAGAACTCAATAAAAAATCGTAGGGTATGTACACAATGCCCAAGTGGTGTTTTTTCCCGTGCTGACTGACAGCCCTTGTATTTAAGACAGTTACCTGAGGGGGACGGCCTCTCTTCCTGTCTTGCAGTTCCCCATGAAGTTTCTCAATCAAAGGGATGGCAAAGGAGAATGTCTTCCCAGTTCCTGTCCGTGCCTGTGCAATTAAATCCTTCCCACTGTAAACATGATGGAAAGTCTTTGCTTGTATAGGAAACAGGAAGGTCACTCCTCGGCCTATGAACAAATTAACTGTGTTATCTCACACCACAATTCTTAAAATATTAGCCATACTGACATACTGAAGTATACTATTCATGCTTCTGGTCCTGCAGTATTAAGGAATTCTACCTTCTGGTCAACATCTACAAAGTTAGGGTCAAATATATATATATTTTAAGAAACAGGGTCTTGCTTTGTCACCCACTCTGGAGTACAGTGGTGTGATCATAACTCACTTGCAGCCTTGAACTCCTAGGCTCAAGTGATCCTCCTGCCTCAGCTTGATGGACAGCTGGGATTACATGTGCAAGCCATCATACCTGGCTCAAAAATATTCTGATAGCAATGAATCTGCTTGACTGAAAAATATCAGCAAACTTTAAAGCACCAATTACAGTAAATATTTGAAGTCTCATCCATAAACGTGAAAATCTGGTGCTTTGCAATCCAACTGTGCTGCTCCTGATTTAGGAAGCACCTACTTGAGTAACTGCGACTCGTCCGTCAGCTAGTTCAGAAGCAGATTATTAAATGAATTCTGGGTTTACACCTATAAATTAGGCTCATTAACCTAGAGATGCCTCAGAAGCGAAAGAGATAAAACATTAACATGGCATCACCTAATTGCTTAATTTCACCAGCATCATTATTCATTACACTTCTGAATACATATTGTATTAAATACAATTTTTTTTGAGACAGGGTTTCATTCTGTCACCCAGGCTGGCATGCAGGGGTGTGATCACAGTTCACTGAAGCCTTGAACTCCTGGGCTCAAGCGATCTTCCTTCCTCAGCCTCTGGAGTAGTTAGGACTATAGATGTGTGTCACCATGTGCCCCGCTAATTTTTAAACTTTTTGTAGGGACAGGTTGTTACTATGTTACCCAGGCAGGTCTCAAACTCCTGGCCTCAATCAATTACAGGTGTGAGCCACCACAGAGGGCCTGAAGAAATTTTAACCACTTGTTTAAGAGGCATGAAGAACCATCACTACTATAGTACTATACTGAATACACAAGCCTACTTCATTATATGATTGCATGTGTCCGCCTACAATAAGAATATATCCTGGTTCATCTTAACAAAAACAGTGGAGTGCTTCTGTTAAAATAATACGTTCTAACATCATATGATATTTCCAAGAACATTACCTTTGAGAAGCTTAATAGTTTCTTCAGATATGGGAAAATTAGAGAAAGCGCCTTCTTTTTGTTCCACAGATATTTCCTATCAAGTAAAGGGCCACAGAAAGAAATCAATAATCACCTACACAAATTAACAGAGAACCTTTTGAGAAAGAGACAAAACAAGCTATCCTAAAGCAATTCTTCTAAACACATCAGTTTAAAAATCAACCAAAAAGACACAAAAACCTTGATAGGTAAATCGAGATCTGAAAAGGAAACATTGTCATAAATCTATAAAACCTTAACAAAAGAAAAATCTGAGGCAAATATATACTGGGTATATTATGTGTGACTAGATCTCAACTAAGATCTACTCCATAACCACAACCAACAATACAACAATACACTGTTGGAAATGTCATTAGCCCTCTTCCAAAGCAGCATCTCTCGTATACACACATCCATAGAAAATGAACAAACGTTTATGAGGTAGCAGTCACTGTGGCATTATTTGATAGTAAGATATCTATCTGAATGCTCAATAAAAGTAGTAAGTAGACTTCAAGACATTTATATGAAAGATTATGTAACCATTAAGCATAATGAGAAAAATGCTTAGATAGAAACAGAGAAGTCAAGATACAAGATTGCATAGTACAATCCTAATCTGATTAAAAATAATAGATGCATATATTAAAAGTACTATAAGGAAACACCAAAAATGAACAAGATTACTTCTGCACTTGAAAAGTACAGGTATTAATATTTACTAAATGAATGGTGAAATTCCAGGAAGCATTTCTTTCTTTTTTCAAAATGTCTGCATTTTCTATTTTCTCTGGATCACATATTTTTTATAATCAGGAAAAAAATTACAAATGTTGACCATGATCTATAGAAAAAGAAAATTTATTAGAATTAGTATTTTTCAGCTGGGTGTGGTGGCTCATGCCTGTAATCCCAGCTACTCAGGAGGCTTAGGCGGGATTACTGCTTGAGGCCACAAGTTCTAGACCAGCCTGGGCCACATAGCGAGATCCCATGTCTAAAAAAAAATTTTTTTAATACAATTAGTATTTTTCTTTCATGACTGAGTTTCTGAAAGGTAACAGAATTAGGTTCTGGACAGACATTTTATCATCCTGTTCAACTCCAGGATGATTACTTAATGGCCTAACCAAAAGGACTTATACAATCAACCTTTTCAGTAATTCCAATAATTTATTTGGTTAAACCCCTCAGAGGGAAACTAGGGCCCATTTACACAACTGTATCTCTTCTGTTGATGACTGACTGGCAAATAAGCAGACCAAGACTCTCCCTAAGCTTAAACAGTATCTGCTTATTTGTAAAGGAAGCATTGTGACACTACACTAATTTTTTTTTTTTTTTTGAGACGGAGTCTCGCTCTGTAGCCCAGCCTGGAGTGCAGTGGCGAGACTCGGCTCACTGCAAGCTCCGCCTCCCAGGTTCATGCCATTCTCCTGAGACTACAGGCACCCGCCACCCTGCATGGCTAATTTTGTGTATTTTTAGTAGAGATGGGGTTTCACTGTGGTCTGGATCTCCTGACCTCATGATCTGCCCACCGCAGCCTCCCAAAGTGCTAGGATTACAGGAGTGAGCCACGGCGCCCGGCCATTTTTTTTTTTTTTTAGGACAGAGTCTGCTGAGAACAGATTCACGCCTGTAATCCCAGCACTTTGGGAGGCTGAGGGTGGGGGGTGGTGGATTACCTGAGGTCAGGAGTTCAAGACCAGCCTGGCGAACATGGTGAAAGCACACCTCTACTAAAAATACAAAAAATTAGCCGGGCATGATGGCACACGCCCGCAATCCCAGCTACTGAGGAGGCTGAGGTAGGAGAATCACTTGAACCCAGGAGGCAGAGGTTGCAGTGAGCCAAGATCATGCCACTGCACTCCAGCCTGGGTGGCAGAGCGAGACTCCATTTAAAAAAAAAAAAAAAAAGACAGGGCTCCATCTTAGCTGAGCTACCGTGCCCTGTCATATGCTAATTTTTAAGATGAAGTTCCACTTAGCCTAAGGTATTCCCCAATCCATGAGGTGCTGACACATCACATTTTGTCCTGCAATTAAAGGCTACATATAGCAGTTACCTACTTATTTATCTAAAACAACAATGAAAGATATCTTCTACCCAATGAAGTGAAAATTTACCTGATCTATATCACCGTTACTTTCTTCACTGGCAGCTTTACCGGGGTTACAGTCAAGTTCAGGATGAGGAAATCCATTCTTCAGTTTGGGGCTTTTATCTCCAGTTTCTCCATTCATTTCCTTTTCCTTCTTCATCTTCTTCGGCTTAGGAGCATCTATTTCTTCCTCAGAAGGCTCCTCATTTTTTGTCACTTTTTTGGTTTTAGAAGAAACCTCTTTCTTTTCAATGGGCTCCTTTTTCTTTCTCAAACATTTGGTTTTAGGAGAAATGTCATTTTGAGACGGCTCGTCTTTCTTTTTTGCCTTTTTGGATTTAGGAGAATTCATGTCAACTTCAGAAGGCTCTGCTTTCTTTTTAACTTGTTTAGCTTTGGGGGAAACAGTTTCTTCCTCTTCTGCTATCTCTTCAGTCTTATTAGATTTTGGCTTCTCTTTTTTCTCTTTCTAAAAAATTCAAAAGGAAAATACAAACACTGAATAAGGCATTTATACATTTGCAAAATTCATCAATTCTGGATTATTTCAAGATCATTTTCACCTTTGAAAAATATAGTTCTGAGGCATTTTGACATTTGTACTTTCACGTTGTGATGAGATAAAAATAAAAATAGTAAACTTTTTAAAAAACCACTTCTTAGCTATATATAGAGACAAGTATATATCAATAGTTTTACTATCTTGGAAAATGAAGAGTGCCCCTTAGTAACTATTCAACTCATGTGGGTCAAACAGTTGTAAAACAGATTTTTTCTTTTTTTTTTTTTTTTTTTTGAGACAGAGTCTCGCTCTATCACCCAGGTTCGAGTGAAGTGGTACAATCTCAGCTCACTGAAACCTCCACTCCCGAGTTCAAGCAATTCTCATGCCTCAGCCTCCCGAGTACCTGGGACTACAGGTGTGCACCACCACACCCAGCTAATTTTTGTATGTTTAGTAGAGGCGGGGTTTTGCCATGTTGCCCAGGCTGGTCTCAAACTCCTGAGCTCAGGCAACCCACCCACCTGGGCCTCCCAAACTGCTAGGATTACATGAGCCAACACACTTGGCCTGGAAACCAGATTTTTGTAAGGGATTTGGATAAGCTCATAGGATACTCCAACAGGCTCCAAACTCAATAATATAGAAAGTCCAAATTCAATTCCAATAGAATAAGGCCATGTATCTACAGATTGATGATGTTAAGCAGGGTTTCTTTTCTTTCTTCCTGCTAAAATCCCAGGTAAAACAACAGTGATTTTTTTGTTTTTTTAAGAGACAATTTCTATTTTTCACCCAGGTTGTGGTACAGAGGCATCATCATAGCTCACTGCAGCCTTTAACTCCAAAACAGGAATTCTGCACTTTGCCTATCTCACAAGAGCAAATTAATTTATATAAAGACAGTTTAGGGCCAGGTGCAGTGGTTCATGCCTGTAATCCCAGCACTCTGGGAGGCCAAGGCATGAGGATTGTTTGAGGCCAGCAGTTACAGGCAAGCATGGGCAATATAGCAAGACCCTTTCTCTATTGAAAAACTTTAAAAATTAGGCTGGGCATGGTGGCTCACGCCTGTAATCTCAGGACTTTGGGAGGCCAATGAGGGCGAATCACAAGGTCAGGAGGAGACCACCCTGGCTTAATACAGTGAAATCTCGTCTCTATTAAAAATACAAAAAAAATTAGCCACGCATGGTCATGCACCTGTAGTCCCAGCTACTTGGGAGGCTGAGGCAGGAGAGTTGCTTGAACCCGGGAGGCAGGGGTTGCAGTGAGCTGAGATCGCGCCACTGCACTCCAGCCTGGGCGACACAGCAAGACTGTCTCAAAAAAAAAAAAAAAAAATTTAAATTAGCCAGACGTAGCGGCACACACCTATACTCCTAGCTACTTAGAAGGCTGAGGTGGGAGGATTGCTTGAGCCCTGGAATTCAAGGCTGCAGTTAGCTATAATCATGCCACTGCACTCTAGTTTGGGTGACAGTAAGACTGTCTCTACAAAAAATAAAAGGGCAGGACGCGGTGGCTCATGCCTATAATCCCAGCACTTTGGGAGGCCGAGGTGGGCGATCGGATCACCTGAGGTTGGGAGTTTAAGACCAGCCTGACCAATGGAGAACAAGCCTGGGCAACGAAAGCAAAATTCGATCTCAAAAAAAAATAACAAATAATAAATAAAATAAAAGAGACACTTTATGAAACAAAAAGTTATAAAAACTCAGTCTATCACCCTTGTGTAAAAAAGATGTACTTAATTTAAAATAAAATAAATAAGTTACAAGAATATGGAAGGAGTGACACCTCAGAACCAAGTAAGACAGATGACTGTGGCTCCTATTTGAACTTTCTGACCCCCTACAACTTTTCATACTATTTAAAGCAATTAGACACATGTTGTAGCCTCCTTAGAAACCTATTCTGGCAGAGCCCCAGAACAATCTTGGAAATACATATTACACTGAATTCTGCCTCCTGGAAACGTCAGGCCTGGTCTCTGTTCTCAAATCATAGATTAAAAATAATCTCCTTGCCAACAAAAAACAAGCTAGTCTCCTTCCAAAATTTTATTCGTTTTCATCCCTTGGTTCCACCAAATAAGACCAAGTTTCCCATCCTGGTGGTCTCTTTTGGAATATAACAGAGTTTGGTCATGTATCTCTGGATTTGAGCATGCCAAATTGAAAGCAACTGACTGATGCGATGTAAACCAGGACCACTACTTCTTGCACCTGAGTACAAATCTGCCGCGGCTTCCTACGATTCTAAAATATTGCTATTGTAAGAGCTCCATATCAAAAGGCAGGGAAACAAACAAGTAAAGTTCATTCTAAGTAGTGTACAACCTAAGTCCAAGAACAATCTTTCTTCCCACTGACTTATCTCAGAACAGAGACTCAGTCACAAGTTAAATCACTAGGAAGCAACAGCAAAGCAAGGGACGGCTGTCAAGGTTAAGACTACTGCACACTGCTGGCCTATATAAAAAAACATGGTGTACACTCAGCACCGCAACACATGCCTTTACATTTCCATGGGAAATCTAGTCAATATAATACTAAGAAGAACTGAGTTACGTCATCTTCTCAGGGCGGCTTACCGGAAAACAAACTGTACTTCCCTTACTAGAGTTTAAAAAGTCACTAAAGACGCCGCCCACGTGCGCAGATGAGGTTAAGGTATCTCCAGTCTACTCTAAAGCTCCAGTCCCCACTTTTTTTTTTTGAGACGGAGTTTCGCTGTTGCCCAGGTTGACTTGCAGTGGCGCGATCTCGGCTCACCACAACCTCCGCTTCCCGGGTTCACGCAATTCTCCGGCCTCAGCCTCCCGCGTAGCTGGGACTACTGGCGTGAGCCACCATGCCCGGCTAATTTTTGTATTTTTAGTCGAGACGGGGTTTCACTATGTTGGCCAGCCTGGTCTCGAACTCCTGACCTCATGATCCGCCCGCCTCGGCCTCCCAAAGTGTTGGAATTACAGGCATGAGCCACCGCACCCTGCCTCCAGTCCCCACTTTGACTTGACTTGTAATTCCCTTCGCGCACGCTCAAGCCGGGAGTTATGTCTCAGCCAGCAACGTGGAGCCTGACTGAATGTCCAACTCTGCGCACTGTGTGAGGCGCGCCCAGTCGCCGGGGACCACGTGGGACACCCGGCCTTCTCCCGAGCTCCAATAGGGCCTCTCTACCAGAGTTCCTGGAACAATGTGGATGCCTCTAATCTCAGAGGAAGAGGTCAGCGCGCGGCGGCCCCGGCTTGGTCGGGCAGACGCATCCACTGCCTGGGAGCGCACCACTGCTGGACGACCGCCCGTCAAGACCCACGCCGGGTCTCTGGACGCGCTGTTACCCGCCGCGCGCTCTCACGATCCCAGCCCGGGCACCTCTCCCGCACCCCGGGGTTCCGCTCCACTCAGCGTCCCTCCTGGCCCCAGGTCCCTCCGTTTCACCTTCTCGGTTTGTTTTCGCAGTGTCTCCCCTTTTTTCATTGCGGTGTCTGATTCCAAACCAGCGTCACTACGGAGTTTTCCCGGCATCTTCAGCGCAGGCTGCCCAGGTCAACCAGTCTTCTCAACCGCGTGGAGAGGAAGAGGTAGTTCCCCCTCCTCTGTCCACCCGGCTCTCGTCACTTCCCGTAGCAAGGCACTTCCGGGGAAAGCAGGAAGCACAGGAAAGACTGCTCTCCGCGAAGTAAATTCAAAGCAACGGCCTGTGACTGTGGCTAAATTTAGTGCATTGACTGACCACTGGCGGCCTTTGGTCTAGAAGGCACCTATGGAACGGTAAAACCGCAAGGAATTACAAAGGTTAGCTTTGTATTCTCCAACACTGGCCAGATTTTCCCTAGCCCCAGCCTGAAAAATGAAGGCTTCTAGTTGCTTTTGAGTGGAGCATCTTCAGTGCTTTATGTTATATTGTTCGAGTTTGCACGTGCAGACTCGCGGATGTGTATTTTTTTTTTTTTTTTTTTTGAGACGGAGTCTCGCTCTGTCGCCCAGGCTGGAGTGCAGTGGCGCGATCTCGGCTCACTGCAAGCTCCGCCTCCCGGGTTCACGCCATTCTCCTGCCTCAGCCTCCCGAGTAGCTGGGACTACAGGCGCCCACAACCGCGCCCGGCTAATTTTTTTTGTATTTTTAGTAGAGACGGGGTTTCACCGTGGTCTCGATCTCCTGACCTTGTGATCCGCCCGCCTCTGCCTCCCAAAGTGCTGGGATTACAGGCGTGAGCCACCGCGCCCGGCGCGGATGTGTATTCTTTTTTTTTTTTTTTTTTTTGAGACGGAGTCTCACGCTGTTGCCCAGGCTGGAGTGCAGTGGCGTGATCTCGGCTCACTGCAAGCTCCGCCTCCCGGGTTCCCGCCATTCTCCTGCCTCAGCCTCCTGAGTAGCTGGGACTACAGGCGCCCGCCACCGCGCCCGGCTAATTTTTTGTATTTTTAGTAGAGACGGGGTTTCACTGTGGTCTCGATCTCCTGACCTTGTGATCCGCCCGCCTCGGCCTCCCAAAGTGCTGGGATTACAGGCTTGAGCCACCGCGCCCGGCCTGCGGATGTGTATTCTTAATCATCTCTTGGAAACGTCTACTCTGAAAGTGTCGGCCAGACTCAGGAGCCTGAAGGAAAAAAAAATTCAGTCGGTTCTAGTCGGTCATTCATGCGTGCACTCAAACATTTTATGAGCGTTCACTGTGTCAGGTAGGACAAACAGGGCTAGGATTCACTAGCAGACACAAAAGCCTTATCCTCAAGAAGCTTTATAGACTAGCGGGAGAGAGAGAAGTCTTGTGGTTTGAGACAAGAGTCTCCTTCTCTGTCACCCAGGCTAGAGAGTGCCATGGCGCGACCTGGGCTCACTGCAACCTCTGCCTCCCAGGCGCAAGCGAATCTCCTGCCTCAGCCTCCAAAGAAGCCAGGACTTCAAGACCAGCCTGGGCGACATAGCAAAACCCCTATGTCTTTATATATACATATATAAATATATAATATTATATATATAATATATATGAAAAAATAAATTTCAAAAATGGGTTAGAATCATAGAATACCTGACATTGACAATCAGCCTTTTTTTTTTTTTTTGAGACAGAGTCTAGCTCTGTTGCTCAAGCCGGAGTGAAGTGGTGCGATCTCAGCTCATTGCAACCTCCACGATTCTCATCCTTCAGCCTCCCTAGTAGCTGGGATTACAGGCCTTCGCCACCACACCCAGCTAATTTTTCTATTTTTAGTAGAGATGGGGTTTCACCATCTTTGCCAGGCTGGTCTCGAACTCCTGACTTCAGGTGATCCACCCGCCCGCCTCAGCCTTCCAAAGTGCTGGAATTATAGGCATGAGCCACAGCGCCCAGTCTTTATTTCATTTTTTTGAGACAGGTTCTCCTTCTATTGCCCAGGCTTGAGTGGAGTGCAATGGTGTGATCACAGCTCATTGCAGCCTCAACCTCCCAGACTCAAACGATCCTCCCACCTCAGCCTCCCGAGTAGCTGGGACTACAGGCATGTGCCACCATGCCTGGCTAATTTTTTAATTTTTTTTTTTTTTTGTAGAGATGGAGTTTTGCCATGTTGCCCAGGCTGGTTTTGAACTCCAGAGCTCAAGTGATCTTCCCACCTCTGCCTCCCAAAGTACTGGGATTACAGGCAGGAGCCACCATACCCAGTCTGCTCTGTTATTTTTGGACACATTACCTAATCTGAACCCAAGTTTCCCTTGTATGAAATGAGGATAACAAAACCTACTTCATCTATTGAGAAAATTAAGTAAGATAATGGCAGAAAATGGTCTGGCAGTGCCGGGTACATAGAGCACAATCAATGAGAACTGTTAAAACTTAGTATCACAAGGGTTTAAAAACACAATTTAAAATATTACATTTTATGATAAAGGAAAACGCTGGAAAAGTATTTCTGATTACTGCACATTTTTTAATCAGAGTTTCAAGGAAAAATTTTGTTTCATCTAAACTATTATTTGATGTTTCATGGTCTCGTTTATTTTTTTTTTTTTTTGAGACAAGTCTGTCTGTCGCCCAGGCTGGAGTGCAGTGGCGCAATCTCAGCTCACCGCAACCTCCGCTTCCCAGGTTCAAGCAATTCTCCTGCCTCAGCCTCTCGAGTAGCTGGGATTACAGGTGCCTGCCACCACGCCTGGCTAATTTTTGTATTTTTAGTAGAGAAAAGGTTTCACCATGTTGGCCAGGCTGGTTTCGAACTCCTGACCTCAGGTGATCCACCCGCCTTGGCCTCCCAAAGTGCTGGGATTACAGATGTGCGCCACCGCGCCCAGCCATGGTCTCAAATTTTTTTTTTTTTTTTTTTTTTTTTGAGACGGAGTCTCGCTCTGTCGCCCAGGCTGGAGTGCAGTGGCCGGATCTCAGCTCACTGCAAGCTCCGCCTCCCGGGTTCACGCCATTCTCCTGCCTCAGCCTCCGGAGTAGCTGGGACTACAGGCGCCCGCCACCTCGCCCGGCTAGTTTTCTGTATTTTTTTAGTAGAGACGGGGTTTCACCGTGTTAGCCAGGATGGGTCAAATTTTTTTAACATTTTGTGAAAATGTGCAACAGTGCTTTAACTTATATTCTGATATCCCTGAGCCAGGAGCCTTGATTTATTCATCTTTGTGTCCTCAAAATTTCAGACAGTGCCTGGTACATAGTAATCTGTAATTAAGTGTTTACTGAATGTTAACATAGCAGTGGTGGAGGGGAACCCCTTGAAATAAATTTTAGCTATATGCCCAGGTGCAAAAGTACTTGAGTAATCCTGGTGTTAGATGTAGAAGAAAGGAGAGCAAGCATGAATGCAGTCAACTAATTGGCCAACAAAATGCTTAACATCTCTGGTTTCACCATTGTATCATGTAGTTTAGATACTAAGTGGAGGCCCAGTCCCTGCCTCAAAGAACCTGCAGTCTGGTTGACAAACCACAACACTACATGATCCTGCTATATACATGATACTACTGCATACAGTACAGGGACATGTTTATCATCAAGAGATATTCAACAAGAGAGTAAGCCCCAGAATGGTACTAAATGGAAAACTTTTCAAAGCTTATAAACTAAGTTCCTTTGTAACCTGCATATAGGGGCAAACCCAAATTTCCACCAGGAAACATGCAAAAGGCCCACTGGACAAAAGGTGGCCAATTATCTTGTCATCAGTATAAAATTCAGTAACAAGAGGAAGAATAGCTTACATAATAGGAGCTGGATATGGTGGTGCACACCTGTAGTCCCAGCTACTTGGGAGGCTGAAGCAGAATTGCTTGAACCTGGGAGGCGGAGGTTGCAGTGAACCAAGATTGCACCATTGCACTCCAGCCTGGGTGACAGAGCAAGACCCTATCTCAAAAAAAAAAAAAAAAAAAAAAAAAAAAAAAAAATAGAGAAAAACTTTGATAGGAAATGTTGAATATCCTTGAATGCTTAAATATCAATATTTTGCCAGGCCCATTTCCTCTGATCTGGATGATGTAATGTTTTCACAAAATTAGAGGGAGAATTTCTATTTTTAAGAGCATGTATATGCATACACAACGAATTCAAGTCTACAAAATAAAATGTTAGCAGTCATTATTTCTGAGTAATGTGACTGTGGGTGGTTTTTATATTCTTCCATTTGCTTCTCTATTTTTTCAGATTCCCAACAATGGACATGTATCTTTTTTTTTTTTTTTTTTTGAGATGAAGTCTCACTCTGTCGTCCAGGCTGGAGTACAGTTGCGTGATCTTGGCTCAGTACAACCTCCGCCTGCTGAGTTCAAGCAATTCTCTTGCCTCAGCCTCCCAAATTGCTGAGATTACAGGCGCTCACCACCACGCCCAGCTATTTTTTGTATTTTCAGTAGAGATGGAGTTTGACCATGTTGGCCAGGCTAGTCTCAAACTCCCGACCTTCAGTGATCCACTCGTCTCGGCCTCCCAAAGTGTTGGGATTACAGGCGTGAGTCACTGCGCTCTGCCTGACATGTATATAAGGAAAAAAAAAAAAAAGGAATATGGTTTTTAAAAACTACTGTTAAGCACTATCCCCAAAATATAGGAAACAAAAACAATGTGAGAGAAGACTCTCAAGATTTAAACCTAAGTGAATTCATAATTCTAAAGCTGGAGATAATAAAACAGATGTTATTTCATTTATAAATTCAAAAACTGAAGATCAGGGTAACTGATTCTAGTTCAAATAGCTGTTAAATGACTAGAGCACAGAGTACCAAACAGGAGGCCAAAAGCCAAAAAATGGAGCCATGAAGGTACTGGCTTCTAAAAGGAAGAAGAGTAATACCAGTGGCCAAGTGCAGCCCAAAGCTGCGAATCTGATGAGAAATTTGCCCTGCCCCATCCTACTTTCAAAACATATGGAAAGCTATTATTTAATTGTGTTAGGACCCTTGCTAATAGGGGCAGCTGACCTTTAGCAGGTAGACTCTCTTAAACCCATCCACCCTGTTGGCATTTACCTACATACTTATCTTTTTCACTCTTCCCTGAAACCCTCCAATGGCTATCCAAAACAAGACCTACAAAGCCCTCCAAGATATAATACATCTTGCCTTGTTCTCACAATTGCCTTCCTCATAGTCACAATCCCAGCAACAAGAGCTACTCATAGTTCCCCATACTTAAGACCATGTTGTTTCATCAGCTTTTCTGTGACTTTGCCTGGATGCCCATTCCCAGTTTCCTGTTTCTTTTACCTACTTAATGCTCAGTCATCATGTCTAAAAAGCTTTCCCTGAACTCCCACTCCCATTCCAGGGCCAGGTGCCCTTGCTCAGTATTCACAAATCATTGTACTTAGTCATTCCCATGGACATAGGTTTATTGTCCACTTATTTCACTAGATTCTGAGCTCCAGGGTACAGAGACTGGGCACTGCTTATTAACCCAAAACATATTGCCCGCGACATTGTAGGCACACAACATATTCTGACTGAATATACTAGTACTCATGCAACTTAATATGAATGGAGCCCATTTCATCTTGGTTATACAACAACTCAGTTGCTCAAATGCAAAGCAGACTGACATTTTCCCCCCAGTTGTGTGTCTGTAACACTAGTCCCCCAAATCAAAACTTCCACCTTCCACAAGCCAGCACGGAAAGTCCTTCCCTGCCTCCTTGGCTTAACTGAAATCTGGCTCTTTCTGAAAACCCACCCTCTGCAGGTTTCACACACAGATGTTGCCCATTCCCTGAAATTCCACATATCCCAGTTGATGTCAGCGTCCTCTTTTCCTCAAATCCATTTTCAAACCATTACTCCACTTTCATGTAAAAGCTCTTGTCCCTTTAAAAGATAAGGCATAATGTCACCCTATACCCCTCCTCATTCAGGTAATTTCCCAACCCCCACCATTCACTGATATTTTCGAATCGGGTTAGTCTTCCTCACTGCAGTCCTGGCTTGTTTTCATCGTAGGAGACCTCACTGTCCTTGAGTACCACCCAGGTACCCACTGCTTTGACCACCGCAACTGAAGTGACTTTTGCCCCAACAGACAAAGGTCATACTCTGCACTTGCTTCTCCCCAGTTGCTCCATTCTTGAAATCTCAAGTTCAGACAGCCCTCACGGACCTTCAGTCCCTTGCCTCCTCTACATTCTCTGTTATCAACCCCATTTCCACTTCAATCCCTAGGCAGTCTAGACTCCATGGACCATTACTCCCATCACTTTTGCCAGAGTCTTTGGCATCTTTACCTCGTCATCCTTTCACTCACAAAGTGAAACTCCAATCCTGGATCAGTCAAACTATCCCTCATCTTCATTCCTACAATATAATGCTGTTTAATACAGGAAATCACTCAGTTGCTCCACCTGTAGTTGTTACCTTAACATCTGCAAGATAATCATACTTTCTCCCTGACAAAATGTTATGCTATCTAAGGCTAAAATCTCTAGCCAGGAACAGTGGCATGCACTATAATCCTAGCTACTCAAGAGGTTGAGACAAGAGGATTACTTGCGTCCAGTTCAAGACCAGCCTGGGCAACACAGCCAATTGAAAAAAAAAAAAAAGCCTAGGCACAGTGGCTCACATGGCTCACACCTGCAACTGAGCATTTTGGGAGGACGAGATAGAAGGATTGCTTGAGCCTTGGAGTTTCAGACCAGCCGGGGCAACATAATGGGACTCGATCCCTACCAAAAAAAAAAAAAACACACACACACACAAAAACTAGCTGGGTATGGTAGCACACACCTATAGTCCCAGCTACTCAGGAGGCTGAAGTAAGAGGATCACTTGGGCCTGGGAGATCGAGGCTGCAGTGAGCCATGACTGTACCACTGCACAACAGCGTGGGCAAGTGCAAGACTCTATCAATCAATAAATATATTTTTTCTTTTTTTTTTTTGAGACAGAGTCTCACTCTGTCACCCAGGCTGTGAGTGTAGTGGCGTAATCCCCACTCACTGCAACCTCTGCCTCCCAGGTTCAAGCGATTCTCCTGCCTCAGGCTCCCGAATAGCTGGGATTACACCTACCACCACACCCGGCTCATTTTTGTATTTTTAGTAGAGACAAGGTTTCCCTGTGTTAGCCAGGCTGGTCTTGAACTCCTGACGTCAGGTGATCTGCCCGCCTTGGCCTCCCAAACTGCTGGGATTACAGGCATGAGCCACCGCACCCGGCCTAATAAACTTTTAAAAAATAAACAATGAATAACTAAAGCTAAAATCTCTAGTTGTGTGCTTGATCCCATAAATTCCTTCTCCTGAAACTTCATGTTGCCCTCTCTCCTTTAGGGCTTCTTCCTACCACATTTCAACATGCTCAAATACCCCACCTCCCACACATACACATAAAATCCTTGCCAGAATTTCATGTCCTTCTATCTCCAGCTTTTGCTTATTCTTCCCTATTGACAATCAAATTTCAGAATGAGATCTTCATGTTTGTTCTCACCACTTCATCTCCCATTTCCTACTGAACCCACTGCTAAATAGCTTCTATTCTCAATACTCTTATTACTATGGTTGCTCCCTATAAAGTTTCTTTTGCCAAATCCAATGGCCATTTCTAGCTCGTCTTGTTTCCTCTAAAAGCCACACACTCCTGGGCTTTCTGTCCTCCTCATCTCTTCTCAATGGAGTCCTCTTTCTTCTACTATGAATTAAGTACACTGGTAGTCCTCTGGCTTCCCTCCTCAGTCCTCTGCTCTTACCATACTTGGATAATCTCATCTACTAGCTTAACTATCATTATTTTTTGGTCTATCATTCCCAAAATTATATCTCTAGAACAAATCTCTCTCCTGAGGTTCAGAATTACAAATCCAATTGTCTACTGTTTATTTCCTTTTACATATTTCATGGGTTAGTTAATATTAAAATATATCTAATCCTGAACTAATCATATTCCCAACCCCTCTTCATATAACTTTTCTTGCTCTTCCTCCTAGTACCCTATCTCAGGGAAAAAATCTAGGTTTTTTGCTGGACTTGGCATGCACCTATAGTTCCAGCTACTAGAGTAGCTGAGGTGAGAGGATCACTTGAACCTAGAAGGTTGAGGTTGCTGCGAGCCTAGATTGAGCCACTGCACTCTAGCTGGGGCAACAGTGTGAGACCTCATCTAAAAAACAAAAACAAAATCCAGGTTTTATTCTATTTCCCTCTCATCTTTTAATCCACTATCTGAGTCCTAACAATTCTGCCTCCTAACTCTGAAACCAGCTGGGCGCAGTGGCTCACGCCTGTGATTGCAGCACTTTGGGAGGCCGAGGCGGGCGGATCATGAGGTCAGGAGATCGACAACATCCTGGCTAGAGACGGTGAAACCCCATCTCTACTAAAAATACAAAAAATCAGCTGGGCATGGTGGCACGTGCCTGTAGTCCCACCTATTCAGGAGGCTGAGGCAGAAGAATCACTTGAACCTGGGAGACGGAGGTTACAGTGAGCCAAGATCGCGCCACTGCACTCCAGCCTGGGCGACACAGCAAGACTCCATATTAAAAAAAAAAAACAAACCTCTGAAACCTATCCATGTTTTTCATGTCCACTGTCACTATTTAGTACAGTGGTTAAGAGTGCTGGTTCAGAAGCTAGACATTTTTCTGGGTTCAAATCCTCATTTACCTCACATCCAGCTGCATGATTCTGGACAAGTAACAACCTCTCAAGTGCCTCAGTTCTCATCCCTCAAAATACGTTACTTAGCATTAGTTCAGATCGCCAGCTAGATCTCTACCATAGATTACTGCTATGGCATCTTAAGAGGTCTCCAGGCCTCCAGTCTGCCTTTTCTCCAATTCAGTCTCTTCAGTGTGGCCAGCATTCTTTCTAAAATATAAATCAAATCATGTTACTCCTTACTTTAAGCCCTTAAATGATTACCCATTGTCTTCAAGAAAAGCTTTAAACTCCTTAACAACGTACATAAGGTCTTTAAAATCTGTCCCTGTTAAATACTAAACCGGTCTCTGATTCCTGTTCTCTGTCATAGGGAAACCTCAGACTTACCATGCTATTCTTTGCCTCTGGGTTCCACATATGCTGTTCTCTCTGCCTGCAAGCCCTCTCCCTTCTAAACTCCTCTTCCCACCAGTACATACATGTGGTTAAATGGATACTTCTTTATTTCTCTGTTGGGTATCACTTTTAAAAGGCCTTCCTGACTCCTAAAACTGGTCAGGTGCACCCCAAGTAGGTCTTTAGCATCCCATACCTACCACTGTCTTAGCTTTCATTTGTTAAGTCTGTAATAATTGACTCTAAGTTTCTTAAGGATAGTGATTATGCCTTATTCACAACTATACTCCCCAGTGGTTAGCATAGTGAGGGAAACATAGTACAAATTCAATAAATATCTGTGGAATAAATTAATGAGTATGCACTGTTTGCACACCCTTTTAATTAACTGTATCTAGACTAAAATGATACACCTAACTAACCATGTCACCAGTTTACACAGTCCTTTAATGTAGAAGGGAATTTCTTATTTTTATCACATAACCTATGGAAGGAATGATATGAATACAAATACATCACATTTTGTAAAATGCAGGTAATCTTACGTTAAGATTAGCTTGACTACCAAGTTTTGTTTGTTTTGAGACAGAGTCTCACTCTATTGCCCAGGCTGGAGTGCAGTGACATGATCTCGGCTCACTGCAACCTCCGCCTCCTAGGTTCAAGCGATTCTCCTGCCTCAGCCTCCCAAGTAGCTGGGATTACAGGCATGCGCCACCATGTCCAGCTAAATTTTGTATTTTTAACAGAGTTGAGGTTTCACCATGTTGGTCAGGCTGGTCTCAAACTCCTGACCTCAAGTGATCCGCCCACCACAGCCTCCCAAAGCGCTGGGATTACAGCCATGAGTCACCACACTTGGCCTGACTGCCAAGTTTGTAAAGATATTTTTAAGATTACATTGAGAAAATTCTTAACACGTAAGTGAAAAGAGACAATAAAAGGCGGTTTTTTTATTCAAAGGTATAACTGGATAAGTAGATTTGTTTACAACCATTCTTGTGAAATACTTTTTAAAAAAATACGACCAACTTCTTTGCAAATAGCAGACACATACCTCAACTATGATGACCTAATTTTTGGTGGATAATGTACATGATTAGGCAGAAATAGGCAAGCTCACACTGGTAGATTAACTATCAAATACTCAGTCAAAACTCCGTTTGTGGCCCCCACTTCTTGATCGATTCCTATTCCCACTTCGTCTTCTACCATCTTGTCGACTTCCTGAGCGACTCCCTTGTCGACTCTGTCTACCTGACCGGCCACCAGATCGACCACCTGACCGGCCTGACCGGCCCGATCGACCACTTGACCAGCCACTCCTCTGTCTGGAATTAGAAGATGTGTTTCCATCATAATATTCTTCAATTTCAGGTAATTTGGCTGGCACTGAGAGTATCCAGTCGGAATCATGCCACTCTGCCTGTTAGGGGAATTTACAGGATTAATATAAATGCAAAATAGAAACCATAAGTAAACATGTAAGTATAGAAGACACCTTTTTCATATCTATTAGCTAAAGGCCATCTATTCTGTTAAAGTATCTGGAACAAAAATGAAAACCAGAAAATAAGCAAAAATATTTTCTATTTTCGAGATCATAAATTCATACTCAGTTCATAAATTCTAAAATTAAACTATGTATTACTAATTATACTAATTACATTCTATAAATATGCATTCTAAATAAATACACATTCAAAATTCTAACATTCTAAATAAATATACTTCTAATAAATAAATCCTAACATTCTAAATATACATTCTAAAATTATACTACATATTACGAATTAAATATACTAATTAAATAAATGTATAAAAGTATACATTATACTCAGTTTATACATTCTAAAACAGCACTATTTGGTATCTCAGCACATTTATCTAATAAATTCTAACATTCTAAATAAATATATTCTAATAAATAAATATACATTCAAAATTATACTATGTATTAATAAATATACTGATTAAATAAATGTATAAAAGTATACATTATACTCAGTTTATACATTCTTTTTGAGACGGAGTCTTGCTCTGTCGCCCACGCTGAAGTGCAGTGGCCAGATCTCAGCTCACTGCAAGCTCCGCCTCCCGGCTTAACGCCATTCTCCTGCCTCAGCCTCCCGAGTAGCTGGGACTACAGGCGCCCGCCACCTTGCCCGGCTAGTTTTTTTTTTTTTGTATTTTTTAGTAGAGACGGGGTTTCAGCGGGTTAGCCAGGATGGTCTCGATCTCCTGACCTTGTGATCCGCCCGTCTCGGCCTCCCGAAGTGCTGGGATTACAGGCTTGAGCCACCGTGCCCGGCTTCAGTTTATACATTCTAAAACAGCACTATTTGGTATCTCAGCACAGTGCAGATAGGCCATTAATAAGTAGTGCATTGTTTTCAGCAGGTACACTGACAAGCAAAAAGTAAAAGAGCCCATGATGGAGATTAAATACAAGTCAACACCAGCCAAGGACTAAAAAATGTAGCCACTGGAAACACTTTGATATTGGAGTAAACAAGTGAAGATATACAAATCGGTAACCTATAAGAACATCACTATTTTATATCTTGCTACACTAACTGTTCCTTATTGTGATCATGAGTTGGCAAGGAAAGTTATTATTGGCTGGGCACAGTGGCTCATGTCTGTAATTCCAGCACTCTGGGAGGCCGAGGTGGGCAGATCACTTGAGGTCAGGAGTTCGAGACCAGCCTGGCCAACGTGGTGCAACCTCAACTCTACTAGAAATACAAAAATTAGTCAGGTGTGGTAGTGAGTGCCTGTAATCCCAGTTACTCAGGAGGCTGAGGCAGGAGAATTGCTTGAACCTGGGAGGCAGAGGTTTCAGTGAGCCTAGATCGTGCCACTACCCTCCAGCCTGGGCAACAGAGAGAGACTCTGTCTCAAAAAAAGTTGTTATTAAGACACTCTGTTGCTAAGGCTATCTTTCTTTCCAATACCGGTACTTTTTGGGAAAAGACAAACGAACATACCACTGGTGGGTTTGGCAATATATAACCAAAATTTTTAAAAAAAGGCACTAACCTTTTGGCCAAGCAATCACATGTAAAAAAGAGATAAACATGGCAATGCATAAAGAATTCGCTATACTAATGTTTAGGGCAGTCCTAATAATAGTAAATTTTAGAAAAAATATAAATTTCAGAAAATAGGACACTGGTTAAGAAAACCAGCCACCCAAATGCCAAAATGTCAGGGAGTAATTAAAAATAAGTAACTGTGGCTGGGTGCAATGGCTCACACCTGTGAACCCAGTACTTTGGGAGGCTGAGGTGGGAGGATCACTTGAGACCAAGAGTTTGAGACCAGCCTGGGCAACATAGCAAGACCCCATCTCTATTTAAAAATATAAAAAGGCCAGGCGCAGTGGCTCAAGCCTGTAATCCCAGCACTTTGGGAGGCCAAGGCGGGCAGATCATGAAGTCAAGAGATCAAGACCATCCTGGCTAACATGGTGAAACCCCATCTCTATTAAAAATACAAAAATTTCATCCTGGCTAACACAGTGAAACCACGTCTCTACTAAAAATACAAAAAATTAGCCGAGCGTGGTGGCGGGCGCCTGTAGTCCCAGCTACTCAGGAGGCTGAGGGATGAGAATTGCTTGAACTCGGGAGGCGGAGGTTGCAGTGAGCTGAGATTGCACCACTGCACTCCAGCCTGGCAATAGAGCAAGACTCTGTCTCAAAAAAAATAAAATAAAATAAAATAAAATATAAAAAGAAAAGAAAAAAAGGAACTGTGTTATTGACACAAAAATGTGCCTTTAATATATTCTGAATTTTTAAAAAGACTTCAAAAGCAGAATACTCATTTTTGTTTCAAAGTAGGTATATAAGTATGTACTGAGATATAATAGACAAATTCTTCATTATGGGAATCCAGTAGACAACTTCTTTCTTCAACAGATAAAATACAGGGATACTTTTTTAAAAGAGAGAGGGAGCAGAAAGAACCTATATATTAAAAGAGACTTAAGAAACATCAAATTACCATGTATGACCTTTATGGACCCTATATTTAAAAAATTTAGGAAACAAATGGAAAAATTTAAACAAAATTGGATGATAATAAGGAATTATTATTTTGGGGGAGTTTAATTATGGTATTATGATAATGTATTTTTTAAAGTCGTTAATATTTAGAAATATGCAAATGTTTATGGTTGAAATGACAGAATACCTAGAATTTATTTCAAAAGAGTGCAGAAAAGTGGGTAAGTAGATGAACACAGAAATGAAACAAAACTGGCTATGAACTGATCATTGTTGAAGCTGAGTGTTGGGTATATGGAGATTCATTATACAAGTCCCTCATCTAAAAAATATGTTTGAAATGATTTATAATAAAAAATTTTTTGCTGGGTATGGTGGCTCACACCAACATTCCCAACACTTTGGGAGGTCAAGGTGGGAGGATCACTTGAGGCCAGGAGTTCAAGACCAACCTGTGCTACAGTCTCTACAAAATTTTTTTAAAAAATTAGCCAGGCATGGGGCCAGGAGCAGTGGCTCACACCTGTAATCCCAGCACTTTGGGAGGCCGAGGCGGGTGGATCACCTGAGGTCGGGAGTTTCAGACCAGCCTGACCAACATGGAGAAACCCCATCTCTACTTAAAAAAAAAAAAAAAAAAAAAGAAAGTTATCCGGGTGTGGTGGCACATGTTAGCCAGGAATAGTGGCACATGCCTTGTAGTCCTAGCTACTTGGGAGTCTGAGGTGGGAGGATCACTTCAGCCCAGGAATTCAAGGTTGCAATGAGTTATGATCATGCCACTGCACTCCAGACTGAGAGAGACTCCATCTCTTTAAAAATACATTTAAGTTTAAGACAGACTAGTTATTTTATATTAAGGAATTCTTCATTGATTTAGGCATGATAATGACATTGTGACTATGATTCCCAAAATATCCCAATCTAAATGTTAGAGAATGTACTCAACTATTTAAAAGATAAAATTTTAAAAATACCTGTAACCTTTCTGACTCAGTTGTGGGAACATCAAAGCAAACACCCTAAAAGCAAAACAAAGCAAAACATTTTAAATTACATGCATATGTGTGTTGATTTTTTTATTTTACTAATAATGCATGACTCAGTGGCTGCTTAATATATTTTCTAAATTTAAAAAGTTAACTAAACACATTATCCAATAAGAATTTACAACTACTGCTAAGAATCTAGAGTATTCTCTAGAAGAGTTTGTGTAGACACTGTTTGTTGTTCCATGTGCCCTGTAAAATGATCCTTCTAATAAATTTCTTTTAAAATTTAATGACGGAAAGTTTCATTTATAAAGAGCTGCAATAGGCCAGGCGTGGTAGTTCATGAATCCCAGCACTTTTCCGAGGCCAAGGTGGACAGATTGTTTGAGTCCAGGAATTCGATCGAGACCAGCCTGGGCAATATAGGGAAAACCCCATCTCTACAAAAAAAAAAAAAGCAAAAATTATCCAGGTGTGGTGATGCATGACTGTAGTCCCAGCAACTCGGGAGGCTGAGGTGGGAGTGGGAGGATCACTTGGGTCTGGGAGGTGGAAGTGGCAATGAGCTGAGATCACGCCACTGCACTCCAGCCTAGGTGACAGGGTGAGACCCTGTCTCAAAAAAAAGAAAAAAGCTGCAATATTTATTAGATAAGAATTATATAACCCAAGATGTTTCTTCCACGGTCTTAGTTGTCAATAAGCTGAAAATTAATTTAACACTCAAGTATAGCAACTAGTTTGGCCTATATGTCTTGTTATTTTTTCCCTCCCCTCTACATTTTTTTCCTGAAAGTATGTATTTGTCTCATACTTGCCCCACATCCTTTTTTTTTTTTTTTTTTGAGACAGAGTCTCGCTCTGTCGCTCAGGCTGGAGTGCAGTGGCGCAATCTCGGCTCACTGCAAGCTCCGCCTCCGGGTTCATGCCATTCTCCTGCCTCAGCCTCCCGAGTAGCTGGGACTACAGGCGCCCGCCACCACACCCAGCTAATTTTTTGTATTTGTAGTAGAGACGGGGTTTCACCGTGTTAGCCAGGATGGTCTCGATCTCCTGACCTCGTGATCTGCCCACCTTGGCCTCCCAAAGTGCTGAGATTACAGGCGTGAGCCACCGCACCCGGCCACCACATTCTTTTTAAAGGTAAGTAATATTAAACTTTGAGAGAGATGATTATTTGCAATAAACAATCTAGTTAATAAATTCCAAGCTAGAATGAACCTATACAGTAAAGTTAAATTAATAACATAACATCATTTTTCAAAACCATTAGAAGAAATCAGTCACAAGATTACAGTTTTAATTTTGCTATCTAAATGTATTAAAATATTTAATTCATATCATTAATTCATTAACAACGAAGAGCAGGGCACTTAAAAACTAACCTGCATGTCCCTCAAAATTATAGAGCTGCTTAACTACTGCAATCATAAGCTACTTAGTCTTACAAAATAAACACACATGCCAGGTGCAGTGGCTCAAGCCTGTAATCCCAGCACTTTGGGAGGCTGAGGCAGGTGAATCCTTTGAGCTCAGGAGTTCAAGACCAGCCTGGGCAACATGGCAAAATCCTGTCTTTACCAAAATAATAATAACAATAATAACAATATGGGCAGGGTATGGTGGCTCATGCCTGTAATCCCAGCACTTTGGGAGGGCATAGCACTTAGCTGGGCATAGTGGCGGGCGCCTGTAATCTCAGCTACTCAGGAGGCTGAGGCAGGAGAATTGCTTAAACCCAGGAGGCACAGGTTGCAGTGAGCCAAGATTGTGCCATTGCACTCCAGCCTGGGTGACAAGAGTGAAACTCTGTCTCAAAAATAAAAATAATAGGCCGGGCGCGGTGGCTCAAGCCTGTAATCCCAGCACTTTGGGAGGCCGAGACGGGAGGATCACGAGGTCAGGAAATCGAGACCATCTTGGCTAACACGATGAAACCCCGTCTCTACTAAAAAAAATACAAAAAACTAGCCGGGCGAGGTGGCGGGCGCCTATAGTCCCAGCTACTCGGGAGGCTGAGGCAGGAGAATGGCGTAAACCCGGGACGTGGAGCTTGCAGTGAGCTGAGATTCGGCCATTGCACTCCAGCCTGGGCGACAGAGCAAGACTTCGTCTCAAAAAAAAAAAAAATAAAAATAAAAAAATAAAAAAATAAAAATAATAATACAAAAAGGCTAGGTGCAGTGGCTCACACCTATAATCCCAGTAGTTTGGGAGTCCAAGACAAGAGGATCACTTGAGTCCCAGAGTTCAAGACCAGCCTGAGCAAATAGTGAGACCTCATCACTGTAAAGTAGTAAATAAATAAAATTTAAAAAAAAAAAAAGAATAAACACATGTACACAACCACATACGGTATGTGGCAGAAACTTAGATAACTTGGGTATCAGATAGTCAAACTGAACAGAATGACTTACAGCTCTAGAGGAATGGGTTACATATATAATGCCCAAATTTATAACTGGAAACAAACTAACAAAGAGAAAACAGTATTATTCACGCCATTAGGCTTCAAAGAGGAAACAAAATTTGCTAGTGTTTGTAAACATTTGGGGTAGTTGATTAAAAAGCTTTTTAATTGTCTAGAAAAACCTACCATATTTCCTTTCAGGAGGCACATTCTGGTAATCTGAGACACTGCATTACTACTCAGCTTTCTGTTAAGTTCTTTCCAAGCACAGCTGACGTCCTGTATTTCCTCTAGGCTTTCCAGAGTCATGGTCACAAATCCCTTGAGGAATAAAAACCACATTATGTTTGGAAATAAATCAGCAGCAGCAGTACAACGAAATTCTAACTCTATAATCCTTCAAGATGTAACTGTGCATTTCTTATGAGCCAAAAGTATATAACACTGCAGCTAAAAAAATTTTTTGAAACTACATTATTAGAAGAATAGTGTTTACAGATAATTGAAAGTACTATCCTATGTATTGCTGCAAGACTCTATTTAATTCTAACCATTATGCTTTTTTTTTTTTTTTTTTTTTTTTTTTTGAGACGGAGTCTCGCTCTGTCGCCCAGGCTGGAGTGCAGTGGCCGCATCTCAGCTCACTGCAAGCTCCGCCTCCCGGGTCTATGCCATTCTCCTGCCTCAGCCTCCCGAGTAGCTGGGACTACAGGCGCCCGCCACCTCACCCAGCTAGTTTTTTGTATTTTTTAGTAGAGACGGGGTTTCACCGTATTTAGCCAGGCTGGTCTCGATCTCCTGACCTTGTGATCCGCCCGTCTCGGCCTCCCAAAGTGCTGGGATTACAGGCTTGAGCCACCGCGCCCGGCCTACCATTATGCTTTAAGAGAGAATTAAGAATTAAGCAAACCAGAGCCAAGAAAGACAACATGGAAGTGAAGAATTAAGGAAATGTTGAGGGAGTCAAAGTCAGCTTGGAGTGAAAACCTTGGCTAGGTGTGGTGGCTCACACCTATAATCTCAGCACTTTAGGAAACCAAGGCTCCGGGAGGGTCACTTGAGCCCGGGAGTTGAGACCAGCCTAGGCAACATGGTGAAATGCCATTGCTACAAAAAAAAAAAAAAAAAATTAGCCAGGCATGGTGGCGCACTCCTACAGTCCCAGCTACTCGGGAGGCTTGAGCCCAGGAGCCCAGGAGGCAGAGGTTGCAGTGAGCCGAGATTGCACCACTGCACTCCAGCCTGGGTGACAGAACTAGACCCTGTCTCAAATAAATAAATAAATAAATAAATAAATAAATAAATAAATACAACATAAATTTCTTTAACCTTTTTTTTTTTTTTTTAAAGACAGGGTCTCGCTCTGTCACCCAGGCTGGAATGCAGTGGCATGATCTCAGCTCACTGCACCCTCAACCTTCTGGGCACAAGCAATCCTCTCACCTCAGCCCCACAAGCATCAGGAACTACAGGTGTGTGCCACCATGCTGTGCTAATTTTTGTATTTTTAGTAGAGACGGGGTTGCTCAGGTTGGTCTTGAACTTCTGGACTCAGTCTGCCTGCTTCAGCCTCCCAAAGTGCTAGGATTACAGGCATGAGCCACCATGCCTGACCAATTTCTTTAAACTTTTGAAGGACTGTTACATAAGCCAAAATTATTTGTTCTGTAAAGCTTCACTAATTGCAAAAGAATCAACATTAAGAAGATATGGGGATGCATTCAGCAAACAAATATTTATTGAGTGCCCCCTATGTATGTGCCACAGACTGTACTAGGTGCTAGAGATTCAGCAATAAGTAGTCCTTTCTCTCATGGAGAGTAGATTCTAGTGCATGTGCATGTACCTACACCTGTATGTGGGGTTGGGTGGGTACACAGTAAACAAATAAGCAAATATATGGAATATCATATAGTAAGCATCACAAATAGGAATAAAGCAGCGCTTAGAGAACAAAGAGTACAGGGAGGAGTAAGCTATTTTAGAGTGATCAAGAAAGACCTCTCTGGTATGATATTTGAGCAGAGACCAGAATGAAGTAAAGGAGTAAGCAACATGGTTATTAGAGGGAAAGAACATTCAAGACAATGAAAGTAAGCGCAAAGGCCTTGTGTAATAGTTAAGTTTATGTCTGAGGAAAACCAAATAGGTTAGGGTGTCTGAAATAAGAAAGGGGAGAGTGATAAGAGATTATATCAAGGAGACAGCAAGAGGAAAAGCCTATAGGACATTCATGATAAAGACTGGATTTTGGTTTAACCCATGAAAGAAATTTAAAGCCACTAACACCCTGTTTCTAAGATATTTAATCAGAGATTAAATGACCCATCTGCCAAAGAGGGATTCTTTATTGGATGAGGGTTGAGACTAAATAATTTCTTAGGTACTTCTTAGCTCAAATCTCAATGCTTTCTAAAGATATATGTTTTAAATACTGTCTTAAGAAGCATTTGGTGGGTTATTAGGGATAGGATATTTGCTCAATGCTAAAGTATCACCCCACAAGTTACTAATTACAGAAAGTAAAATACACCTTTAAAATATGGCAGTTTCCATCTTAAACAAATGCTCAAACTAAGCATTACTAGTACTGGAACAACCTAACATTTTATGCCTCTTGATGTGATGCAGTATGAGGTACATATTAACTATAAAGTACCCTTGCCAAAAATATTTAACCTAAATATAAAAACCAAGCTTTGATATTACTTCCAGTTTAAAAGAGGATAAAGGCAAAAGTTAAATGATGTTTGAAGAGATTCGGACAAATTCAGACAGTGAGATACTATACCAAACAACCGACCTAGACTCTTCACCAAATCAATATCAGAAAAAAATTAAAAAGATGGGAAAACAGTTCCAGACTAAAAAAGACTAAAGAGACATAATACCAAATGTAACATATTTAACTAGATTCTGAATTTTTAAAAAGATACATACAAACAGGTATATGTATACATACGGATAAATGGAATGGAGCCCAATAAGTCACTCGAAGCAAAATGACATTTAGCTAAACTATTAACATCTACCAGATAGAAACCATCAGATACCCCAGCTGCATTCATTTGCGCTACACCAAATAAGTCACATCCAAGTGAACCTGCCCTGCCCTTTTTGTTCCCTCCTACCCATCACAGGGATGTGCTGCCCAAAATTAGTCTGTTCAGTTATTTGAAAATCCCACCAGCAGGCTCTAGTCTTATAGATGTCTCCAGGACCAGGCTCGCTAACTCTCTCTCTCCACTCAGACATAAAAGAACTCTTATTTAAAATTCACTTCACCAAGAAACTCCCCTCACTTACACTTGAATAAGTAAAAAATATCTGAGCTACCTGCACCAATGGTTCTGGTGTGGTATGTTTTGGCACGTGATACGAACCTGGTAGCAGGCGAGTTCAGATGGTGTCACACTTACACAACCCCTCCACACACACACACACACAGGCATTTACTTACTTTGCATGCTACTGTGTTAATTGTGCAGAGTCTATTTCTTACTTTGCAGGATTCCATGGAAACTTACAAAATGAAATGTAGGTTCTGGTATACAAGTTTCAGTTAACAAAGGTCTGTGCAAAGTAAGCACTTCCTATATTTCTCTCCAAATACCCAGACAGACATTTTCAGGATAATGAGAAAAAAATGGATATAAACTAAATATTAGATGATAATACAGAACTATCATTACTTTTCACAGATAAGCTTATTAGATTGTGGTTATGTAGCAGAATATCCTTATTCTCAGAGGATGCATGTTGAAATATTTAGGGATGATATCACAGTGTTTCAACTTACTTTCAAATGGTTTAGGAAAAAAATACAGGCCGGGTGAGGTGGCTCACGCCTATAATCCCAGCACTTTGGGAGGCTGAGGAGGGTGGATCACCTGAGGTCAGGAGTTTGAGACCAGCCTGACCAATATGGTGAAACCCCATCTCTATTAAAAATACAAAAATTAGCTGGGCGTGGTGGCATGTGCCTGTGGTCCCAGCTACTCAGGAGGCTGAGACAGGAGAATTGCTTGAACCTGGGAGGCAGAGGTTGCAGTGAGCCAAGATCGCGCAATTGCACTCCAGCCTGGGCAACAGAACAAGACTCCATCTCAAAAAATATATATATACTTATAAAGTTATAAAGCAAGAAGGAAGATATTGAATGGTTCCTAAAACAAAGAAATGATAAATGTTTAAGACGATGGATATGCTAATGACCCTGATCTGATCCCTATACACAGTATGTATTGAAACATCACTACATACCCTTTAAATTTGTACAATTATTACATGTCATATTTTTTTAAAAATTACATATTAAGAGCTCAAAAAGGATATAAAGCAAATGATACACACTATTAACAGTTGAATCTAGGTGGATTGTATGTGGTTACTGCATTATTCTTTCAGTTTTTCTGTGGATTTGAAAAATTTGGAAGAGGTGATTGTCAAAAAAGGATTTATTAGAGGGTAGAAATAAAGAGACCAGTTTCTCATAGAGCAAAACAGTTTTTTTCTGCACAAAAAGCACAGTAATTCACTATACAATATTTACTATAGTTCAATTTTAACCTTTTCCCACTCAAGTACAATTTTCTCACAGATTTCTACCTTATCAGAGGTGATCAAAGATCGTGGTTCGAAGCTTGATGCACCAGAAATGTGGGCTAAAGCTGCAGCCAATGCATCCACTGCCCCTTTCTCTTCTATCAGTCTCTGAGCTGATGGTCGGAAAAAATCAACAGCAGCATAAGAAACGGAAGCCAGAGACCTATGGTTTAAAAATAGTATTCTTGGTCAAGACACAGGGAAAAAATAAAAGATAAGAGGATAAATGGGAAAAAGAAAGAGTAATTTTTTTTTTTTTTTGAGACAGAGCCTTGCTCTGTCACCCAGTCTGGAGTGCACTGGCCTGATCTTGGCTCACTGCAGCCTCAACCTCCCGGGCTCAAGCGATCCTCCCGCCTCAGCCTTCCAAGTAGCTGGGACTACAGGTGCATGCGCCACCATTCCTGGCTAATCTTTGTATTTTTTGTAGAGACAAGGTTCCGCCATGTTGGCCAAGCTAGTCTCAAACTCCTAAGCTCAAGCAATCTGCCCACCTCAGCCTCCCAAAGTGCTGGAATTACAGACATGCACCACAGTGCCCAGCCACATTTTTATATTTTAATATAACTAAATGTCTGCTGGTAAAACTGGTGATTAAAATTTTCCGCTATTTAAACAGGGAGAGCTTACAGATGAATAGCCTAATACAAAAGAAACAATTATTCAGCAAGTTCAGAAAGCATACCTGATGGCATCCATGCTTTTAGATTTAACTAAATCCATTGTAGAAGGAACACCTACACGTTTAAAAGTAATTCCCTGAAAATGAAAGAGTTACATTAAAGAAAAATGGAAGTCTTTACAATTAATTCCTAAATTAATATTTTAATAGTTCGTTGAATTTCTATTTCTTGGAGTTAAAGATTTCATAGCCCTAGCAGATTAAAAGATCTGTTGTTTTTTTTTTTTTCGTTTTTGAGACAGAGTCTTGCTCTGTTGCCCAGGCTGGAGTGTGGTGGCGTGATCCTGGCTCACTGCAACCTCCACCTCCCAGGTTCAAGCAATTCTCCTGCCTCAGCCTCCCTAGTAGCTGGGATTACAGGTGCCTGCCACCATGCCCAGCTAATTTTGGTATTTTTAGTAGAGATGGGGTTTCACCATGTTGGGCAGGCTGGTCTTAAACTCCTGACCTCAAGTGATCTGCCCGTCTCCACCTCCCAAAGTGCTGTGATTACAGGCGTGAGCCACTGCACCCAGCCAAGATCTGTTTTTTTCTAATAAATAATCAATTACAAATTTCAAAAAGAGAAAAATAATTTTTTGAACTGCCCCTTAGTTACAATCACGGAATTTCACTTGTAAAACAAGCCTGATTTTAAAAAAAAAAAAAAAAAAAAAAAAAAAAGATGTTTAAATCTATCAGCTTTTTCCTTATTTTACAAAGTATATGAAATAGCATATAAAAACACATAAAATTAGGAAAAACTGAAAATTCAGACCACAGAAAACGTACAGTTTCTAAAGAAACTTGTACCATTACTTAAAAGAATCTTAACTATTATTCCAAGACAATCTTTTAGTCACCCATTTACAATGCTGGACTAAGAAGCAGTGAAATCACAATGCACTTCTGATTTTGAAGAGAGAAATTCAAGGAAAAGATGAGAAAGTCAGCTCCACTGTCTTCAAAATAAAAGCTGTATTAAAGTCTTGAAGCTAATATAAATTTAGATCTCCGCAGGCTTCACATCCAAATGCAGCTTAAATTGAGAAAAGTTATGAAGACCTACTTGTGAGAATAATTATAAGAACTCTCTTTTAAGGCACCATTTAGACAATAAGTCTGAAATAATTTAACTCTACTTACTGCTTTTTGTTCCACATATCTTAGTTGACCTCTTTCTCTTGGTTGATAAAAACATATACAAATCCCTGTCCGTCCAGCTCTACCTGTGCGTCCAGAGCGATGGATATAGGACTCAACATCCTAAAGATTATAAGAGGTAATACTTTTTAAAACTCTAGCAAGTTCCAGTTATTCTGGAATCCAAATAATAATGTTAATAATAATATATTTATTTCAATCCTGTTGCCCTTTTCAACATTCCAAACAATTATATGTGTGGATTTTGGGGTAAAGGCAATATGATTTAAAACCTTTTAATCCACCTCATCCCAGGTTTCTTTACATGGCAACTTTTTAAAATTCTCTGCCTGATTTTGTTGCTCCATGCTTCAAATCCAAACAACAGAGTTAATCATCTGCAAAGGTATCAGAATCTGATCAATTTAATATCACACTAACAAAAAATGGCTAAGAGCAAGAAGAAATGACATATTTTTCACATCCCAAGCAATATGTTGTAAATCAAATGGTAATTTATAAAATTGCTCTTATTTTTCCCAAATCAAATCCCATTTCCTACCTGAGGAGGAGAACTTTGAATCACCAGGTCAACTTCAGGAATGTCCAAACCACGGGCAGCCACATTGGTTGCCACCAAAACTTTAAAACTACCTTCTCTGAAGCCCTTTAGTGTAATTTCTCTTTGTGACTGTGCAATGTCCCCATGTAAACACTGGGCATTCTATTTGAGAAAGGGGGAGAAAATTAAGTGTACAGTTCATACTTGCAACTGATAGCACCGCAACATCATCTAGTCTGCGCTCCTTTTGCATGTTTTTAAATCTTATTTTGGTAATTTTAACAACGCATGCTTACTGTTTAAAAAAAGTCAAACATGACAGAAAATATTTAACATAAAATGTAAAAGCTTCCCTAATACTAGTCACTTAGAAATAATTCACTGCTAAGAGTTTGGTAAATATTCTGTCAGACTTTTTTTTTTTTTCCCCCAGACAGTTTCACTCTTACTGCCCAGGCTGGAGTGCAATGGAGTGATCCCGGCTCACTACAACCTCCACCTTCCGAGTTCAAGTGATTCTCCTGCCTCAGCCTCCCGAGTAGCTGGGATACAGGTGCCTGCCACCATGCCCAGCTAATTTTTGTATTTTTAGTAGAAACAGTCTTTCACCATGTTGATCAGGCTGGTCTTGAACTCCTGACCTCAGGTGATACGCCAGCCTCAGCCTCCCAAAGTGCTGGGATTACAGGTGTGAGCCACCACACCTGGCCACTTTTTTTTTTTTAAATACACACATACATTACACAAGCATATACTATGACTTTATGTATTTATTTATAACATGAGATATTACATAGGTAGGGTTTTGTAACCTACTTTATAAATTTAGTGTATCTTAGCTATCCACATCTACAGATAAAATGCTACTTAATTTTTTTAAACTGTATATAATTTATTCATATGGATCCCACTGATGAACTTTTGGGCTGTATTCAAATTTTCACCTTTAGAAACAATGCTGCAATGGGCCAGGCGCGGTGGTTCATGCCTGTAATCCCAGAACTCTGGGAGGCCGAGACAGGCAGATCACCTGAGGTCAGGAGTTTGAGACCAGCCTGGCCAACATGGTGAAACCCTGTCTCTACTAAAAATACAAAAAAATAGCCGGGTGTGATGGCAGGCACCTGTAATCCCAGCTACTTGGGAGGCTGAGGCAGGAGAATTGCTTGAACCTGGGAAGCGAAGGTTGCAGTGAGCTGAGATCATGCCATTGCACTCCAGCCTGGGGGACAAGAATGAAGCTTTGTTTCAAAAAAAAAAGAAAGAAAGAAAGAAAGAAACAATATTGCAATGAACAACTTTGTACTTGTATCTCTGGATGCCTCAGTATCTGTATATTTCAGTAGGATATATATCTAGAAGTTGAATTTCTGGGCCAAAAATTATGAACACGTAGCATTTTAACAGAAACTGTATTATAAAAAAAACTGTATTACAAAAAAAGTTGTGTACCTTTTATTCTTCAATACTCTGTGAGTATTTATTTCATCATACCCCACCCAGCTTGTATATTATAAATCATTGTAATCTTTGTGAATTTAATACGCAAAAATAATTTCCCAATGATGTTTTAATTTACATGTCTGTAATTTTTAGTGATGCTGAACCGATTTATATTAGGTTGATCTTCATCTCTGCTGCAAATTTCCTGGTATTATAAATACACTTCCTAGTATTCCTGGCCACTATATTAAAGTCAAAAAGTTCATAACAATGATCAGGCCGGGCTCAGTGGCTCAGGCCTATAAACCCAGCACTTTGGGAGGCTGACATGGGTGGATCACTTGAAGTCAGGAGTTCAAGACCAGCCTGGCCAACATGGTGAACCCTCATCTCTACTAAAAATACAAAGATTAGCCAGGTGTGGTGGTGCATGCCTGTAATCTCAGCTACTCGAGAGGTTGAGGCAGGAGAATCATTTGAACCCGGGAAGTGAAAGTTGCAGTGAGCCATAATCACTCCACTGCACTCTAGCCTGGGCGGCAGAACGAGACTCCGTCTCAAAAAACAAAAGTTCACAACAATAATTTAACCCCAACAGTATTTCAGCCTTGGTATCTAAATAGTTTAATGCATACATGAATGAATTCAGTGAGCACTTGCTATCTGTCTGAATTATACCTGGTTCTAGAACATTCATAAAGAAACACGACTCTGGGGCCACCAGCTGACAGACATCTTCAATAAATATGACGTGTGCTATCACAGGTGTAGGTTCAGAGTGCTACAGGAATACTTAAGAGGGAAATCTAACTCAATCTTGTTTGAGGGGAAAGCAGCCCTGAAGCTGACACCTAACATCATAAGGAACCACTAGGTAAAAGAAGGAGCAGAAGGCTAGGGAGATCCTGGTAGAAGAAATATCATACATAAAGAGTGGGGAGTGAAACCTACAAATATTTGAGCACTGCTGAAACAGAGTGAAAAGGGAGCGGGGGTGAGAGGATAGGGAGTGAGAGATGAGATTGGAATAGAATATAAACTTTATCCTGAGGACAATATGAAACAATTGAATGATTATAAGCAGGAAAGTATCATGAACATATTAAATTATACGACCGGGCACAGTGGCTCATGCCCGTAATCCCAGCACTTTGGGAGGCCAAGGCAGGCGGATCACCTGAGGTCAGGAGTTTGAGACCAACATGGTGAAACCCCGTCTCTACTAAAAGTACTAAAAAAGTAGCCGGGTGTGGTGGCGAGTGCCTGTAATCCCAGAGACTCATGAAGCTGAGGCAGGAGAATCACTGGAACCTGGGAGGCGGAGGTTGCAGTGAGCCGAGATTGTGCCACTGCACTCCAGCCAGGGCGACAGAGCAAGATTCTCTCTCTCTTTATATATATATATATATATATATAAAAATTTTTTTTTTTAGGTTCTGTCACCCACCCACCAGCCTGGGTGACAGAGCAATACCCTGTTTCTAAAAAAGGAAATAAAGAGTTATCAGTGGCCTCACTAAGGTGGTGGCAATAACCACCTATTACTCCACAAATATATAATGACCTACAACATGTTGGGCACTAGGGATAAAAAAGTGAACAAAAATAAGACTGCTGGCTGGGCGTGGTGGCTCACGCCTATAATCCCAGCACTTTTGGAGGCCGAGGCGGGAGGATCACGAGGTCAGGAGATCGAGACCACAGTGAAACCCCATCTCTACTAAAAATAGAAAAAATTAGCCAGGCGTGGTGGCAGGCGCCTGTAGTCCCAGCTACTCGGGAGGCTGAGGCAGGAGAATGGCGAGAACCCAGGAGGCGGAGTTTGCAGTGAGCCGAGATTGTGCCACTGCACTCCAGCCTGGGCGACAGAGCAAGATTCCGTCTCTTTCTCTCTCTATATATATATATAAATTTTTTTTTTTAGGTTCTGTCACCCACCCACCAGCCTGGGTGACAGAGAAATACCCTGTTTCTAAAAAAGGAAATAAAGAGTTATCAGTGGCCTCACTAAGGTGGTGGCAATAACCACCTATTACTCCACAAATATATAATGACCTACAACATGTTGGGCACTAGGGATAAAAAAGTGAACAAAAATAAGACTGCTGCCAGGCGTAGTGGCTCACGCCTGTAATCCCAGCACTTTTGGAGGCCAAGGCGGGAGGATCACGAGGTCAGGAGATCGAGACCACAGTGAAACCCCATCTCTACTAAAAATAGAAAAAATTAGCCAGGCGTGGTGGCAGGCGCCTGTAGTCCCAGCTACTCGGGAGGCTGAGGCAGGAGAATGGCATAAACCCGGGAGGCGGAGTTTGCAGTGAGCCGAGATTGTGCCACTGCACTCCAGCCTGGGCGACAGAGCGAGACTCTGTCTCAAAAAAAAAAAAAAAAAAAAAAGACTGCTTCTGTCCTCATAGTCTTCATATCCTGGTCAGAAAGATGGACATTAATCAAATAATTAGGCACACAAATAAATTTAGACAATGAATGTAATGGATGATGCATGGGTCTAAGAGGCAATGAGGCTTTATAAGAGGACAACCTGACCTAGCTTGGGGCAAGAAAGGATTCCCTAAAAAGTGATGCTTTGGACTGAGATCTGAAGAATGAGTAGGAGTTGTTAGGCAAGGTAGACTACAAATTCAAGAGCTGACCAGCATTGTGGCTCATGCCTATAATCCCAGCACATTGGGAGGCCAAGGTGGGAGGACTGCTGGAACCCAGGAGTTAAAGACCAGCCTAACAGCCGTGCGAGGTGGCGGGTGCCTGTAGTCCCAGCTACTTGGGAGGCTGAGGCAGGAGAATGGCATAAACCTGGGAGGCAAAGCTTCCAGTGAGCTGAGATTCGGCCACTGCACCCCAGCCTGGGTGACAGAGCAAGACTCTGTCTCAAAAAAAAAAAAAAAGACCAGCCTAGGCTACATAAGGATATACCACCTCTATAAAAAAGAAAAAGTTAGTCAGGTGTAGGGGCACACACGTGTCATCCCAGCTACTTGAGAGGCTGAGGTGGGAGGATCACTTGGTCCCAAGCCGTTGAGGCTCCAATAAGCCATTGCGCCACTGTACTCCAGGCCAGGAGACACAGTGAGACCCTGTCTCCACCCAAAAAAAAAAAAAAAAAAAAAAAAAAAAAAAAACCATGGCATGTATGGAGTGTATGCACAAAATGAAAAAATGAGAGGGAAGTATAAGATGAGGCTGGAAAGGTAAGTAGGGGCTACACCATAACTGAATTCAAGAACTACTAGTTGACGAAATTGCAAGGACATACTCAAGGGAGTAGAAATTACGTATAAAGGAAAGAGATACATTATACACGATTCTCAGATTTTTAGATTTTGCAACTGGTATAAGAAATAAATGGAGGCTGGACACGGTGGCTCCTGCCTGTATTCCCAGCACTTCGGGAGGGCAAGGCCCGTGGATCACCTGAGATCAGGAGTTTGAGACCAGCCTGGTCAATGTGGTGAAACCCTGTTTCTACTAAAAATACAAAAATTAGCCAGGCATGGTGGCGGACACCTGTAATCTCAGCTACTCAGGAGGCTGAGGCAGGAGAATCACTTGAACCCGGAAGGCAGAGGTTGCAGTGAGCTGGGATCACATCACTGGACTCCAGCTTGGGCAACAAGAGCGAAACTCCATCTCAAAACAAGAAAAAAGAAAGAAAGAAAGAAATGGACCAGGCTGCTTTGGGAGGCCGAGGTGGGCGGATTACTTGAGGTCAGGAGTTCCAGACCAGCCTGGCCAACATGGCAAAACCCTGTCTCCACTAAAAATACAAAAATTAGCCGGGCGTGGTGGTGCATGCCTGTAATCCCAGCTACTAGGGAGGTTGAGGGAGGAGAATCACTTGAACCCGGGGGCGGAGGACGGACTTTTCAGTTAGTCGAGATCACACCACTGCACTCCAGCCCCCATCTCAAAAAAAAAAAAAAAATGAGGCCGGGCGCAGTGGCTCACGCCTATAATCCCAGCACTTTGGGAGGGCAAGGTGGGCGGATCATGAGGTCAAGGGATTGAAACAATCCTGGCCAAAATGGTGAAAAACTCGTCTCTACTAAAAATACAAAAATTAGCTGGGTGTGGTGATGTGCACCTGTAGTTCCAGCTACTCAGGAGACTGAGGCAGGAGAATCGCTTGAACCCGGGAGGCGGAGCTTGCAGTGAGCCGAGATCTGGCCACTGCACTCCAGCCTGGGCGGCAGAGCGAGACTCCGTCTCAAAAAAAAAAAAAAAAAAGAAAAAGAAAGAAAGAAATGGACAAGGCTGGGCACAGTGGCTCATACCTGTAATCTGAGTACTTTGGGAGGCCGAGGTGGGCGGATCACTTGAAGTCAGGAGTTCCAGACCAGCCTGGCCAGCATGGTGAAACCCCGTCTCCACTAACAATACAAAAATTAGTGGGGCATGGTGGCACACACCTGTAATACCAGCTATTGGGGAGGTTGAGGCAGGAGAATCGCTTGAACCCAGGAGGCAGAGGATGCAGTGAGCCGAGATCATGCCACTGCACTCCAGCCTAGTAAAAAAGCAAGACTCCGTCTTAAAAAAAAAAAGAAATAAACAGAACACTTTAAACCATAGGAGACAGAATCCAAAAATACTATGTAGCTGGCTGGATGGCCAAGGGTAAGGAATAAATTCAAGAGTGATACACAAATTTCTGGTTTAAACAACGGATAATGCTAGAGACAGACTGCGTATAGGAGTGTAGAAAGTTAATTAATTTAGGTTTAGAAACACACAGGTTGGTGTGTCTGTAGCCAGTAGGTCTAGTATTCTTGAGGCAGATCCCAGTGAGAAAAAGATTTGCCTATCATTAGCGTATACTCAATAACTGGAGCCATAGGAGTGATTAGATCTATCTATACATATCTATACTTCTATATTCCTATACTAATTGACTCCTTGCTTCAAGAAAATAAATGCAGTATGCAAAATGTTTTAAATAAACTTTTTTTTTTTTTTTAATAAAACAGAGACGAAGTCTCACTATGTTGCCCAGGCTGGTTTTAAACTCCTGAGCTCAAGTGATCCTCCTGCCTTGGCCTCCCAAAGTGCTGGGATTACAGACATAAGCCATCGTGCCTGGCACATCTAAATCTTAAAATGGTACAAAAGAAAGAAATGTTTAATACCACCTTTTTAATTTTATTTATTTATTTTGGAGACAGGGTCTCACTCTGTCACCCAGGGTGGAGTGCAGTGGCATGATCATTGCTCACCGTAGCCTCGACCTCCCGGACTCAAGAAATGCTTCTCGGCCGGGCGCGGTGGCTCAAGCCTGTAATCCCAGCACTGTGGGAGGCCGAGATGGGCGGATCACGAGGTCAGGAGATCGAGACCATCCTGGCTAACACGGTGAAACCCCGTCTCTACTAAAAAATACAAAAAACTAGCCGGGCGCGGTGGCGGGCGCCTGTAGTCCCAGCTACTCCGGAGGCTGAGGCAGGAGAATGGCGTGAACCCGGGAGGCGGAGCTTGCAGTGAGCTGAGATCCGGCCACTGCACTCCAGCCTGGGCGGCAGAGCGAGACTCCGTCTCAAAAAAAAAAAAAAAAAAAAAAAAGAAATGCTTCTCACTTCAGCCTTAGTAGCTTGGACCACAGGTGTGTCCCACCACACCTGGGCAATTTTTTTATTTTTTGTAGAGACAGTCTCGCGATGTTTCCCAGACCGCTTTTGAATGCCTGGCCTCAATAAATTTTCCTGTCTTGGCTTCCCAGGGAAATTCTTTTAATTTCGAAAACATCCTTTTATTATTATTTTATTTTATTTTAATTTATTTTATTTTATTGAGACACAGTTTCACTCTGTCTCTTAGGCTAGAGTACAGTGGTGCACAATCTCAGCTCACTGCAACTGCCACCTCCTGGGTTCAAGTAATTCTCGTGCCTTAGCCTCCCAAGTAGCTGGGATTACAAGCACGTGCCACCAATTTTTGTGTTTTTAGTAGATGTGGGGTTTCACCATGTTCGCCAGGCTGATCTCAAACTCCTGATCTCAAGTGATCCACCCGCCTCAACCTCCCAAAATACTGGGATTACCGGTGTGAGCCACCAAGCCTGGCCTTATTCATTTATCTTTAAGAGATGGAATCCTGCTCTGTTGCCCAAGCTACAGTGCAATGGCAAAATCATAGCTCATTACAACCTCAAAATACTGGGCTAAGAGATCCTCCCACCTCAGCCTCCTGAGTAGCTAGAATCACAGGCATGAACCATGGCAGCCAGCTCAAAAGTATCCCTTTAAATAGGAAGCTTAATTAATACAATTTCCATAACACACTTTAAGATGCTTAATTTATGCATAAGACTCCCTTTAAAAATATATCTACTATATAAATGAAATGCCCACGCTAGTCTCAAATTCCTGGACTCAAGCAATCTTTCTACCCTGGCCTCCCAAAGTGCTGGGATAACAGGCATGGGCCACCACACCTGGCTAATATATATATATATTTTTTTAATTTACTTTTTCTTCACCAAAAGCAGATACTTGAAATACCACTTCGTAAGAACAGGACAATATATATACATAAGTATGTGTACATATGTACGTAGGTACAAAATTATGCTAGTAAGTAGCACAACTAAGATTTAAACCCCAATCTGACTCCCAAGTCTGTGCTATTAATCACTATTCTTTTTTCTTCCATGAAAAATATGTAGAGTAAGAATCAGATCCATGAGGAAGGCCAATATTTAAAGTACAGACAAGAATACAAAAAGATCAGCAGGAACCGGGAAAGGTTAGCCAAAGAAGAAAATAGACCTGCGTGGTTATCATATAACCCAAGTTAAGAAAAATCTTTCAAGAAAAGAAACACCCAATTTTTGAAAGAAAGTTATAAACAAATATACTTTAAATAAGTTGGACAGTTTTTCATAGTGAATTTTTCAATTGCAACACAGGTTTTTTTTCTCATGCCTTTAATCCCAGCACTTTGGGAGGCCAAGGTGGGAAGACTGCTTGAGGCTAAGAGTTCAAGAACAGTCTGGGTAACACAAGGAGATCCTGTCTCTACAAAAAATAAAAAATTAGAAAGGTGTCATGGTGCATGCCTGTAGTCCCAGCTTGTTGGGAGGCTGAGGTGGGAGAATCACTGGAGCCTGGGAGATTGGGGCTGCAGTGAGTCATGATCACACCACTGCACTTCAGCCTGGGTGACAGAGTAAGACCCTGTCTAAAAACAAAACAAAACAAAACAAAACAAAAAAACACAGGGTTTTTTTTACTTGATAATTTGTCCTAAGAGGAACATACTACATTCATAGTATCAGCGATGGTTTCCAGGTCTCCAACTTTTGAGTAATTTTTTTTTCCAAACGTGTGTGTGTGTGTGTGTGTGTGTGTGTTTCTCTCTTTGTGAGAGACACAGACTGTTTAACGATTCATTCATTCATTCATTCATTCATTCATTCATTCATTCATTCATTCAGAGAGGGGGTTCTTGCTGTGTTGCCTGGGGCTTAATAGATCCTCCTGCTGCAACCTCCTGAGTAGCCGGAATTACAAGTGCACAACCAAACCCAGCTGTTTAGAATTTAGAAGGCATTCGTTTCTGGGGGAAACCAAGTAAAATCTGACTTTTTACAAGTAAATTACAATTTTAAACTAAAAAAAAAAGCAACTATTCAGGTTCTCTGGTTAATCCATAAAATCCCATATAACTCGTAATGAGATACTACTAGTATGTTCTACCTAAATAGAAAAGTCACCCAGCAGAATGGAGAATAGAGAATTCCATTCTCCAAATCACAGAAACAGATTATTGTCCACTGAAAGGAGAATTCTCCCCCAGCCTTTGTAGCAAGGCAATTTCTTCAAGAATAAAAAATGGCTTCTGCAAGACAACTGCTACTGAGTGTTTTAAAGCAATGAAAAGAAAAGTAAATCAATTACCCTCTACCACTCTTTCACTATTTAGCAAATATCTGTTTATAGAGGACTTTATTTTATTTTATTTTATTTTTTTTGAGATGGAGTCTCACTCTGTCGCCCAGGCTGGAGTTCAGTGGCGTGATCTCGGCTCACTGCAACCTCCGACTCCTGGGTTCATGTCATTCTCCTGACTCAGCCTCCCAAGTAGCTGGGACTACAGATGCCCACCACCACGCCCAGTTAATTTTTTCTATTTTTCAGTAGAGACGGGGTTTCACCGTGTTAGCCAGGATGGTCTCGATCTCCTGACCTCATGATCCGCCCGCGTCGGCCTCCCAAAGTGCTGGGATTACAGGTGTCAGGCACCGCGCCCGGCCTTTTTTTACTTTTTTAAGAGACAGGGTCTCACTTTGTCGCCCAGGCTGGAATGCAGTATCATGTTCATAGCTCACTGCAACCTCTAACTCCTGGGCTCAAGCAATCCTCTTGCCTTAGCCTCCCAAGTAGACAGGAATACAGGAACATGCCACCACACCTGGCTAATTTTTTTTTTTTTTTTTGAGACAGAGTCTTGCTCTGTTGCCCAGGATGGAGTGCAGTGGTGCGATCTCGGCTCACTGCAACCTCCACTTCCCAGGTTCAAGTGATTCTCGTCCTTCAGCCTCCCAAGTAGCTGGGACTACAGGTGTGCACCACCACACTTGGCTAATTTTTTGTATTTTAGTGGAGGCCGGGTTTCACCATGTTGCACAAGGTGGTCTCGAACTCCTGAGCTCAGGCAATCCACCTGCCTTGGCCTCCCAAAATGCTAGGATTACAGGTGGGGGCCATTGCAGCTGGCCCTGGCTAATTTTTAACTTTTTATAGAGATGGTGTCTCATTATACTGCCCAGGTTGGTCTCAAACTCCTGGCCTCAAGTGACCCTCCCACATCAGCCTCCCAAAGTACTAGAATTACAGGCATGCCTGGCCTATACTGGACATGTAAACATCAAAGCTAATGCTATACAATTAGTTAAAATGACACAGAGGAAGACAGTGACTTTGAATCTCTAGTTCCCACATAACACATATCAACTAGGATAACAAAACTAAAAATCCATAGACAACACACATAACAAACAAGTGACAAAAGTAGTCTCATGATTTCCAAAACATGAGCAAAGGCCAGGTGCGGCGGCTCATGCCTGTAATCGCAGCACTTTGGGAGGCCGAGGCAGGTGGATCACCTGAGGTCGAGAGTTCAAGACCAGCCTGACGAACATGGAGAAACCCTGTCTCTACTAAAAATACAAAAAAAAAAAAAAAAAATTAGTTGGGCATGTTGGCACATGCCTGTCATCCCAGCTACTTGGGAGACTGAGGCAGGAGAATCACTTGAACCTGGGAGGCAGAGGTTGTGGTGAGCCAAGATCACGCCATTGCACTCCAATCTGGGCAACAAGAGCAAAACTCCTTCTCAAAAAAAAGAAAAAAACATGAGCAGGGAAGGATAAATTCTTTTATCTATGTGGGGGAATTTGCTAGTCCTAAGAACAGGCAATTCAGGGACCTAGTCTTTCAGGTCTGCCATCTTGAAAGCATAATGAAAAGCTACCTGGAAGGCGTATTCTCAAACAAATTGTTGACAACAGCAGCTGAACCTGGGAGGATTTTTATGTACTTGAGGGTGATTGTGAGGAGCCAGAGTTAAGGTCTGCGGGGACTGGAGCAAGCTGGGCCCTATAGAAACTTTCTAAACTAACAGCCAATGCTCACTTTCCGGGACAAAGCCCCATACTGAGGAGAAACTGCTGGACAGAGGATCTAAACTAAGGATGCCAAGAATAACAGGATCAAAGGAAAAAAAAGATACAGAGAAAAGTGAGGAAAGACACAGCTAGAACCAGAAAGTAGACCTTTTTTTTTAACAGCTTCACTCAGATATAATTTACAGACTATATTTTAAGCACTAACAAAAATAACAGAAGCAGCAGTTCTAGAGCTGTGACGCCAGAAGTATTCTCACCAATGCCTTCCCATCTACAGTTCAAAAAGTTTAACTTAATCTAAAAATGAGCAACAGAAAAGATCACACTCAAATCTCACAGAAAGTAATTAGGAAGGAAAAAAGAGGAAACAGAATAAGCTGGGAGCAGTGGCACATGCCTGTAATCCCAGTTACTCAGGAGGCTGATGAGAGAGGATCCCTTAAGGCCAGGAGTTAGAGGCTGCAGTGTGCTATTACTGTGTCTGTGCCAAGGTACTCCAATGCTGGCAACATGGTGGGACTCTGTCTCTTAAAAAAAAAAACAATTTTGGCAGACACGGTGGCTCATGACTGTAATCCCAGCACTTTGGGAGGCCTAGGTGATCATTTGAGGTCAGGAGTTCTAGACCAGCCTGGACAACCTGGTGAAACCCCATCTCTACTAAAAATACAAAAATTAGCTGGGTGTGGTGCTGGAACCTGCAATTCCAGCTACTCTGGAGGATGAAGCAGGAGAATCGCTTGAACCTAGGAGGCAGAGGTTGCAGTGAGCTGACATCGCACTACTGCACTCCAGCCTGGGTCACAAAGCTTGACTACATCTTAAAAAAAAAATAAATAAATAAATAAATAAATAAGCAGATTATCTCCACAAATAAAGTGATCTAGAAAGGCTTATCCACAAAACAAATAAAAGCATACCACTTTGAATGAACTCAAACATACATGGCTGGGCACGGTGGCTCATGTCTATAATCCCAGCACTTAGGAGAGCTGAGGCAGACAGATCACTTGAGGTCAGCAGTTTGAGACCAGCCTGGCTAACATGGTGAAACGCCATCTCTACTAAATATACAAAAATTAGCCAGGTGTGGTGGTGTGTACCTGTATCCCAGCTAGTCTGGAAGCTGAGGCATAAGAATCGCTTGAACCTAAGAGGAGCAGGTTGCAGTGAGCCGAGATCTTGCCACTGCACTCCACCTGGGTGATAGAGTGAAACTGTGTCTCAAAAAATAAATAAATAAATAAATAAGAAATAAAATAAAATATACATATATATCATATATTGGCTGGGCACAGTGGCTCTCGCCTGTAATCCCAGCACTTTGGGAGGCAGAGGCAAGTGGATCGCTTGAGCTCAGGCAGTACTGTTTCCATAAGCCCTTTCTCAGGAATCTACCCAATAACAAGTCACAAACAACAAAAATGACTGGAGACACTGACATAAGGACTGACGGCACTGATTATTGGTGGATGTTAGCATCACAAAAAGAACTAGACATACATATCTCCTGCCAGAAGTACACCACCTATGAAGCAGTTCTGCCCTAAACAAACAAACAAACCTGAATATTCAGAAAATATAGAAGACAGAGGAACATGTTAAATGACATCATGGGGAAGCAATACTCTAGATTTATGACAATGTAGTTTCTTAAACAAAAAAAGCTATAAAAAATACATAAAGGAGAAATCCATATATAAAAAGCGACTTAATAATCACACAACATAAAAATCTTATTTGGACCCAGATTCAAGAAAACAAACAATAAAAGAAAATAAATATTTCTAAGACAACTGATAATGTAAAATGAATATTTTGAAATATTAACTTTTTAGAAGTGATAACTGTATTGTTGGTTTTTCTGAAAATCCTTTTCTTTTAGAGATATATACCCGAACATGTATGGATATAATAACATGGTATCTAGGGTTTGCATAAAAATAATTCTGAAAGAGGAGGTATGTTAGCATATACATAAAATAATTATTGAAGCTGGTGGATGAATACACAGGGGTTCATTACATGATTCTATCAACTTCTGTACATGTTTGAAATTTTCTATGAAAGGTTTTTTTTTCTTTTTCTTTGAGATGGAGTCTCACTCTGTCATCCAGGCTGGATTGTAGTGGCACAATCTCAGCTCACCACAACCTCCACCCCTGGGTTCAAGCGATTCTCCTTCCTCAGCCTTCTGAGTAGCTGGGATTACAGGCACCCACCACCACACCCAGCTAATTTTTATATTTTTAGTAGAGATGGGGTTTCACCATGCTGAGCAGGCTTGGTCTGAACTCCTGACCTCAGGCGATCCACCCACCTCGGCCTCCCAAAGTGCTGGGATTACAGCCGTAAGCCACTGTACCCAGCCAAAATATATTTTTTTAAGAAAGAAAAAGACACATGGATTTAGTATTCTGATTTAGTAATTTAATAAAAATTTGTAGTTTTGTAACACAACTCTAAAATATTACTCTCTCTTACCCATAGAAATTCATTTTGTTTCAACTTTTATATTTTCCAGATCACATTTTCAAAGTTTAAAAAAAAAATGATAACACCTGATAGAGGTCAGGTGTGATGGCTCACATCCATAATCCCAGCACTTCGACAGGCCAAGGCGGGTGCGGGGGCCAGGGAGTGGGGAAGGCGGGGAATTGCTCGAGCCCAGGAGTTCAAGACCAGTCTGGGCTACATGGTGAAATCTCATCTCTACAAAATATGCAAAAAATTAGCTGGGCATTCTGGCACGCACCTGTAGTCCCAGCTACTCAAGAGGCTGGGGTGGGAGAATCACCTGAGCCCAGGAAGTCAAGAATGCAGTGAGCCATGATTGTCCCACTGCACTCCAGCCTGGGCATAACAGGGAGACCCTGTCTCAAGACAAACAAAACTGATAAAATCTATCCTGACTTATCAAGTCACAGGATTACAGGTGTGAGCCACGACACCCAGCCTTACAACTCAATTTTGAGAATGACTATCAAATCTAGTCCACAAAGGACAAAATAATTTTTGTTCAGTGATTCATCCCCATAATTTCAATTAGAGAAAGCATGAAAAAAAGACTTACCTGTTTTATGTGTGGATTCATGGCCATTTCAGTTACATTCTTTTTGGTCTCACAGAAAATAATAGCCCTCCCTTCAGACCCACTGTAGACTTGAAGGACATCTCCAATAACTGCCGGCCTCTGAGACCAATGACACTGGATGGCCAAATGCTTTGAAGAAAGAAAATATCACATTATTTGTTTCATTAAAATTATTTTAAAATATTTCTCTTGTGTAGTTTTTCTATCCGGTCAAGAATTAGCCTCTCTGGGAGACTGTAAGACAAAGACTCTCTTCAACAGCACTTAAAAACAATATAGACAAATGGCCATCAATAAACTGATGAAAGAATAAACAAACTGCAGTATATTCAAACAGAATACCATTCAGCAATTAAAAGAAACCAACTATTGATATACATGGAACAATATGAACCTTAAAAAAAGTGCCAAATAAAGTCTTAACAGAAAATGAGCACACACAGTATAATTTCATTTATATGAAGTTCTAGAATAGGCAAAACCAATCAACTGCGGAAGAAAAATCAGAACAGTGGTTGTCTCTGAACCGGGTATACTGACTGGGAAGAGGCATAAGGAACTTTCTGGGATGATGGCAATATTCTATATGGTGATAAGGGTTCGGGTTACATACATATGAATTTTTCAAAAATAGGCAAATGTACAAAGATTTTGCATTTCATTGTACATAATAAAAATATTATGAATGAACCTCAAAAACATATGCTAAGTGAATGAAACGACATAAAAAGTCACATATTGTATGATTACATTTACAGTCACGCGTCGCTTAATGACAGGGATACGTTCTGAGAAATGTATTGTTAGGCAGCTTCATCATTATGCAAATATCACAGAGTGTACTTACACAAACCTAGGGTATAGCCTACTACACACACCTAGGCTATATGGTATGTCCTATCACTCCTAGGCTACAAACCTAAACAGCATGTTACTGTACTGAACATTGTAGGCAATGGTAAGTATGTGTGTCTCTAAACATATCTAAACACAGAAAAGGTACAGTAAGAACATGGCATAAAAGATAAAAACTGATACACCTGTATAGGACGGCTCCATTATAATCTTATGGGACCACCATCGAATATGTGCCACCGTATATATGGTCCATCGCTGACCAAAACATTGGTATGCAGCACATGACTGTACACGAAATATCCAAAACAGGTATATCCATTGAGACAAAAAACAGACTAGTGATTGACAGTGGATAAAGAAAGGAGGGAATGGAGGCTGGGAACGGTGGCTCACGCCTGTAATCCCAGCACTTTGGGAGGCCGAGGCAGGCAGATCACATGAGATAAGGACTTCAGACTAGCCTGGCCAACGTGGCAAAACAACATCTCTTCTAAAAATACAAAAATTAGCCGGGCATGGTGGCGCATGCCTGTAGTCCCAGCTACTCAGGTGGTTGAGGCAGGTGAATCACTTGAACCTGGGAGGTGGAGGCTGCAGTGAGCTGAGATTATGCTTTAATTTTTTAATGATATTAAAGAATTACATTGCACTGCAGCCTGGGCAACAAGAGCAAGACTCTGTCTCAAAACAAAAACAAAAACACAACACAAACAAACAAACAAGAAAACCCACCACATCTTTGAGTGGTGTTAACAGTAAAAAAATAAAATAAAAATGAAAACCACAGGGATGCAAATCAGCAAAACAGACTATGGGAAACTCATAAGACAAATGAGTTTTTCTGTTGTTATTGTTTTTTTCTGAGACGGAGTCTCACATTGTCGCCCAGGCTGGAGTTCAGAGGCACGATGTCAGCTCACTGCAACCTCCAGCTCCTGGGTTCAAGCGATTCTCCTTTTTCAGCCTCCCAAGTAGCTGGGACTACAGGCACGTGCCACTGTGCCTTGCTAATTTGTGTATTTTTAGTAGAGATGGGGTTTTACCATATCAGTCAGGTTGGTCTCGAACTCCTGACTTCAGGTGATCTACTGGCCTCAGCCTCCCAAGGTGCTGGGATTATAGCTGAGCCACCGCGCCTGACCAACAAATCAGTTTTTTCAACAGCAAATTGCAAAGAAAAAATAGGAACTATAGATTATAAAATGTTTAAGACTCATATCAATCAGTAGCAATGTAAGAATTCTATTTGGATCCAGATTCAAACAAACTATTTTAAAAAGATAGCAAGGGCAATGTGCACACTAGGTATTTAATGACATTATAAGAATTACTATGCTAGTCGCAGTGGCTCATGCCTGTAATCCTAGGACTTTGGGAGACTGAGGTCATGAGTTCGAGACCATCCTGGCCAACATCATGAAACACCCATCTCTACTAAAAATACAAAAAATTAGCCGGGTGTGGTGGTGGGCACCTGTAATCCCAGCTACTCGGGAGGCTGAGGCAGGAGAATCGCTTGAACTGGGGAGGCGGAGGTTGCAGTGTGCTGAGCTCACACCACTGCACTCCAGCCTAGGCAACAAGAGTGAAACTCCGTCTCAAAAAAAAATGAATAAATTACTGTTTTTCTTCTACTGTGATAATGACTGTGGTTTTAAAGAGTCCTTAGTTACCATTTTAGAAGAATATACTATTACTTGAAGATGAAATGACTGGGATTATTTCAAATGCAGGGGTGAAGAAAAGATCATTGTTGGCCGGGCGCAGTGGCTCAAGCCTGTAATCCCAGCACTTTGGGAGGCCAAGACGGGCGGATCACGAGGTCAGGAGATTGAGACCATCCTGGCTAACACGGTGAAACCCCATCTCTACTAAAAAATACAAAAAAACTAGCCGGGTGAAGTGGCGGGCGCCTGTGGTCCCAGCTACTTGGGAGGCTGAGGCAGGAGAATGGCGTAAACCCGGGAGGCGGAGCTTGCAGTGAGCTGAGATCCGGCCACTGCACTCCAGCCTGGGCGACAGAGCCAGACTCAGTCTCAAAAAAAAAAAAAAAAAAAAAAGATCATTGTTAAAGACTAGTAATAGGTAATGGGTACATCATGTTCTTTATACTATTCAATCTTTCTATTCAATTTACTATTCAATTTTATATGCTTGAAAATGTCCTTATCAACTTTTTTTACTGGTACATTTTACACTCTTACTGCAAAACTTTCAACCATTACAAAATATACAAAGCTTCTTATTTTTTACTCATTTTTTTTGAGACAGAGTCTCAATCTGTTGCCCAGGCTGGAGTGCAGTGGCACAATCTCGGCTCACTGCAAGCTCCACCTCCTGGGTTCCAGCAATTCTCCTACCTTAGCCTCCCAAGTAGTTGGTACTACAGGCATGCACCACCATGCCCAGCCAATTTTTGTATTTTAGTAGAGATGGGGTTTCACTATGTTGACCAGGCTGGTCTCCATCTCCTGACCTCATGATCCACCCGCCTTGGCCTCCCAAAGTGCTGGCATTACAGGCATGAGCTACCATGCGCGGCCCACAAAGCTTCTTTTGACCATCCAGCACTCCCTTTCCCAGAAGTAATCATTATTTGATGTTTATTCTTTCAACCTGTTTTCGCATATTTACATAAATGCCTAAGGAATCCATTTAGCACTTTGTGTATTTTTTTAAATAGTGTAATTTTTGTACACATCATTGCATAATTTGGTTATCACTAATTCTTAACCACTGCATTACATTCTGCAGATACTACTATTCAGTCACCTAGTCTTTCCTACATACACATATATATGCATCTATTAAATAGAAAGATGACATATGTTACCTAGTTGACTGTCATAAATACTGTAAATATTACTTTTTTTTTTTTGAGATGCTGTCTCACACTGTCACCAGGCTGGAGTGCAATGGCACGATCTTGGCTCACTGCAACCTCCGCCTCCTGGGTTCAAGCAATTCTCCTGCCTCAGCCTCCCGAGTTGCTGGGATTAGTTGCGCGTCACCACACCCAGCTAATTGTTGTATTTTTAGTAGAGACAGGGTTTCGCCATGTTGGCTAGGATGGTCTTGATCTCCTAACCCTGTGATCTGCCTGCCTTGGCTTCCCAAAATGCTGAGATTACACACGTGAGCCACCACGCCCAGCCCTAATTCTTTTTTTAAACATACCATTGGTTTAACTTTCAAGGAGTCAAAATTATAAACCTTTTCCCTCATGGATTCTTCCTCTGACTTCTCTGGGCTTTTTTTTTTGAGACAGGGTCTCCCTCTGTCACCCAGGCTGGAGTACGGTGGCGCAATCTCAGCTTACTGCAACCTCCACCTCCCGGGTTCAAGTGATTTTCGTGCCTCAGCCTCCCAAATAGCTGGGACTACAGGGACCCACCACCAGGCCGGCTAATTTTTCTATTAGTAGAGACAGGGTTTCACCATATTGGCCAGGCTGGTCTCAAACTCCTGACCTCAAGTGCTCTGCCCACCTTGGGCTCCCAAAGTGCTGGGATTATAGGCATGAGCCACCATGCCCCGCCCAACTTGTATGTTAGAAAAGCATTCCCTCTCCTGAAATCAAAAAACTCTTTATTCACCTACATCTGCTTTAAGTTGTTTTACAGCTTAATTTTTCAAATCTTTGAGAAATTTTTTTGGTTTGGGGGAATGGGATGAGGATCTAACTTTTTTTCACCTCAGCTTTAACAAATTGTCTCCACACTATTCTTTTCTAGTCAATATAAATAGCCTTGTCATGTTGTAAATATTTTGTTGTTTTTTGTTTTTGTTTTTTGAGCTGCTTTAAAGAGAGAAAGAAACACTTCAAATCTGTCTCTATGGCTGCTTGTGTGTTTCCTATTAGGACTTGCCTATTCATGTGCTTGTTTTCCCTCTATTTATTCTATTCTGCTACTCAGTCTCAGACTATAAAATTATATAGGTATCTTACTCAGAGCAAAAAAGAAAGATTAGGCCTGAAGAGGTACCCAAAACTTAAGTTTAGCTTCAACAAATGTCAAAAGTAAATACCAACTAAAAGCTAAAATCTATCATGCTAGAAAGCTACTTACTTCCACAGTAGTTGCAGCCTTTTGAGTCATTTTTCCAACAAGGTCAACCTGCTCATATCTGGATTTCATGTATTTTTTTGCAACTTTGTATACCCACTGTGGGCAAGTTGCAGAAAAAAGTAAAGTCTGAGGATTGTCTTCAGAATCTTAAATAAACAAAAAGAATTCAAATGTTTTCTTAATTTCCCATGATGTAGCCAGCTTTTAAAAATTCCCCCAAGCTTCAAAAAAATAATGAAAAATTTAAAACTTGGGGTGAATTTTTAACACAGAGACTTCATTGTAATTATTAAAACTTTCAACTTGCAAAACTGGGGGACAATAGGAAGAGAACTGAACCTAAAAGGAAGGTGAGAATTTAAGAAGGAACAATGAACAAAAAAATCAATAAAATGAGTTAGTAAATCTAACCACTGACTATTAAAAAAAAAAAAAAAAAAAAGAATAAAGCATAGAAAGCTAAGAAAATAGTTAAAAGGATGCTATCATACTTTCTTTTTCAAGGACAGAACAGATACCAAATTATTTTAGTTTTGTTAGAACACAGGGGACACTGCAATAAGAATTATTAAATAAAAACTCGTTTGCATTTAAGATCGAAGAATAATTGCTAATGTGCTTATTTTGAATTAGAATATACCAGTTTTGTAGGATTCGTGAATAATATCTTCAACTTGTTCAGCAAAACCTAAATCCAACATTTGATCCACTTCATCAAGCACAACATGTCGCAGTTTAGAAAGATCCAATCGGCCACTCTGCAGATGGTCTTTGATACGACCAGGGGTTCCAACCAAGATGTCAATACCATTTCGAATATGATTAACTGTGAGAAGAGAAATGCCAACAATATGTAAAATTCACACTTTCACATTATTTACTTAAATATAAGTACCAAATACATCTTTGTGTTTCTATCATACATATTTACTCACTTTGGCTTTGATATGATGTTCCACCATAAAAACATGCCACACTGAGTTTCCTAGTTATATCTTTGAAGTCTTTGGCTACTTGGTTTGCCAGTTCCCTTGTTGGAGCCAAAACAAGTACCTGAGCAAGAGGTTTAAAAAACAAAAAGATATTTTTCTAAAGACATATCTGAATTAAAACCGAGAAGACTTTTTGTAGGTGCATTTAAAACCAGGAAACTCTACATTAATGTCATAGTATTTAAAGATACAACACAAATAGCAACAAGAACAGCGGTGTATATTTATTATATCCTCCCTTACTTCCTTCAGGTCTCTTCAGTAAGGTTTCCAAGCCCATTTTCATATCCTCCTGCCCCTTTATTATTTCTGCTCAGCACTTACATCACCCAAGATACTGATATTTTACTGATTTGCGATTGTCTATCTCACCCGATAAAATGTAAGCTCCGTGAAGGCAGGAATTTATGTCAGGTTGGGTTACTGTATTCCTTGCACTTCAAACAGTGCCTGGTACAGTACAGGAAACTCAAAAATGTTTGATAAACGAATGAATGTTCACCATGTGCTAGGAACTAATGCTTTACAGGAATTATCTAATTTGATTCTCATAAAAACCCATGAGTGGCATTATTACACCATTTTCATAAATGACAGACTCGTGTCTCAGAGAATTAAAGTCTTGCCCAAAATCAAACACCTAGAAATGGTGGAGCTGGAATCTCCAGTAACATCTTTCTAATACAAAAGTTTTTTAAGGCAGCTTTGGGGCCAGGTGTGGAGGCTCACACCTGTAATCCCAACACCTTGGGAGGCCAAGGTGGAAGGATCACTCAAGGCCAGGAGTTCAAAACCAGCCTGGACTACACAGTGAGACCCCCAACTCTACAAAAAATAAAAAATTAGCCAGGTGTGGTGGCACCTGCCTGTAGTCCTACCTACTGGAGAGACTGAGAGGAAGAGAGAATTGCTTGAGCCCAGGAGTTCGTGGTTACAGTGAGCCATGATCACCCCACTGTACTTCATCCTGGGAAACAGAGTGAGACCATGTCTTTAAAAAAAAAAAAAAAAAAAAAGCCAGGCGCGGTGGCTCACACCTGTAATCCCAGCACTTTGAGAGGCCGAGGCGGGCGGATCACAAGGTCAGCAGATCAAGACCATCCTGGCTAACACGGTGAAACCCAGTCTCTACTAAAAATACAAAAAATTAGCCGGGCATGGCGCCCGTATTCCCAACTACTCCAGAGGCTGAGGCAGGAAAATGGCATGAACCCAGGAGGCGGGGCCTGCAGTGAGCCGAGATTCCACCAAGGCACTCCAGCCTGGGAGACTGAGCGAGTCTCCGCCTCAAAAAAAAAAAAAAGGCAGTGTTGAGATTATATCCTATGTCCTATTTCAGTCTTTTCCTAATTTCACCCCAAAAACATAACTCTCCGAAAAGATTTATCCTGTAAGTCAATACAGCCAACCTGATTTGGGATAGTTAATCTAAGACTATTATGATTTAATTATATTTATATATGTTAATTTGCTCTTTTTTTTTTTTTTTTTTTTTTTTTTTTTTTTTTTTGAGACGGAGTCTCACGCTGTTGCCCAGGCTGGAGTGCAGTGGCGCGATCTCGGCTCACTGCAAGCTCCGCCTCCCGGGTTTACGCCATTCTCCTGCCTCAGCCTCCTGAGTAGCTAGGACTACAGGCGCCCGCCACCGCGCCCGGCTAATTTTTTGTATTTTTAGTAGAGACGGGGTTTCACTGTGGTCTCGATCTCCTGACCTTGTGATCCGCCCGCCTCGGCCTCCCAAAGTGCTGGGATTACAGGCTTGAGCCACCGCGCCCGGCCGTTAATTTGCTCTTATAATACCACTCAGTTGTCTTACAAAGAACAAATTACTTTTAGTCATACAACTATTCATATTATGATGCTGATTTTTTCTTCACTTTTACAAACCTTAAGTGCACACAGCTTTTTAGGTCATATTTTAGGCTTACATTTTACAAGACCCCTCTGTCGGTTGATTTTACATTTATAAAATAAGACAGATGTCTAGCACCCCAATAATATATAAACAAGCAATATCATTTCAATAATACTGTTCTTAAAAAGTCCATCTGGGCCGGGCGCGGTGGCTCACGCCTGTAATCCCAGCACTTTGGGAGGCCGAGGCGGGTGGATCACGGGGTCAGGAGATCGAGACCATCCTGGCTAACACGGTGAAACCCCGTCTCTATTAAAAGATACAAAAAACGAGCCGGGCGTGGTGGCAGGCACCTGTAGTCCCAGTTACTCGGGAGGCTGAGGCAGGAGAATGGTGTGAACCCGGGAGGCACAGCTTGCAGTGAGCCAACATCATACCACTGCACTCCAGCCTAGGTGACAGAGCGAGACTCCGTCTCAAAAAAAAAAAAAAAAGTCCATCTGTGTGTACTCACTTCAGCAGCACATACACTAAAATTGGAATGACACAGAGAAGATTAGCATGACCCCTGCACAAGGATGACATGAGCATTCATGATGCATTCCATACTAAAGGGAAAAAAAGTCAACACTGAAATAAATGATGCTGAACATTTACTGAATGACAAATAAATGAACACCTCTTTAGAAAATTCATTTGTTTAAAAGCAAAGGTCAGGACTGAAAAAAAGAGAAGAAAAGGCTCAACTAAATATATAAACTGTAAATAAGATATACTGGCTTTGTAATTCATGAAATTATAAAAGTTATCTATGGATCCATTCACATCACATTCATATGCAAAAACTACTTCATTTTAACTATGCTTGAAATTTCTTTTTGTGAAAAACAAAGTATTTTTGCTTTATAACACAGTGTTAACTTTTCTATCTTGGGGGTACTAGAACTCAGGACTGGTATAACTTTCTTTCCCTTGCTGTAGAGTAACATTTAAAGCTTTTACCCCCTATAATGATTACCTTTGGTGAGCGGCTTTTTTTAATTGTTTCTTGATTTCTTTGGAGTCTTTCAATTAAGGGGATGGCAAAAGAGAATGTCTTTCCTGTTCCTGTCCGTGCTTGAGCTATTAAATCTTTTCCTTCATATACAGGACCAAAGGTCTTAACTTGAATAGGAAAGAGATATGTTACCCCTCGACCTGTAAAATGAGATTTAATTAACATACTTCTTTACGACTAGCATTAGGAAAAATATATTCATTTGAAAATGACAATCACGATTCTTCTACGTCTGCCTAAAGACATACCACCTGGTGACACAGCTATTCCTACCACAAACAAGAATTACTAAAAAATTAGTCTAAACTTTTGACAAATGCATATAAATCTTAAAGCTAAACACAAGTCAGAATATTGAAAAGGATGATGTAAAAGTAACTGCAATTAAAGAAGAGCTACTTCTCCATTCTTTTTATGTTCTCCTTTTGGTCAGAAAAGGCACAAGAGTTTTACAAAATCTAGTGATAGATTTTTAATTGCATATCCATTAAAACTGCATACCTTTGGGCCAGCCGTGGTGGCTCACGCCTGTAATCCCAGCACTTTGGGAGCCCAAGGCGGACAGATCACAATGTCAGGAGTTCGAGACCAGCCTGACCAACATGGTGAAACACTGTCTCTACTAAAAACACAAAAATTAGCCGGGCGTGGTGGCACGAGCCTGTAATCCCAACTACTCAGGAGGCTGAGATAGGAGAATCACTTGAACCCAGGAGGCGGAGGTTGCAGTGAGCCAAGATCGCGCCACTGCATTCCAGCCTGGGCAACACAGCAAGGCTCCATCTCAAAAACAACAACAACAACAACAACAACAAAACCACATACCTTTCAGAAGCTTTATAGTCTCTTCAGAAATAGGAAAATTGGAGAAGGCTCCTTCTTTCTGTTCACGTGTTAAGGTCTGTAAAAATGAAATCAATGGCCTAAATAATATAATTTATATTCAACTCTTCTTCATTTACTGTTTTTAATTTTGTACAGATTCACTTACAAGGAAACTTAGTGGAACACTCTTTTTTTTCTTTTTTTTTTTGAGACAGGGTCCCACTCTGTTGCCCAGGTTGGAGTGCAGTGGCACCATCACAGCTCACTGTGGCCGCAACCTCTGGGCTCAAACCCTTCGCACCTCAGCCTCCCAAGCAGCCAGGACCACAGGCGCATGCCACCATGCTCACTTACTTTCTTATTTTTTGTAGAGACAGTGTCTCACCATGTTACCCAGGTTAGTCTTAAACTCTTGGCCTCAAGAGATCCTCTTGGCCAGGTGCGGTGGCTCGCGCCTGTAATCCCAGCACTTTCGGAGGCCAAGGCAGGTGGATCACCTGAGGTTAGGAGTTCAAGATCAGCCTGACCAACATGGAGAAACCCTGTCTCTACTAAAAATACAAAATTAGCCAGGTGTGGTGGTGCATGCCTGTAATCTCAGCTACTCGGGAGGCTGAGGCAGGAGAATCACTTGAACCCAGGAGGCGGAGGTTGTGGTGAGCCGAGATTGCGCCATTGCACTCCAGCTGGGGCAACAAGAGCGAAACTCCATCTCAAGAAAAAAAAAAAAAAAAAAGATCCTCCCACCTTGGCCTCCCAAACTGCTGAGATTACAAGCATGAGCCACTATGCCCAGCCAAAAAGGTTATTTATTAATCTAAATCATACAGATGTAGACAAAATTATAAAGATTAACACAAGCCTATAAACTAAGCTAAAAGAAATTACATAATGAGGAATGTAAAGTTTTTCTGAAAATAAGTTAATTTATTCTATAGCTTTTGAAAGATTTTTATTTAGGTTGCTAATACAAGAGAAAATTACTGTAAGTTTGAAGATTTCTTTAACATATATACAAGTTAGCATGACATTATCATTTAACATTTATTGAAAACTTTGTACACTAATGTGTACACAGAACAAAAACAGTATGCCTACCCAGTCAGCTTTACTGTTCATGTGTTTAAAGAGACATACACTAACAATTTTCAAACTTGGAATTAGATAAAAAATACTTTCAAATTCAAATTGCATGCCATTTAAACAAACCTCAAGGCTGCTGTTACCTTTTTATGATTAAAAAAAAATGACAAAAATAATACGCTGTTGGCCAGGCAGGGTGGCTCATGCCTGTAATTCCAGTGCTTCGGGGGGCCAAGGTGCTAGGATCACTTAAGCCCAGGAGTTCAAGACTAGTCTGGGCAACACAGTGAGACCCTGTCTCTATCAAAAACAAACAAACAAAAAATAAATAATACACTGTCATCATAGAAACTTTTGAAATTGGCAGGGTCCAGTGGTTTATATCTGTAATCCCAGCACTTTGGGAGGCCAAGGCGGCTGGATCACTTAAGCCCAGGAGTTCAAGACCAGTCTGGGCAACACAGTGAATGAAACATCATCTCTCCGAAAAATACACAAATTAGCCAGGCGTGGTGGTACATGCCCATAGTCCCAGTTACTCAGGAGGCTGAGGTGAGAGGATCATCTGAGCCCAGGAAGGATGAGGCTGTAGCAGTGAGCCATGATCACACCATTGCACTCCATCCTAGGTGACAGAGTGAGACCTCATCTCAAAAAAAAAACAAAAAAAAAACAAAAAAAGAAAAGAAACTTTAATAACTACAGAGGAAAGAGAAACAAATTTAAAAGTTATTTATAATCCACTCAGCTAAAGCCACATTTGAAACATACTCCTCCAATCTTCACTCTATGCACATAAAATTTTTTAAATAGAAATAAAATCACACTATATATACCATTTTACAATCTTTTTTTTTTGTTGTTGTTGTTTTTGAGATGGAGTTTCGCTCATGTTGCCCAGGCTGGAATGCAGTGGTACGATCTCGGCTCACTGCAACCTCCGCTTCCCAGGTTCAAGCAATTCTCCTGCCTCAGCCTCCCAAGTAGCTGGGATTACAGGCATGTGCCACCACACCCAACTAATTTTTTTGTATTTAGTAGAGACGGAGTTTCACCCTGTTGGTCAGGATGGTCTTGGAACTCCTGACCTCAGGTGATCCACCTGCCTCAGCCTCCCAAAGTGCTGGGATTACAAGCATGAGCCACCGCGCCCATCCAATTTTTATCTTTTAACAAGATACAATGACTACCTTTTCTATTGTAGACCCTTTGGGATAACTGTATTCTATTACATAACTATTGTATGTTTTATTTAAACCAATTGTCTACTATCAGACATTTAGGATGTTTAAATATTTGCTATTATCAACAATATTACTGTGATAAGAGTACTTATTCATAAAGCTCTGCACACCTCTTGATCATCTCCTTAGGATAAATTCCTTTAAGTAGAATTCCTAAACTCTCATGTGATCTAAACAAAATAATAAACTCTTAAACCTATTATAATACAGATTTTACCAAGCAAAATCCCATCAAAGCGAGAAGCAAGCCATACATTCCACTGTTAGCAATACAGATTTAAAGGACCTTATTTAGATCAACAAACACATGTGCTTCCTGACAAACAGCAAATTCACAAATTAAAAAAAAAAAGTCAAAAGTCATAAGACAAGGATTCAACATCTTTTCCCAATGCTCCCCAAAGATTAGGCATTAAGCTCAAATGTGTATCAGCAATTATCATATTTAAAGAATATAAAGAATTACTAATTATCAGCCTGGGGTAGTGGCTCACACCTGTAATCCCAGTACTTTCGGGAGCCGAGGCAGGTGGATCACTTTGAGGTCAGGAGTTCAAGACCAGCCTAACCAACATGGAGAAACACCATCTCTACTAAAAATACAAAAATTAGCCAGGAATGGTGGTGCGTGCCTGTAATCTCAGCAACTTGAGAGGCTGAGTCAGGAGAATCGCTTGAACCCAGGAGGCAGAGGTTGCCATGAGCCGAGATTGTGCCATTTCACTCCAGCCTGGGGAACAGAGTGAGCCTCTGACTCAAAAATAAAAAAAGAAAAAAGAAAGAAAAGCAATTCAAGTAGGTGACCATCAAGCAATTCAGAATAACTTTAGGAACCCAAATGTACAGAAAAGGTTTAAATTTGACTATTTCTCCCATCAGGCCCCAAGAAAAAAGTCATACAATGAAATAAACAAGGGCCAAAGGAAAAAAGACTCAGACTTCACCTGTACAGACTCTCTAATGTAACTAAAAGTAAGTACTAAACACTAATCAAGAAATATTATATAATTATAATTAGCCTAAAAAAATCAACCTATAGTTAAAGTATAATGTCAAATGCAAAATAAAAAGCATCCATACCTCCTCTAGTTTATTATCACTTGATTTATGAGTAGAACTATCTAAGGATGATACTCGCTTTGATTTTTTTTCATATTCATCAATATCTCCATTTGGTAGATCTTTTCTTCTTGACTTATGAGATTTAGAGAATTCATCTGAAAGTCTATTAAATCCTTCTTCAGTGTCTCCATTTAGCTTCTCTTTCATTTTAGTTTTTTTGGCCTTGGGAGCATCCAGGTCATCTGTAACACCATTTTCTCTTGTTTCTGATTTCTCATCTGAGTCATAATGGTGCCTTGACTTCCTTCTGTCACTCTGTGAACAAAGAAAGTAGCAATGACAAGATGGTCAGAGGTTTTCTTTTAAGACTCTAGAGAAGTTAGCGTATGACTCCCCCACCAGTTCAGTTCAATCTACAGTTACTTTGAAAACCTACCTGGTAAAAATCCAGACTGGTTACTAATGCCAAGCTCTAAGCCTCGACTATTGCTATCTTTCTCATCCCATTCCTCATTCTCAAGGCTCATCCTCTAGCCCCTCTCTAATCCCTTCATAAGATTTAAGGAAAATTAAAACGGTTTCTCCTTAAGGAAAGAAAGACAACTCCAGAATTATAAATATTAAACAAACAAAAACTTGCAACATTTCCAAGAGAAAAAAATTAATACTTATTGAATACCTACCCAGCACTGTGTAATGTGTTTTCAGCTTATCTTGTTTAAATCTTCATAACAACCCTATAAGGGAAGTACAGGTCCATAATCCCTTATCCGAAATTGCGATATCCATAAAGCTCTGAAAACCGAAAGTTTTTTTGTAACTTATTTGGAGGCAAAACCTTACCTGAACTCATTTGATGGCAAAATTTAACTTGAACTAATGTGAGGCTCTTTATAGTCTTTATTTATCCCACTTAGTATGACTACTCATATTTAATATTAAGGTGTTTGATTACAGGTTCTGGGCCCCAAACCCTACCTGGGTGTTATCCTTCTAAAAATCCCCAGAATTCTGAATTCCAAAATACAACTAGTTCCAAGGATTTTGGATAAGGGATAGTGAACCTGTATTACCTTTGCCATTTTATTTATTTATTTTTGAGATAGAGTTTTGCTCTGTCACCCAGGCTGGAGGGCAGTGGCGCAATCTTGGCTCACTGCAACCTCCGCCTCCCAGGTTCAAGTGATTCTCCTGCCTCTCAGCCTCCCAAGTAGCTGGGACAACAGGCGTACACCACCACCAGTAGAGATGGGGTTTCATCACGTTGGCCAGACTGGTCTCAAACTCCTGACCTCAGGTGATCCACCCGCTTCGGCCTCCCAAAGTGCTGGGATTACAGGCGAGAGCCACTGCGCCCAGCCACCTTTGCCATTTTATAGACAAGGAAACAGAAGCTCTAAGAGGTTAAGCAACTTGCCAAAGATCCACATGTGGGATTTCCCGCAGCTCTAAGTACTAGAAATTGAATCTAGCACTGCCTGACTTGAAAGCCCATTCTCTTTTCACATTATACTTCCTCCCTGTACTTTGACAATTCACAGGTTAAAGGAAAACGAAACAAAACTATATAATTCATACAGAAGTCCAATTGTTATACCTCCATGGAAGGACAGTAATCCCTGGAATTTTTTTTTACTTTTTTAATTTAGTTAAAGAAAAAAAAAAAGCACTATTCTGCAACTTCAATTTTAAAATGCCAAACTACTGGTCAGTGTTGTGATATTTACAGAACACAAGAAAGGATTTGGGAATTTAGGACTTTAGCCTGGTGGCTAGCTGCGGTGGCTCACGCCTATAATCCCAGCACTTTGGGAGGCAGAGGTTGGGTGGATCACCTGTGGTCAGGAGTTCGAGACCAGCCTGGCCAACATGGTGAAACCCCATCTCTACTAAAAATACAAAAATTAGCTGGGTGTTGTGGCACACGCCTGTAATCTCAGCCACTCTCAAAAAAATTAATTACCCGGTCAAATGTTCAAAACAGATAGCAGTGACTAGGGACAGTAAAAACTACCACCACCAAAATGTTCACCATAACTTACACAACTTTTAGAGTTCTTTCACATATAATTTTCTCATCCATAAAATTGGAATTGCTGTGAGAATTGATCAATATTTGTGAAAATGCTTTGCAGTTACACATTACATCATCTGATTGATCTACAGTTAACTGCACTAGCCCATATCTTTCCAAACCAATAGGTTCTACAGAAAAACAAGATTATTTATAGAGTCAGCCTTGGGGCTTGAATTGCTCCTGGGCCCTGCACTTCAGGGAGAAGTTGAAGCAAGGCAAAGTGAAACCTCTCGGTCCAAGCCCAGTAACATCTCAAGGTGATTAAATATATTATTCCACTTTAGACCCACAATGCTTGGCACTCTCCGTTTACTTGGTTTCAGTTACACTTTATATTCCCTTCTTACCTCTATCTTCTTACCTCTACCACATATCTTCTTCAATGTTCCTCTCCTTCCTCCTCCAGTGGATGCTCCTTGAGTATCTGTTCTCTATGTTCACTTTTATTACTATTTTCATGGCTCAACACGTACTTCCAGACTCCCTTCCTCACCTACATTCCAATTCTAAGAATCTAAGGACCAGCTCCATATCTCAACACATCCAAACCAAAGTTATCTTCATCTCAATACCAGACCACTATTCGTTTTTGTTTTATTTTGTTTTCTGAGACAGGTCTTACTCCATCTCCCAGGCTGGAGTGCAGTGGCTCAATCATGGTTCACTGTAGCCTCAACCTCCCTGGCTCAAGTGATCCTCCCACCTCAGCCTCCTGAGTAGCTGAGTCTACAGGCACGCGCTACAACGGCGGCTAATTTTTTTTTTCTTTCTTGAGACAGAGTTTCGCTTTTGTTGCCCAGACTGGAGTGCAATGGTGTGATCGTGGCTCTCTGCAACCTCTGCCTCCTGGATTCAAGCGATTCTCCTGTCTTAGCATCCCGAGTAGATGGGATTAACAGGCGCCTGCCACCATGCCTGGCTAATTTTTTTTTTTTTTTTTTTGAGACAGGGTCTTGCTCTGTTGCCCAGGATGGACTGCAATGGTGGGATCTTGGCTCACTGCAATCGCTGACTCCCGGGTTCAAGCAATTCTTATACCTCAGCCTCCCGAGTAGCTGGGATTACAGGCACACACCACCACACCCAGTTAATTTTGGGGTTTTTTTTTTTTTTTTGAGATGGAGTCTGGCTGTGTCACCCAGGCTGGAGTCCAGTGGCGCGATTTCGACTCACTGCAACCTCAGCCTCCCAGGTTCATGTGATTCTCTTGCCTCAGCCTCCTGAGTAGCTGGGATTACAGGCGCCTGCCACCATGCCCGGCTAATTTTTGTATTTTTAGTAGAGACGGGGTGTCACCATGTTGCTCAGGCTGGTCTCAAACTCCTGACCTCAGGTGATCCACCTGCCGCAGTCTCCCAAAATGCTGGGATTACAGACGTGAACCATTGCACCTGGTCTTTTTTTGTATTTTTAGTAGAGATGGGGTTTCACCATGCTGGCCAGGATGGTCTCGATCTCCTGACCTCATGATCCACCCACCTCAACCTCCCAAAGTGCTGAGATTACAGGAGAGAGCCACCACGTCCGGCCTAATTTTTACATTTTTAGTAGAGACAGGGTTTCACTGTGTTGGCCAGGCTGGTCTTGAACTCCTGACCTCAGGTGATCCGCCTGCCTCAGCCTCCCAAAGTGCTGGGATTACAGGCATGAGCCACCGCGCCTGGTTAATTTTTTCATTTTTTGTAGAGACAGGGTTTCTACAAAACTCTACCTAAAACTCCTAGGCTCACGCAATCCTCCCATCTTAGTGTTCCAAAGTGCTAGGATTACAGGCATAAGCCACTGCGGCTAGCCACCAGACCAGTATTCTAATGCTCCATTTCTTTTAGCTGGTATTCCAATCCATTTCCAAATCTCTGGTTATATTTCATAGTTAAAGGGCTGTCAACACGTATTTCTGGAGAATTTACAATGTGAAAGCCACCAATTTACAACAATATAGTGAAACATAAGGATGGAAAACGATTTGGTCATTTTCCTCAAGAACTTTTCGGAAATATGTGGCATAATATAGGAAAAATGAACTAATTTTACATAGAAATGCATAATAAATATCAATCAAATGATAAAGATAGCCACTGAAACTAGGTAACTGTAAACTAGGGTTTTTAGGAAAGACATAAACTAGGCCTTGACGGGTGGACAGGATTTGGATGCAAAACATAAGAATTTCAAAAGAAGCCTTTTTAAAAATACCTGCTTCGTTTTCTGCTTACACTCTAGGTACCTTCAGTAGTCAAATTCACAGAGCGAAAGTAGAATGGTGGTTGCCGGGAGTGGAAGGAGAGAGGAATGAGAAGTGAGTGTTTAATGGGCACAGAGTTTCAGTCTGGGACAATGAAAAGTTCTGGAGATGGATGGCGGTGACAGCTGCAAAACGATGTAAATATACTTAATGTCACAGAGCTATATACCTAAAAATGGTTAAAATGATAAATGTTACGTATATTTTAGCACAATAAAGAAAAGTGTTAGCTGGAATGGCAAGTTTACCTTAGTGATAAGGTCAGAGAGGTAGATTCTGCTTTCTAAGGCTATACAAGTAAGTCTCATTCTTTGGTTGAATGTCAGCCTCCGAATACTGCCACCTTAGCCTCTTCAGCTGATTTCTTTTTTCCAGGTCAAGTGTCTCCAGTAATAATTTTACCTGGGCATTTTTCAGCACCTTGTGATCCTCTGAGTGTTTCAGGATGTTTTTTCCTTTTCCTATTTTTTTTTTTTTTGGAGGCCATGGGGGTGGGAGGAGGAAAGACTACAACTCCTCTACAGGCTCCTTGAGAGCAGGGACTATTTCTTTACTTATTTAGTTTAACCTCCTTGATGCTCAGCAAAGAGTATGGTACAAATTAGGTTCAATAAACACCTGCGGATTGAATGAAAATACTGACCGTAAAAGCTATTAATAATGCAACCCACACGATCTCCATCACTGACAAATCCTGGCAAGGCTCACCGTCACACTTTTCCTTAAGCCTCTATAGTTACGGAGGTTTGTAAACCTAAGATCGCTTTCCCCAGGATTCTTGCACAGGGGACAGAGTGACAGAAGCAACACATATTCAAAGCAATCATTTTTTCTTAATTATCTTCTAAGAGGGCCAATAAGAACGAAATGACAGGCGTCACTGCTTATGGAGAGAAAGAACAGATTCCACGGTGATGCGAGCTTGAGTCTGCCCATCTCTGAGATTCAGGCGCCAACGGGAACGGCTGAGGGGCCACGCGGGGGGGAGGCCCAAAGCCCAGGGCCATCTTTATCCAGGTCGGGAGTATGGAGGTGGAAATGGTCCCTGAGCGACCTCAGAGGGCCGAGGGCGGCGCGAAGAGAGGCCCTCAGATGCTCCGGCCCGGTTCTGACAGGCCATCATCAGGGACAGACAGTTCCCCTCCCCGCCCAAGCCGGCGCAGCCCAAAAGGAGGCGCGGCCCATGCTCAGCGCACCTTTTGCCTCTCCTTCTTCTGGCTCTCGGACTCCTCCAAGGGTGCTTCCAGCTCCATAATGTCCCCCCACAGGAGTTTCCCAGGCATTACTGGCCACCGCCGCCTCCCTCGGGGCACAGTGGCCACTACCACCTACGGGCAGCGACAGCGTGAAAGGAAGCGGGGGCAGGGCGGCCGCCCGGCCTTGGCCGTGCGTCACTTCCGGGACACGCACCGCGCGGCGGGGAAAAATAATCCCGGATACTCTCAGTTTAAGTCCTTCCATTGCGCCGCAACTTCTGAACCAATGAGTGTGAGAGATCTCAACTGGCCCACCCTTATTGTGAAGTGATTGGCTACTAGAGTAAAGCCCTGGCCAATCTCCATAAGGAAAGCACGCACAGGTTAGCATAAATAATTCGGTTTATCTTCCCCTCCCCCACTCCGAACTGGTCTCCACGGCCCCGCAGAGTTTTTTGGGGGCTTCCCAGTGTTCACTGCTGGGGCTGGGAAGCCCTTCGACGTGGGTAGACACTGTCCGGCGCGCGGTGGGCGGGTGCGTGGGCAGGTCTGCGCTGAGGCCAGTGGGCACCGCCACGCGCCGCCTCGCTATTTGCCGCCGGAAGCTGAAGCCCTCCGCCCCGCCCATTGCGGGGGAGATGTTAACGACCAACGGCTTAGCGCGAGGCCACGGGCCTGGCGACGGTGGAGACTGGGTTTGCGCAGTTTGCGGTGGGCCAGATGGGTCGGAGGTATAGCCGGGAACGGACAGATGTCTGTCCCTGAAGTCTTAGGTTTTAATCGTGAAGTTGGTCACTGGTTCATTGTGATCCTTCTCACGCTGTCCATTTGACCTAAGAAGAAACCCGAGATAGGAATGTATTTGTCTGAAGTCCCACAGCCTGTTAGTGGCACAGTCAGGACCAGGGACTTCAGCTCCTGAAGCCGAGATCAGTGCTTTCTCTGCCACATCAACCTGAAAACTTTGTTTTGCAGTGTTTTGGGGAAGATGCTCCCATGAAACTACAGGAAAAACCCGAAGAAGCCTCACATTTTCTGCTAGCCGAAAGAGCCAAAATGTCTTCCACAGAGTATCTATTTGCAGTAAAAAATGATTTAATTTTAGCGATGGGGATTAACTGCCCGTGAATCACAACCTTACACAAAACTGAAACCTTTGACAATACAAATGGTAACTTCCTTAGTGTGTTTGTATACCTTTGCTTACTATCACCGAAGCTAGCTAGTTGCCTTTTCACAGTCATTTCTTCATCTCTTCATGATCCTTTCAACCCAGCTACTCAACCCAATGGAGACACAGGGCTACTCATAAACCTCTTGATAACGTCTAGCACACCGCCTTAAAACCTAAGCATCAAACTGTGTCCTAGCAAAATTACAAATTGTTAGGTGTTGTGGAGTTTGGGAATTGGTCCTGAACAGCTGGAACCAGAAATGTTAAATCTGTGATTTTTTCAAGCCTTCTGCATAACTACGGCTTGGCCTGAAGGCAAGGGCTATACGTTTGCATGTAACTTTATGGATTCAGTACTTACAAACACAAGGAGTGTTCAGTAATTGATGACGCAGAAAGGCACCTGTCTTCCTAGGTTATTAGAATAGCTATGCATCTCTAGATCTGCGGGTTTCTACATCCTTTTATCCTAATCCCTCAATCCACTCCCAATTCTACCATAGTAGGGTCTTTATCGCCCTACAACAGGGTATGATGATGTGCATAAAAACACAGTGTAAATATGGCTAAGAATGCCGCACGTAAAATTGGGATAAAAGGAACAGATGGTATTGTCCTGTGGTTGAAGGTTAATAACAGATGAAGTGAAAGTTGAGCTCCTGAGCACTCTGGCATTCATTTGTATGTCAGAGGTCCTAAGAGCGGGCCTGAAAAAAGAAAGGAGTAGATTGTTCAAATCTCCCTATTCAAGTGATTAACAAGTATACGAGTGTTTCAGAATGACGACCTGTGACTTGCAACACTACAAACTGTGCCTTTCTAAGCCCTAAATTCACTGAACCAAATCTCTGGCTGTGGTCTGGGTCAGGTGGAAAGGGCGAGTATAAGCTGATGTGTCAGTAATTTGACCAACGAGTGGCTTAGCTGAAAAAAATATGTGCCACATTACACATCTGTCTCTGGGGATATCATTTTGCCTCAATCAACTAGAAAACGTGGGAATGGGATGCAGGAACGGAGAACTTTGTTTTCTTCATATTTGCTCCCTCTGTAAATCTCAAGAGATTGTGTCTGATGAGATTTGGGGTTGGGGGGAGGCATACTGTGCATGAATAATTAAAATGCACAACAATTCAAGATACGATCTTATTAGAACATCTTTATTTTCCAAACATCTTACCAGAGTCACTGATACACTCTCTTTTACAACACTTAAGAGTTGGGTGCTTCAATTGCTACTACTGTTACAAGGTCCTATAAAGATTTCCCTTGCCCTTTGCCTCAGCTTGTTTAAACTGACCATTAAGATATAAAAAGAAAAGGGCCGGGCGCGGTGGTTTACGCCTGTAATCCCAGCACTTTGGGAGGCCAGGGCAGGCGGATCACCTGAGGTCGGGAGTTCCAAGACTAGGCTGACCAACATGGAGAAACCTCGTCTCTACTAAAAATAGAAAATTAGCCGGGCATGGTGGCACATGCCTGTAATCCCAGCTACTCTGGAGGCTGAGGCAGGAGAATCGCTTGAACCTTGGAGGTGGAGATTGCGGCAAGCCGTGATCAAGCCATTGCACTCCAGCCTGGGCTACAAGAGTGAAACTCCATCTCAAAAAATATATATATCTATGTCTGTGTGTGTATATATATATACGTGTATATATATATGATGACTATTTCCAAACTTGCCTCTCTCTAATCTTTTTAGAACTACAGGGCTAGATTAGTTTTACTCTGTAGTTAGAGAGTTGAAGGTAAAAGTCATCAAATAACCATTTTGCATCTGCACGTCAATCTTATGTGACAAGAGGAATTGAACCTTTTTTCTTTTTATTTTATCCCCAGCAGGTTTGTCATGAACCATCATTTTAAAATGCTGTGACATGGAAATAGTTTAAGGGGCAGTTAAAAACTGATTTAAGACACACTGGGGTCACAAAATAAGTGTAGAGTGTGGAAAAGCAGAAAGAAAGTAAAGGCAAAGAGAATAGGAGGGAAGGAGGAGGGTATTTTTCCCATTGCCATGGGACCTAAACCAAGTCAGTTCTAAAATCTTGCTAGTAAAGTGAGGAGAGGAATGCTGGCGGCACAGGAAATTGGATCCGCTGATGTAACAGCACCATGGAACTGAGGTACAGAGGTGCTTACATTAGCTTGAGGTTTTGACAGCATTGGAAAAGAGACATCTTTGAGCACATTATCATATGTACATTTATGCATGTATCTAGCGCCTAAATTCAGACTTTTAAATGATTTTTTAAGTGCTTAACCTTTAGTCTCATTGTTTCTGTAGTCAATTACTTTCTGGATGTTTTCAACCAAGTAGTAGAGAGAGGGTTTCAGAGTCATATCAGTCTTCCCAGAAGAGGGCACCATTATCCAAGTAATGTTTGGAAGGAAGCTGCTTGTGCTAAAGAGGAAAAAATGTTGCTAAGATTTCAAAGGGGAGAAAGTCCTGTAACACACCAGCAAAGTAATCATGAATTTGTCTTAGATGCCCCTATTCTTGTTTCATGACATTCACGTCTCTCTTCCCCACCCCTGTTAAGCAATAGCCTGTTTTCCCAACACCCAAAAAGCCTTAGTAGCTGTAGATAGGTTCTCAAAATACCATGGTTCCCAATCTTTTCCCTTCTACAGGCTCTTTCCATTGCTCTTCCTCATGGACTTGACACCTTGGTTTGGGGTGTGTGTGTGTGTGTGTGTGTGTGTGTGTGTGTGCACGCATGCGCATGTGTGCGCACTGCTACATGAAGAAAAGATCTGGGGCCAGGCGTGGTGACTCACGCCTATAATCCCAGCACTTTGGGAGGTTGAGGTGGGCAGTTCACCTGAGGTCAGGATTTCGAGACCAGCCTGGTCAACATGGTGAAACTCCATCTCTACAGAAAATATGAAAATTAGCCGGGCGTGGTGGCACTTGCCTATAATCCCAGCTACTTGGGAGGATGAGGCAGGAGAATCACTTGAACTCAGGAGGTGGAGCTTGCAGTGAGCAGAGATTGTGCCACTGCACTCCAGCCTGGGTGACAGAGTGAGACTTCATCTCAAATAAATAAATAAATACTAAAAAAATAAAGGAAACGGCCGGGCGCGGTGGCTCAAGCCTGTAATCCCAGCACTTTGGGAGGCCGAGACGGGCGGATCACGAGGTCGGGAGATCGAGACCATCCTGGCTAACACGGTGAAACCCCGTCTCTACTAAAAAAATACAAAAAAAAAACTAGCCGGGCGAGGTGGCGGGCGCCTGTAGTCCCAGCTACTCGGGAGGCTGAGGCAGGAGAATGGCGGGAACCCGGGAGGCGGAGCTTGCAGTGAGCTGAGATCCGGCCACTGCACTCCAGCCTGGGCGACAGAGCGAGACTCCGTCTCAAAAAAATAAAAATAAAAATAAAATAAAATAAAGGAAACATGAAAAAGGATTTGGGCCAAGCACGGTGGCTCACACCTGTATTCCCAGCACTTTGGGAGGCCGAAGCAGACAGATCACCTGAGGACAAGGGCAGGAGTTCAAGACCAGCCTGGTATGGCCGGGCGCGGTGGCTCAAGCCTGTAATCCCAGCACTTTGGGAGGCCGAGACGGGCGGATCATGAGGTCAGGAGATCGAGACCATCCTGGCTAACACTGTGAAACCCCGTCTCTACTAAAAAGTACAAAAAAAAATTAGCCGGGCGAGGTGGTGGGCGCCTGTAGTCCCAGCTACTCGGGAGGCTGAGGCAGGAGAATGGCGTGAGCCCGGGAGGCGGAGCTTGTAGTGAACTGAGATCCGGCCACTGTACTCCAGCCTGGGCGGCAGACCGAGACTCCGTCTCAAAAAAAAAAAAAAAAAAAGGCCCGGCCTGTTTCAAGACCAGTCCCAGCACTTTGGGAGGCAGAGGCAGGCAGATCTCGAGGTCAGGAGTTCGAGACCATCCTGGCCAACATGGTGAAACCCCATCTCTACTAAAAATACAAAGATTAGCTGGCCATAGTGGCACGCACCTGTAGTCCCAGCTACTTGGGAGGCTGAGGCAAGAGAATCGCATGAATCGGAGGTTGCAGTGAGCTGAGATTATGCCATTGCACTCCAGCCTGGGCAACACAGCGGGACTCTGAAAAAAAAAAAATAATAAAAAGAAGATTTGAAATTTTGTAACATTTTGTCTGATAAATTGTATTTAGGGATAATTGATCCATGGTCATTATTCTAATCTAAGAATAAGATACAAATGCAGTTTAACCACCACACCAGCATGAGATAGTGTTGTATTACTGAGCTGGTGTAATTTCAACTATTTGTAAAGGAATGATCTTCTAGCTAGCAAGGAGTTAGAGTAAGGCAAAGGAAATGAGTACAATTTATATTAGAATTTTTGAAATAATGAAAATACTTTGCAAAAAACCTAGCTATGCCAGAGATTCCTAGGAGTCTGAAATCTCAAATGAGAGAGAATGAATGTTATATGAAACATGAATGTCTGCAATAAGCCCATATTTTGTATATTTTATTCCTACTTATAAGCTATCAACTGAAAACTTGTTAGTTAAAGGCATAATACCTCCCCGTGGCATACTTGGATTTTGATGGCAGATACATCCTATAACCTTCCCAAAGGACTAAATCTGTAATGGAGGAATTCCAGACAACCTGACAAAAACAGGGGACCTGTGTAGTGGGCCATGTATTTACCTATCAAGCAAGTTTTGTCACTATAAAATATATTAAAATACATGCATATATATGTATAATAATAATAGGTACCTCCTGCATTGGGCATTTTTTTTTTTAAGACCTGAAGCCATTCCACAGCCGTGCCCGCAGTGGGGTTGCTCAGGCCTACATTGGGCACTTTTGATAGATCATCCACAAGCCTCACCACAATCCCGTAAGGGAGACATCATTACTATCTCCCTTTTACAGACGAGAAAACCAATTCAGAGGAATCTGGTGACTTGTTCCATCACACAGCTACGAAGGATTTGGAATTGAAATTCAAACCTGTGTCCAACTCCTAAGCTCAGATCATCAAGCTGCCTCAAGAAAACAGTTTTCTCGTTACAGAATAGACTGCATTAGGAAAGATAAATCAATAACTAAAGTTGTCACAAAAAGCAGTTATTACTGGGGAGAAAAATGCAGGTCAACTGTTTTAGAGAATAATCTCCCATCTGTAATGTCTGTGTTATATGATAAGTTTCGTAGGAGAAAATTTTACTGGTTTCATAATGAGCTTGATTCATTTAATACATTCATTTAAAACAGGCAGAGTGTCATAATGCATCCAGTGGCAAAATTAGATGGACTTCATCAGTTGCACAACATGGCAAAACCACATCTCCTAAAAAAAAAAACAAATTAAAAACCTTATAGTTGGAAGGATTCTTCAAAATCATATAGTTCAGCCGGCCAGTTAAACTAAGTTCTGGAAATTGCTCTGCAACATATCAGTAAAGGGATCACCAAACCTCTGCTCGAATGCCCTAAACAATGGGAAATTCATTCCTTTCCAAAGCTGCCTACTTCATCTTCAGACAGCTTTTGTCTAATAGAAAATTCTGCCAGGCACAGTGGCTCACACCTGTAATTCCAGCACTTTGGGAGGCCCAGGTGGGAGGATTGCTTGAGGACAGGAGTTCAAGACCAGCCTGGCCAACATAGTGAGATCCTGTCTCTACAAAAAATAAAATTAGACAAGCCTGGTGGCTTACGCCCATAGTCCCAGCTACTCAGGGGCTAAAGTGGGAGGATCAGTTGAGTCCAACAGGTTGAGGCTGCAGTGTGCTGTGATCACACTACTGTACTGAGTGACAGATACCGTGTCTCAAAAAATTTTTTTTTCATTGTTAAAATACTTCTCTTAACCTCCATTCACTGGTGCTGATTCCATGCTGTAAGGCCCCCTAAAACAATACTCTCACCTCTACTTCCCCTACAAGTCTTTTCTATTCCAGATTACCCACCTCTCTTGGCACCTGCAGCAGGGTTTACACTGTCGTTGTGACAACAATTAATCTTGTCAGAATGCAATGGTATGTCAGTCAATTGGGGTCCACTGAAAACCAGTAGTCAAGAGTGAGTGGTCTGACCACTGCAAAAGAGAGCAGTGAATGTCATTTGCTCTTCCACAGGGACTGCACAAAGTTCTCCAGTGCTAGTCTTCTCTCTAGACTTCATTGTTGTCAGTATGGTGAGAGTCAGACAGAGACACTCTCCAATTATTCAATCATTCACGCCTGTAATTCCAACACTTTGGAAGCTGAGGCAGGTGAATCACGAGGTCAGGAGTTCGAGACTAGCCTGGTCAACATAGTGAAACCCTGTCTCTACTAAAAATACAAAAAGTTAGCCAGGCATGGTGGTGCACACCTGTAATCCCAGCTACTCAAGAGGCTGAGGCAGGAGAATCACTTGAACTTGGGAGGCAAAGAGGTTGCAGTAAACTGAGATTACACCATTGCACTGCCGCCCTGGCAGCAGTGCGAGACTCTGTCTCAAAAAAAAGAAAGAAAGAAAGAAAGAAAGGAAAAGAAAAGAAAAGAAAAGAAAAAACATTCCCTCAATCATCTTCTCGACATGCTGAAACCAGTCTTGATTGCTCCATGTTCCCCAAACCCAAGAGAATTGACCATTCCACTACTTGGTCTGAAAAGGTTTAACAGACAAAATTCTAGGTCTTACCATGAGTGGAAATGGACCAAAATGCGGATGAATTGCTAAATGTCTACCAGACTCCTTCCACCTTTCTCTAAACCTCTCGTTCAGAACTTCTCTTTTACTCCCAAGCCATTCAGTAACCATTCTGCTTCCCTTCTATCTCCACGTTCTATCTCCACCATCTGACTTCTCACTGCCATCTACAAATCACTTGAACTCAGGAGATAGAGCTTGTAGTGAGCCGAGATGGCTCCACTGCACTCCAGCCTGGGTGACAGAGCTAGACTCCATCTCAAAAAAAACCAAAAAACAAAAAGGAAAAAACATTCTGATCTGCTTGTTGCTCTGGTTGCTAAATTAAAAAAAAAAAAAAAGTACAGTGGCTCATGCCTGTAATCTCAGCACTTTGGGAGGTAGAGGCAGGCAGATCTCGAGGTCAGGAGTTTGAGACCATCCTGGGCAACATGGTGAAACCCCATCTCGACTAAAAATAGAAAAATTAGCTGGGCGTGGTGGCATGCGCCTGTAGTCTCAGCTACTTGGGAGGCTGAGGCAAGAGAATCACTTGAACCCAGGAGGTGGAGGTTGCAGTGAGCCGAGTTCGTGACTCTGCACTTCAGCCTGGCGACAGAGCAAGACTCTTGTCTCAAAAAAAAAAAAAAAAAAAAGGACAGTGTAATCCTCTATCCAGCTTCTGGTTGGTCTGTTCATTTTAGGAGTTGCAAGAGCATCAGGACGAGAAGGAAGAGCTGCAGAAGATCTGTGAGGAGCAGGAACAACCTCTTCAGGAAACGGGCCTGCACCTCAGCCAGTAAGAACCCCACTCCCCTCGTCTGCAACTGCAGGCACACCAGTCTACCCACCATGTCCCTCAGGCCCCAAAGCTACCTCCTTTTGGCGAAAGGAGGGTGGGCCATTTAGGAGCCCAGTCTGCTGTTCACAGATGAGCTCTCAGGAAGCCAGGCCTCAGAAGGACCTGAGGACTGATTTCTGCTAACCATATGGGGATGTCAGTCAGCTCTTAGTTAATTCATCAAGTATGTTCACTCCTGGTGACCAGGACACTCCTATTGCTTAGCTTCATATCCAGGGCCTTAGGGAACAGATGGGCAATGAGAGGATTGCTTGGTCAGCCTACAGTCAGGCCAGAGGGAGCGTGGCTGGTTTGAGAATGGAAGCCTGGCATGGTAGAGGTGCACTCACCGGCCTTGCGCAGTACAGCCCCCTTCCTTTCGGGGAACTGGCCACTGTATCTGCCAGAGTCCATCTGTGTGCTGCAGGTGCTGATGGGATGCAGACCCTGGCAGTTCTGCTCCCCTCTGACTTGACAGCTCCCCTCCTTGGTGTCCCAGTCTAGACACGTTGCTCTGGACACCTGGGCCTTGGGGTAGATCACACTGCAGATTGTGGAACTTGTCCATTTATGTGATGGTTGCATTTTCAACAGTGGGTAGCTTTTTCTCCTTGAGTCAGGACTCATGGTTGCAAGTAACAGAAATCCAACTCAAAGTGGTTTAAGCAAAAGAAGCCATCAGGAATCGACCTCTCTCTCCTACCTCTGCTATCCTGTCTACCTCACAGGTGGGTCTGGACCTTGTAGGGGCAAAACAGCACTCAGCAAAAACACCTATCAGAGGAACAAAGTCCCTCTTCTTTCTGCATAGCTCCGAAGATCACCCGAGGTTGATTCTCTGCTACCGAGTACCCATGCCTGACATAAGCACCATGACCAAGGAGATGGGGCTCACGACCTTAGCACAGCCTGGGCTCAGGTCCAGCACTGCATATATTTGACCAGAAAAGGTCCACACATGGAGACCAAAATGAGAATCAGCTCGAAACACACTAGTGTATAGATGCGTGCAGCCTTAGAATTTTTCTCACAGTCTAGAAATTTGTAGAGTCTAGTACTATTAAGAAAATAGGCCAGGCACAGTGGCTGACGCCTGTAATCCCATCACTTTGGGAGACTGAGGTGGGCAGATCACCTGAGGTCAGGAGTTCGAGACCATCCTGGCCAACATGGTGAAACCCGGTCTCTACTAAAACTACAAAAATTAGCCAGGCATGGTGGCAGGCACCTGTAATCCCAGCTACTCAGGAGGCTGAGACAGCAGAATTACTTGAACCCGGGAGGCATAGGTTGCAGTAAGCTGAGATTGCGCCATTGCACTCCAGCCTGAGTGACAAAAGCATCAGTCTCAAAAAAAAAAAAAAAAAAAAGTAGCTGGTCAAAGAATATGATATATCTGGTGGGAATGTGGTCTGTTCACTCCCAGATGCAGGTGCTGTCCACTTGCCATCTCTCCTACACCCCTTACCTTTCTAGACTAGCCCATGGCCACCGCTCCCTCCCCTCCCACCCTCCGCCCTGCCTGCCACTGACTCAGCTGAGTGCCCTGTGCTGCTCTGGCCTGTCAACTTGCCATGCTCTGGCCCCTGTTCCTCCCCAACCCCCAGGGAGTGAAGCAAGGCCCAGGGTCTGTCCCCATGCTTAGAGCATAGGCCAGCTGTGAGGGCATCCCAAGAGCACTCACCAGAAGCAGACGTGGAACAGAGGCTGGTGTGGAGCTGGCTTCTGGGGTTTGCAGCCAGTGTTTTCCTCTTTACATTGGATGGACAGCAAGGCAGTGTCATAGGTCCCCTCTTAGTGGACCATAGACCTTGAAACTGTGGATGGTCTCTAATCTTTAAAATGTATCATTGTGGCCAGGTGTGGTGGCTCATGCCTGTAATCCCAGCGCTTTGGGAGGCCGAGGTGAGTGGATCACCTGAGGTCGGGAGTTCGAGACCAGCCTGACCAACATGGAGAAACCCCATCTCTACCAAAAATATAAAATTAGCCGGGCATGGTGGAGTGTGCCTGTAATCCCAGCTACTCAGGAGGCTGAGGCAGGAGAATTGCTGAACTGGGAGGCGGAGGTTGCAGTGAGCCGAGATCACACCATTGCACTCCAGCCTGAGCAACAAGAATGAAACTCTGGGCCGGGGGCGGTGGCTCAAGCCTGTAATCCCAGCACTTTGGGAGGCCGAGATGGGCGGATCACGAGGTCAGGAGATCCAGACCATCCTGGCTAACACAGTGAAACCCCGTCTCTACTAAAAAATACAAAAAACTAGCCGGGTGAGGTGGCGGGCGCCTGTAGTCCCAGCTACTCGGGAGGCTGAGGCAGGAGAATGGCGTAAACCCGGGAGGCGGAGCTTGCAGTGAGCCGAGATCAGGCCACTGCACTCCAGCCTGGGCGACAGAGCGAGACTCCGTCTCCAAAAAAAAAAAAAAAAAAAAGAGTGAAACTCTGTCTCAAAAACAAAAAAATGTATTGTTGCACTTTGTAGCCACCTGGCGCTACTGGCTCACCTAGCTTCCGAATCCCAGTGTGAGGCTGCCTGGTCACCATTCCCTCCCAGAGAGTGCTGTGGGTATCACAGTATCAGTTGTATGCAAACCCAGACAGGGCTACCTGAAGAGTTGCTTTTGTGCTCTCTCCCCTCTTCCCTTCTTCCTCTTGCAAGCCTATACTGGATGACAGAGATGGCAAAGCCTCTTCGCAGACCCTACATTAGCTTCAGGAACAGTTTTCCAGTTTCATTATCTTGGGAACATCTGGATTCTTCCTAAATTGTGTTTCCCAGAGTTCTTGTATGTTCAGTTTGCCATCTTTACCTGGCTTCCCAAGGTCTGTCCATCTGGGCAGCCTCTTCTGATCCTGTCAATCTGCTGGCCTATTTCCTATTTCTGTAGCCGGACCCAGAAGGGAAGGAGCTGCCTCCCAATCTTTAGTAAAAGCCACAGAGATTTTTCTAAATGTCCTGATGCTGTTTTCTAATCCCTCCCTTAGAAGTCTAGCCTGTGTTTCCCAGAGACCTGCCATTTTGTCACTTAGATTAGTCTGATGATAGTTCAGACTAATCTCAGTTTTTAAGAAAGACTCAGGCCAGGCTGGGCATGGTGGCTCACGCCTGTAATTCCAGCACTTTGGGAGGCCGAGGCAGGTGGATCACTTGAGGTCAAGAGTTCAAGACCAGCCAGGCCAATATGGTGAAACCCCATCTCTAGTACAAGTGCAAGAAAATAAGCCGGGAGTGGTGTCAGGTGCCTGTCATCCCAGCTACTTGGGAAGCTGAGGCAGGAGAATCGCTTGAACCCAGGAAGCAGAGGATGCAGTGAACCAAAATTACCCCACTGCACTCCAGGCTGGGCGACTCAGCGAGACTCCATCTCAAACAAAAGGAAGGAAGGAAGGAAGGAAGGAAGGAAGGAAGGAAGGAAGGAAGGAAGGAGGGAGGGAGGGAGGGAGGGAGGGAGCGAGGGAGGGAGGGAAGGAAGGAGGGAAGGAAGGAAGGAAGGAAGGAAGGAAGGAAGGAAGGAAGGAAGGAGAGAGAGAGAAAGGAAAGAGGCTCAGGCCTATAATCCCAGCACTTTGGAAGGCTGAGGCAGGCGGATCACTTGAGGTCAGGAGTTCAAGACCAGCCTGGGCAACATGGTGAAACCCTACCTCTACAAAAAATACAAAAATTAGCCAGACATGATAGCACGCACCTGTAGTCTCAGCTACTTGGGAGGCTGAAGTGGGAGGATCACTTGAGCCCAGGAGGTCAAGGCTGCAGTGAGCCATGATTGCACCACTGCATTCCAGCCTGGGCAACAGAGCGAGACCCCGTCGCCAAAAAAAAAGATCAGAGTGTTTCCCCAAATTGCACAAACTTCTTCATTTTATTTGGTTTAATTCTGCCAATTTAGACCATGTTCAGTCCTGTCTCTTAAGTAAACAAAAGAATTCTTCTGACACTAACAAGAATGGAGCAAGAACAAATGGGTGTGCCCTCTGAGCCTGCTCCTTCCAGACAGCAGGCAGCAGAATGGAGGCCGGGGAGAAGCCTGCAGACTCAGGCTCCTGCTGGGGAGAGCAGTAGAGACTAGCGCAGAACAGGGCCAGGTCTTGGACTTCTGGCCTTAGGCCATCCTCTGGCCTCAGCCTCACTCAAAGTGGTTTTGAGCCCCTGCAGGCTAAGCGTTGTGTTCTTGTGCCAGATGCAGTCCCAGGCTCAGCCGCAGCCCTCAGCAGACGGGAGCCAGTGTGATGAGGTGACTCTGGGATTGTACAGAGGCGGAAGGCATTTTAACAACTCATATTCTGGATCTCCTCACAAGTCCGTTATCCTCACAAAGCTAGTCATGGGAGTCAGCCATGTTAGGGATTCAGAGCCTCACACTCTCTCACTGCTGTGAAATGGCCTTTTTCCCCTTAGGTCCAAGCTGAAGATGGAAGATATAAAAGAAGTGAACCAGGCACTGAAGGTACTGGCTTGCTAAGAACCACTTCGCTGTCAGCTTGCACTGATGGCCTGGGTGCTCCTACGATTAAGTATCCCGACAGTCAGGTGTGAGGGTGTGTGGCTGAGGCAGTGGTGGTGATGACGTGTTTACAGAGAACCAAACGCTGCTCAGAAGTGTGCCCCTTGGCTGAGGGCGATGCTGACAGGTGGCAGGGCCAAAGCTGAACCTAAGTCTTCTGACTCCAGTTCTTCTGCCATCAGCTTTGAAAATAGGCCTGATAGGCCGGGCGCGGTGGCTCAAGCCTGTAATCCCAGCACTTTGGGAGGCCGAGACGGGCGGATCACAAGGTCAGGAGATCGAGACCATCCTGGCTAACACGGCGAAACCCCGTCTCTACTAAAAACACACAAAAAAAAATTAGCCGGGCGAGGTGGCGGCGCCTGTGGTCCCAGCTACTCGGGAGGCTGAGGCAGGAGAATGGCGGGAACCCGGGAGGCGGAGCTTGCAGTGAGCTGAGATCTGGCCACTGCACTCCAGCCTGGGCGACAGAGCGAGACTCCGTCTCAAAAAAAAAAAAAAAAAAAAGAAAATAGGCCTGATGGGTATTCTTAAAGGAGGAAGCAGGTGGCAGAGGAGAGACCCGCGGATATCTTTTAACAGTGAAAAACAGGCTGGCCGGGCGCGGTGGCTCACGCTTGTAATCCCAGCACTTTGGGAGGCTGAGGCAGGCGGATCACCAGGTCAGGAGATAGAGACCATGGTGAAACCCCATCTCTTCTAAAAATACAAAAAAGTTAGCTGGGCATGGTGGTGGGCGCCTGTAGTCCCAGCAACTAGGGATACTGAGGCAGGAGAATGGCATGAACCCGGGAGGCGGAGCTTGCAGTGAGCCGAGATCGCGCCACTGCACTGCAGCCTGGGCGACAGAGTGAGACTCCGTCTCAAAAGAAAAGAGAAGAGAAGAGAAGAGAAGAGAAGAGAAGAGAAGAGAAGAGAAGAGAAGAGAAAAGAAAAGAAAAGAAAAGAAAAGAAAAGAAAAGAAAAGAAAAGAAAAGAAAAGAAAAGAAAAACAGGCCCTTCTGTTGAAGTGAGGGCCAGAGGCCAGCCAGCCCCACTGCAGTGCTCTGTGCCATTGCTAGGGACCACTCAAGCCAAGCCCGGAGTTGGGCCAGGTTTGCTCACCCTTGTGGAGAGGGCAGAATGGCACATTCCACTGAAGAGCAGCAGCTTGCAGGTGGCCTGGTGCAGGTGCGGGTGCGAGTGCCAGGCTGAGCTGCAGGGCAGAGAGTATGGGAGAGGAGGCAGACATTCAGGGTCATGGTAGCCTGGCCTTCAAGATGGCCTTGCCTGCAGGAGCGTCCACCCTATGGCCTCAGCTGTGCCATGGCAGCAATGCAAAAGCAGTCCCTTTCCACACTCTTCCACGTGGTGCAGAGCAGGGACCCTAATGTCTCTGGGCATCTAACTTCCAAGTGCCAGGTCAGGGGCAGCAACTAACAGCAGCCTGGACTTCTAGGTAACATCAGTTTCACAGCATTAGAGGAGGGATAAAAATCATAAAACAGGACTCTAGAGCCGCCAGAGCTCTTTGATGTCAGGATGAATGTCCTGGGCACACACTGGCAGCCCCAAGGGTATGTGACTCTAGCTCAGTCATGAGGATCTGTTTGTCAGCAAGAAAATCACATCCAGCAGATGCTAACAGGTCAGAAAAGTACCTCATGCCTTTGACTTCTCTGGAACACTCCAGTCCCTAAGCCTGAATAAATCACAGGTGCTGCTTTTCCCTGAGAAAGCCCTCCCAAGAGCCACCTTTCAAAGCCTCGGCCGCCTCCCCTGTGGAATGGAGTCCGTCCGTCTGCTCCCCAGGGCTGTTCAAGAATCAGGGTTTTGGCCCACATAGAGAAGGGCTTCCTTAGGCCTGTGGGACACGGTGCCCACCGTCCATCACCTTCTGTCTCTCCACAGGGATCAGCGTCAGCAAGTGTGCCAGTCTCACTCAGATTTGGCCCTTCTCCCCCACCTGCCAGTTCAGCTAGTCACTTTGGCCAGTGTCTCCGGCAGGTCTAGGGTTGCAGGCACTAGAAGCTTACTCTGCTTACTTCAGCCAAAGGGAACTCATTGAAAGTGGCAGTGCGCCTGAGTGAGCGGATGCTGGAGACTGCCTTGAGGCCCCAGGGCAGCCTGCAGAGGCCAGGAGGTGGAGCACGGAGCTAGGACGCAGGAATCCCGGCTGCGGCTGCGGCCAGACCAGAAAAGGGCCCCTTGATGACAGTGCTGTGAAGCCACATCTGATGGAGAAAAAACAGTGCCTCACTAGGAAACAGGTGCTATGAGGGACAATGGATGCAGCCAGAACACAGCTATCCACTCGTCAGGGGCTTAGACAGAAAGTAGATTCTAGAATGTCCTTTCCTCTTCAGGGCCATGCCTGGCTGAAAGATGACGAAGCGATGCACTGTAGGCAGTGTGAAAAGTTCTCCGTTTCCCAGAGAAATGTATGTGGGGGCTCCACCCACCCTCCCAGTGCCCTGAGTCATTGCCCGCTGAGATTCCCCTTTCTCTGGTTCCAGAAGCCCGCATCAGACCAGGCTCACTGCCCTGTGACTGTGCTCACTGGTTGGCAGATGGGCAGCCCCACCTCTCCTGCTTGCCTGTGCAGATGGCTTTCCATCCTGGCAACCTCTTTCTGGGAGGCCTTGGCCAGTCATAGGCCCTTGGTCTCCAGCACATCCTTTCAGTGATTGACAATGAATTTTGGGGAGATGGGGCTCCTTGTGTGCAGAGCTGCTCCAGGGGAGTGTCATTGAAAATTCTATGTGGCAGGACCAAAATCTGGCCCAACCTAGGCAAAAACAGAATCTATGGGGAACCTATAGGGCAGTAGGTCACCAAAAATCACTGGTGATCTAGGCAGGGTACTTGCCCCTGCCTTTTAGGTTCTGGAAACAAGGTCCTGGGCTCACCCTTGGGTCCAGGGTTGACAGGGCCTTATTAACAGTCTCACCGAGACTGTTAATAAAAAAAAAAAAAAAAAAAAAAAAAAAAGACCCTTATGCATCCATCCTCAGGAACACAGCCTCACCGACAGTGCCAAACCCTGTGGGTCTCCAGGGGCCAACCAGGGGCTTGAGAACCAGGGGCTTGTGGGTAGGGGAAGAGTTGGGTATAAGCAAACCTGGGAGCTAAAGGAAATACTACCAGCGCCACCTCCCTTCCTGCCACAGCCGTGTTCTGTCTATTCCCATCAATAGCCTACCTCTGTGGAAAAGAGGAAGACACAGCTACCCCCACCCCCACCCCACCACCCGCCCCCCAAGTTTCAGGCAGTGCCTCACAGTAAGCTCAGAGCTAGAAACCATGTCCTGAGGCTGCCTTTGAGATGACATGTGTCTGCAAGGCCTGGCTGTCCCCATCTGTGGAGTCACAGAAGCAAAGGCTGCACAGGTGCTCATCTCGGTGTCTTATTAGGACCCAGGGAACCTGTTTAGAAAGTGAAAGACCCACTCCCACCCCCTTGGAATGCAGCAAAGAGAACGAACCAGACTCTTCCTGTAACATGGACTAGCAGCTCACTGGCTTAGTAAAGTACAGCAAAAGTAAACTTTTTGTCTTAAAAAGACCCTTAGGCCAGGCGCGGTGGCTCACGCCTATAATCCTAACACTTTGGGAGGCCAAGGCGGGTGGATCACGAGGTCAGGAGTTCAAGACCAGCCTGGCCAAGATGGTGAAACCCCATCTCTACTAAAAAAAATAGAAAAACTAACCAGGCACGGTGGCAGGTGCCTATAATCCCAGTTACTTGGGAGGCTGAGGCAGGATAATCGCTTGAACCCGGGCAGCAGAGGTTGCAGTGAGCCGAGATTGTGCCACTGCACCCCAGCCTGGGTGACAGAGACTCAAAAAAAAAAAAAAAAAAAAGACCCTTATGCATCCATCCTCAGGAACACAGCCTCACCGACAGTGCCAAACCCTGTGGGTCTCCAGGGGCCAACCAGGGGCTTGAGAAATGTGTTCTCTCCCAAGAGAATCAAAGGAAAAAATCAAATTTCTTGCCCAGCCACTGGCACTCCAGAAGATAGTGTGCTGGAACCAGAAGCTCTCACCTTTCCGTGATTTGTTTGGAATTAACTCCTCTGGATGGAAACTTCCGTCGTACTTGGTTACATCACGGCTCTGGTTCAGATGTAACATCATGATTTTGCTACTATCATTTTTCACTTTTCAAAGAATTTAACCTATTTTACAGCAGTTCAATTCTGCTAGTGAGTAGTTTTCCTCTCCCACCTCCCTTCTAAAAACCTGATTTGTGCACAGCATTTGACACACACGGGGTCTGTCAGTGTGCCTTCTCTGCTTCAGTCAAGAGATCTGCCATTCCATGCCCTGTGACTACCTGTCGTTGGCCCTGCAATAAAATCATTTATTTTTCACTCTGGCACGTGCAGAAGCCTGTGTCAGCTTCCAAAGAGCCCACCACATCCTCACCTCCAGCCTACTACTGGAGGAGGCCTCAGCGCACCCCTTGTTCCCCAGCCCAGTGTGAGCAGGAGGTGCTGCCCTAGAGCCTGCAGGGCTGTGCCTGGTGAGCCAAGGGCAGTTTGCAGGGTCAGCCTGCCATCAACAGGCAGAGGAAGTGACCCCAAGCCTGTCACCAAAGTGCAAGAGTAGTTCACATAATTGGGAGTTTGATAGGTTACAGACAGAGACACCTGTGGAAAGGCACTTGCCAGGCAGCCATTTTTTATATTTCAAATGCAGTGCTAGGACTGGCTTCCAGTCCCTCCCTCAGAGACCCCCCCTTCAAAGAGCCAATGGCCCGGGGATCTCTTTGGGTAGAGATAACAGTAGAGATAACAGCATTGTCAAGTCCAGACAGCCAGCAGTCAGTCCTTCACCTCTATACATACACCTTGTCCTCGACCCTACCTTCCCTTCCCACCAAATCCAGGCCTCAGGATCCCACCCCTCCTCCGGGCTCTTCCCACGAAGCAGGCTCCTCCATGACCTAGTCAGCCCTGGTAGATGCTTGCATGGCACCCTCAACTGAGATTCCTCCTCTGCCACTCACTCCCTCAGACCACTCTAAAGATGGAAAAGATGGCAGCTTGGGGAAGGCTCAAGGATTCACCCTCCATCCTATACAGCTTAGGACTGTGCGGCCAGACTTCAAGACGAGGTCTGCCCTGCTCCAAAGCATGTCCTAGCAGGTTTCCAACCCTATTAGGGAAGCACATTGGCAGCCCTCCCCTTCCCTCACCTCACTGTAGCAGCTGCGTCTCATACAGGGCCAAACTTTCAGAAAAAACTGCCTATCACTCACTACCCCCAACTGGCATATATGACATCTGTGCCTTTTTTCTTTTCTTTTTTTTTTTTTTTTTTGAGACGGAGTCTCGCTCTGTCACCCTGGCTGGAGTGCAGTGGTGTGATCTCGGCTCACTGCAACCTCTGCCTCCCGGGTTCATGCCATTCTCCTGCCTCAGCCTCCCGAGTAGCTGGGACTACAGGTGCCCGCCACCACGCCTGGCTAATTTTTTGTATTTTTGTAGAGATGGAGTTTCACAGTGTTAGCCAGGATGGTCTCGATCTCCTGACCTCATGATCCGCCTGCCTCGGCCTCCTAAAGTGCTGGTATTACAGGTATGGAGCCACCGCACCCGGCCTATGCCTTTTCAATACACCCAGTTTGGACCCCTAACTTGCTGGGCAGCCTTAGGCAAGTCAGTTCATTTGAGTCTGAGCTCTCTTCTGCACACACAAAAGCAGAATAATCTATCACTCCCCCTACTTCAAGTCTGTTCTGTTCTGTTCAGCTCAATCAAAACATGCAGGAGGTTCCCACCTCTGTGCCTGGCACTTTATTTTTAAGTGAAAATTTATCATACCATTTTCAAAGTTGGCAATATTTGGTCAAGATAACTTTCCTACTCAGAAATTCAAACATATTCCAAGCCTTAACTTTGGAATCTCCAGTCTCTGTTCTGGTGCCATACCACCTTTACCCAGCCTGAGAAATGAAGGATAGATGTTCTAAGACAGCACTTCCCAAGTCAACTGAGGTAGGGGTGAGTGGTCAGGATTTTGTTTAAAATGCAGATTCCAACTGACAATATCAGGAGGTTAAGTCACTGCAAACAAGCTATGGAGCACAAGATTCCAAAGAACTATAATGCTTCTAGACTTTTTTTTTTTTTTTTTTTTTTGAGACAGAAATTTTGCTCGTCGCCCAGACTAGAATACGACGACGTGATCTTGGCTCACTGCAACCTCTGCCTCCCGGGTTCAAGCGATTCTCCCCTGCCTCAGTAGCTGGGATTACAGGTGTGCACCACCACACCCAGCTAATTTTTGTATTTTTTAGTAGAGACAGGGTTTTACCACGTTGGCCAGGCTGGTCTCAAACTCCTGACCTCAGGTGATTCGCCCACCTCAGCCTCCCAAGTGCTGAAATTACAGGCGTGAACCACTGTGCCTGGCCTAGACTCACTTCTTAAAAGCCATACGGCTCTGGATTTAGTTTAACCTTACTCCGAGTTCCTAGTTCTAGTCCCTTCTCTGACAGGGCAAGCTTTATCCCTAAATGTACCACAGTTAACTAAAGGACCCAGAGAAGGAACCCTCAAGCCTTCTCAATACTGGGCCTCAATACCAAACTCTATTAACACAAGATCTCAAAGGCAGTAACCAGGCTTAGAATACAACTCAACAATTCTCAACACTGCCTCCCCACTGAAAACTGCTGCTCTCTCTAGACCTGCTGAAGACAAAACCAACAATACACATTCCAGACCCTTCCCTCTGCTAGTGTCCAGTCCTAGTAGGGCAACCTGGTAGGGCAAGCAAGGTAGGATCTGCAAAGCCCTCCATGTCTCCTGCATGCACTGCTCCTGTGGGCAGATGGTTAGAAATGACCGATACTAAGCCACTCTGTCCACCCTACCTAGCCCTAACCCAACAACAAACTCAAGAAAAGCTTCAGTGTAGTCACAGGAAAGAGAAAGCTTATCTACTTTGCTTTAAAGGGCACAAGCCTATGTGACAGCCTAGCTCAGACGCTACATTCTAATTTCATTATCAGGGACTTGAATCCAATGGGATGAAAGAGTAGCATCGGTTCCCAAACTGCAGTGCCCCTAAGCATCTACTGAAGGAACTCTGAGACCACACTTTTCAGGACTACTTTAAAGCAGCTTGAATACTTCTAGCATCACGTTGGAGCTCCAAACTACCAAAACGGGGATATATTTAGAGTTCATTTCAACTAGTCCTATTAGCTCTCAACCACTATCCATCATTTTACCTCAGGAGATTTACATGGAATTTTGCTTCCAAGTGGAATTTTTAGGAATGAGCCAAAAATACAAAATTCAAAACCTCAATTTGAAAACCATCTGTGAAGGTTGGGCACAGTGGCTGAAGCCTAGAATCCCAGCACTTTGGGAGGCCGAGGTGGGCAGCTCACATGAGGTCAGGAGTTGGAGACCAGCCTGGCCAACATTGTGAAACCCAGTGTCTACTAAAAATACAAAAAAATTAGCCTGGAGTGATGGCGGGCGCCTGTAACCCCAGCTACTTGGGAGGCTGAGGCAGGAGAATGGCTTCAGCCTGAGGTGAAGATTGCAGGTGAGCCGAGATCACACCACTGCAATCCAGCCTGAGACAAGAGTAGGACTCCTCCTCGGGAGCGGGGAGGGAACCATCTGTGAACGCCTCGGGAGGGAGGGGAGGGAACCATCTGTGAGCTGGAGACATCTATACAACAGCCTCAACTGCCAAGCCGCTCTGCCACAGCCAGAGATGTGGCCCTGGGCCCCATGTGAGCACAGAGCACCAAGACTCATTTCACATGGCACTGAAGCACAGATGAGACACAGTGCAGTTTTTAAAAGGATTTATTTGACAAGTTTCACTTAGCGCAATATACCTAAAAGGAAATCACACTACAATGAAAGATTTACATCAAGGCCTCAGAATTTCATACAAACACCAAGACCAAAATCACCAAGACCAAAATCCTAAAGTATTGGTATTGCATCTCAAATTTTTCCCATTAACTTAAAAAAAAAAAAAAAGGCTTAAACTTATGTGCCTCACAGGTTACTAAATGAAACTAAAATTAATAAACATGCCAAAATGTTTCATTTTTGTTTTTTTGTTTTGTTTTTTTTTGAGACGGAGTCTCGCTCTGTCGCCCAGGCTGGAGTGCAGTGGCGCGATCTCGGCTCACTGCAAGCTCCGCCTCCTGGGTTTACGCCATTCTCCTGCCTCAGCCTCCTGAGTAGCTGGGACTACCGGCGCCCGCCACCGCGCCCGGCTAATTTTTTGTATTTTTAGTAGAGACGTGGTTTCACCGTGGTTTCGATCTCCTGACCTTGTGATCCGCCCGCCTCGGCCTCCCAAAGTGCTGGGATTACAGGCGTGAGCCACCGCGCCCGGCCTCATTTTTAATTGTAGACACAGCTCCTATATTGAGTTTTACAAAAAAATAAAAGCATGTCTTTCAACATGCATCCAGTGTTCAATGTAACGTGACAAAGGGCAACATTTAACATATCCAACTGCTTTTACCTAAATACGCTTACTGCTTAAGTATATCCTATAACTAACTTGAGAAAAGCTGGAACTTAAGTTTAACAGTTACCGTTTACTCAGCTTCACTGTTACATCCTAGATAGTACTATATTAAAAAATACTGGGCCTCAAGTCCTCATAACAATCCTGATTTCCACTTACAGAGTAAGCGTAAATCACAAGCTTGTATTGCAAAAACTGTTAAACTGAAGTTTTTTTTTCTTTAAAAAAAAAAAAGTTGACCAAGAGTCAGTGATCAGGATCGATCAATTACATTCCCCATCCACCACGCATACTGGACATGCTAGATATCCCTCCCATTCCATTCACGTCCATAGATGCACGGCTTCCACTACTGTAGTAGCTGCTGTTCATTGCTCCTTGGTTACCTGCAGAGAGATCAATTTGACAAGTTAGGAGTAATGTCAGACTACCAGTCAAATAAAATATAGTATTCCAAGAAAAAGTTTAAAAAGTATACAAGTACAAATGGCTGCTGTCCAAGTGGTGAGACGCATGTTTGGGAAAGGGGAATCCCGACACCAAACAAGCCTCAATTAACCCCTTTTCTCTGCAGTACCAACTTGCCAGACTCTTGTGCCACCATTTTAACAAATTCTTCAGGATCAACGTGAACAATTAAGTTTAAAGGAAAACTAGTATTTTTCAAAAACTGCAAAATTACTTCGTATTTTTAAAGCTAAACAAGGCATCTTTTTAAAACATTTACCATAAACATTCACAATGTGTCCCTCAAATGGCATTTGGGAAAAGGAAACACAGGAGAAGTCTCTTGCTATTCCTATTCATGGTGGGCAGGAAGTGTGACAACCAAGTTGGACTAAAGGCAACTCACTGTGCCCAAATGGCAGCCTCTATGGAGTTAAGTCAGAGTCATTGACTGCTATAGAAAATATTATTACAACATATCAATATTTGCTATTGGGAATTTAAATTATATTTTTTGAGAGAATATTTACCTATGCAATGTTTGATTGAAAAATCACTGAAGTTGCCGGGCGCGGTGGCTCATGCCTGTAATCCCAGCACTTTGGGAGGCTGAGGCGGGCGGATCACAAGGTCAGAAGATCGAGACCACGGTGAAACCCCGTTTCTACTAAAAATACAAAAAATTAGCCGGGCGCGGTGGCGGGCGCCTGTAGTCCCAGCTACTCAGGAGGCTGAGACAGGAGAATGGCGTGAACCCGGGAGGCGGAGCTTGCAGTGAGCCGAGATTGCGCCACTGCACTCCAGCCTGGGCGACAGAGCGAGACTCTGTCTCAAAAAAAAAAAAAAAAAAGAAAAAAGAAAAATCACTGAAGTTTTCCTGTAAAACTTGGTCTGCAAAAGGGTTTTGTGGGGTAAGATTATAATACCAAAATCACCATTCTTTAGACCAATTGAAAAAAAATAAATAAAACCAATCCTAGGTTAACTGACTAATACACATGGTCCTGAACCCAACCACCATTCTACTGTTTCAAATTCTACCTAAATCTAAAATTGATTTAATGCTAACCAAAAGACAAAAAAGTGAACAACTTTATTTACCGTTTTAATAAATGGAGGCAGATATTTTCTGGCTCAACAGTATTCCACCAAAGTTGCAATGACTAGTTTTCTTCTTTTTTTTTTTGAGATGGAGTCTCGCTCTGTCGCCTAGGCTGGAGTGCAGTGGCGTCATGTGATCTCTGCTCACTGCAAGCGCCGCCTCCCGGATTCACGCCACTCGCCTGCCTCAGCCTCCCCAGCAGCTGGGACTACAGGCACCCACCACCACGCCTGGCTAATTTTTTTGTATTTTTAGTAGAGACGGGGTTTCACCATGTTAGCCAGGGTGGTCTCGATCTCCTGACCTCGTGATCCACCCGCCTCGGCCTCCCAAAGTGCTGGGATTACAGGCGTGAGCCACTATTCCCAGCCGGCTGCAATGACTAGTTTTTAATTCACAGAACACTTCCCCCTCCCAATGATTGTTTCTGAAAATTAAGCTAGTAAAAACAGTTACATTTGGATTGAAAGGATACATGTAATAACCTGATTTCACCAAAAAGGAGCCTGCATCTTCCCAACTAAAGAAATCTGCCTAAAACTTATTCTAAGTATATTAAAAAAACAAAAACAGGCTTACCGTATCCACTCATGCTGCTCTGGCCACCACACACATCCGCCTCCATAATCACCACTCAGCTGCTGGCTGGCTGGGCCACCGTAACTGGACGGGTTTGCTGTTAAGAAAACAATAGAACCTTGTTCCTTATATAATGTAGTATCTGGTGGTATCAGACTTGTAATTCTCTATGATTTTCCAGTCTTGATTTTATATTACTATAACCCCTCCGCCTCCTTCTGCCTACTGTTTATAACCAGGCTACCCTTCTATCCATCATTTCAGCTAGTAAAACATTGATAAACCAAAGTGCTAACGGTATACACTTCAGCAGGACTAAACTCCACGATTCCATAAGTAGAGGCATTTTGTGAAGATCTTATGAAACTGCTTGACTGGATTTAATGGGGTTTCCTCCTAATTTGATGTATCAAAGGCATGTCAATACCTAATTATGCCCGCATTTATCTTAATCCTGTTTTGCTATTTTAGATTTAACCTTTATACTCAGAAAATTTAAGTAGTTTCACTCTGTAGTCCCCTCCCCTAAGAGTACTTAAATCTGATTTGAATTATCTATCCTAAGGAACTTCCTAACTCACAAGGATTTAAGAAAGACAAATACAAAATTCAAATATCAAGAAATTGCTTTCTTTGCCTAAGTTTGTTATGCTAAACTCATTAAATAAATAGATTAGCTTAACTTATAACTGACTTATACATATATAAACATTTTGGTTTTTAAAGAAACTAACGATATTTACGCAAACCCATGTCTCCAATCATTTGGCTACCAAAAGCACCACCACTTGCTCCTGCTGTAGAATTCAAGAAGAGTTCTACATATCTGTGTTCTGAAATGAGAAAAAAAAAAGTTTGAAAATGTTTGTTGGTGAAACAAAACAGGATAAGCACTTTTATAAAGTTTTTAAACAAGCAGATCTGTGAACTTCAAATACTCTGGCAAAGAAAATTCTAGCTACTTCTCTTAGGTCATCTACTTTAACTCCAAAATCTAGCCTTTACATATTCATCTATATTGTCAATTAAGGATATATACTTCAAGATGTGTGAATCACAAATCCCTGTTATACTAATTTTTAAAATCCAAACCTGCTTCAACACACTGCCCCCCATCCCCCAAGAATTAATCTATTACTGGAGAGGAAACTTCTCATATATCCTTATTTTTCTATTTCTCAATTGTAAATGTTAGTCACACAATCACCTGTTAAGAGCCCACAAATGCTCAATCACACTTCCGCACATTTACTTTGTCTTTTGACACAGCTGCCACAGCATCTTCACGAGCTGCAAACTCAACAAACATCTGCTTCACCAGTTACTCTGCCATCAGTACCAATTTCAATGTGTACTCTCTCAGGATTGAGCAGTGAAAAAAACTACAACACAAGGCATTTCCAAGAATTAAATCAACTTTCTAATGTTACAAAATAAAACTAAAATTTCTAACGTAGTGCTCACTTTATAGAATAAGGCTCAGACTTTTACTGCCATACTGAAATATTGACTTGTGAGTTCATCTTACATTATAAATGTCATTCTCAGGAGCTCTGTAAGGTAATCCATGCATGTCTCATTGTCAGTAGCTCTGTAACGTAATCCACACATGTGTACAGTGTCCTGTTGTGCTCTGGAAAGTAGAGCCACTATCCCTGTATCTGTGATCAGACATTCCTGAAAAACAGTAATTGAGGTCTAGATGAACAACAGTGTAAGCATCCTTCAACAGAGAAATTCAGTTCTTACCTTACCTCTTCCAAATCTAACCCAAATCCATAGCCATCATTAGAGCCATTGTAATCATCCAAGCCTCCATATCCTGAAAGACAAAGTACAATCAATCAAATAAAACACCAAGACAAAGGAACAGACTACTTGCCGAACCTTGCAATTCCTCACGTACCTCCACCATAAGCATCACGCCTCATCCTCTCAAAGCCAGCTCTTCTGCCAGTGCTGTTATACCTTCTGCCCCATTTTAAATTTTGCAGTCTGGAAAGAAAACAACCGTTAATACAGAATTTAAAACCTAAAACCACCTCTGGGTGACACAGATGAAATGTCTATTCCATGTCCCCACTACAAATTATGTAACTTGTGAAGCCTATTGTGGGGAAAAGAAAGAGAGATCAGACTATTACTGTGTCTATATAGAAAGAAGTACACATAAGAGACTCCATTTTGTTCTGTATTTGAGATGCTGTTAATCTGTGACCCTACCCCCAACCCTGTCCTTGCAAGAGACATGTGCTGTGGTGACTCAAGGTTTAACGGATTTTGGGCTGTGCAGGATGTGCTCTGTTAAACAAGTGCCTGAAGGCAGCTTGCTGGTTAAAAGTCCTCACCATTCTCTTAATCTCACGTACCCAGGGACACATACACACGGAAGGTCGCAGGGACCTCTGCCTAGGAAAGCTAGGTATTGTCCAAGGTTTCTCCCTGTATGATAGTCTGAAATATGGCCTCGTGGGAAGGGAAAGACCTAACTGTCCCCCAGCCTGACACCCGTGAAGGGTCTGTGCTGAGGAGGACTAGTGTAAGAGGAAAGAAAGCCTCTTGGCAGTTGAGATAGAGAAAAGTATCTGTCTCCTGCCCGTCACTGGGCAATGGAACATCTCAGTGATTGTATGTTCTGTTTACTGAGAAAGGAGAAAACCACCTTAGGGCTGAAGGTGGGAGGTGCTAGCGGCAACGCTGCTCTTCATGCACTAAAAAGGTTTATGGAGATGTTTGCATATGCATATCAAGGCACAGCATTTTCCCTTAAACTTATTCATGTCACAGTGATCTTTATTCATATGGCTTACTGCTGACCTTCTCCCTACGATGATCCTATTATCCTGCCACTTCTCTTTTCATAAGATGGTAAAGATAATTATCAATAAATACTGAGGGAACTCAGAAACCAGTGCTGGCGCGGGTCCTCTGTATACTGAGCAGCGGTCCCTTGGGCCCACTTTTTCTTTCTCTTATACGTTATCTCTGTGTCTTATTTCTTTTCTCAAGTCTCTCATTCCACCTAACGAGAGAAACATCCACAGGTGTGGAGGGGCAGGCCACCCCTTCAGCCTATATATAAAATGACCACGATATTACCAACTCGTAGAACTCCAATAAAAAAAAAACCTCACTCCCAAGGTGATATGTTTCCAACCCATCAACAACATCCAATATTCAAAGCAGTTTCAGAATGAATTCCTCTCAAGTCCTTGCTACTAATGTCTACATCACACATCTTTTATCAATTTCTCGGAACATTATCAAGCCTGGACTTTCTGACTTTACAGCAAACATACTTCGTTGCGAGTTGTTTCTGTTTTACCTTACCAGCAGCCACATTGCGGTTTCTCATTCAAATCCAAATTGCATGCCCAATACTCACCTCAAAGGGGATCAGTGTTACCAAGCTAAAATGCTCCAAGTTGCAGGGCTGAAGCCAAACCCAGTGTTGCCCCCTGCAAGGTGGCTTCCAGTGTACTTGGTTCTTGTTTTACAGGTCGTTTTCCGTTACTGACACTAAATTCACATAGTTAAGTCAATACTACAAACGTCTTGCCAAAAGCTGTCAATTTCATCCAAATAGAATTTTATCAGTCTGATTTCTTTTTTCCAGTCTAATAATGGGAACAAGCACATTCTGATAGAAAATACTCAGGAAACTTATGTACTGCAAAAAAACTTCCCTGGGCTTTAGTGTCTTCAACCGTATAGTGAGCCAGGTGAATAATTAAATGAGCAAACACTCTTCAATTACCAAATCTTGATTAGGAAAACTGAAATTAAGACGTGACATTTTAACTTTCCGAAGAATGCTCCTTTTCAAGGAAACATCAAAACTAGAAACAAGATGTTACATTTCGAGATACTGCAAAACATTACTATTATTTGTCTAATTACTTGGCGGTTTTCTCAAGATCGACGAGAAAATCCCACCTATGCCAATTTATCCTCTAGAAATAAGACACTAGGCCAGTCGCAGTGGCTCACCCCTGTAATCCCAGCATTTTGGGAAACCGAGGCGGGCGAATCACTTGAGGTCAGAAGTTCGAGACCAGCCTGGCCAACATGGTGAAACACCGTCTCTACCAAAATACAAAAATCAGCCGGGCGTGGTAGTGCGCGCCTCTAGTCCCAGCTACTCGGGAGGCTGAGGCAGGAGAATCCCTTGAAACCAGGAGGCGGAGGTTGCAGTGAGCCGAGATCGCGCCACTGCACTCCAGCCTGGGTGACAGAGACTCCAACTCAGAAAAAAAAAGACACCCGTAAAAGAAAAGCTGGTGTTCAAAGGTAAGTAAAGACAAAATCTGCCAGATGTGCCGCACTCTCAAAGGCCAGGAGGACAGGCGGGGCTTTCGAAATTTCCATTGCGTAACAGCGGCCGGCCGGGCGCGAGCAACACAGCGGTGAGTGCAGTCACCCGCGCTTCGCCAAAGGGCGCCCCGGCTGCCCGCCCGCTGGCCCGCCCGCCCCGGCCTCGAACTCCCGCGACCTAGTTCTAACTCACCGGAAAAAAACCTCTGGACTTCATCTGCCGAGCAAGACCAGGGCAAGCCCCAGACCTTCACCACGAATCCCCTTTCCACCTTCGGTGTCCAACATCATGGTTTCTTACGCGGTCTGGCGTCGAAACAAAACGTAAGGCAGGCAAGAGGACCAGACCTGAGAGGGCCAATTAAGCTGTCCTCCGCCTCCGAGGTGCCCCCGGGCCCGCACCGCCCCCGCACGGAGCAAAAACCGGGCGGATGCACCCACCCGGCGACTGCAACACCCAACACCTTCTCATCCGGCGACCGCACCCCCAAAGCTGTCCTGAGCAGCAGCTGTCGGCACCCCGGACGTTGGGGGCCCGGCCGAGAGCCAACGTGGAGGAAAGGAAATTGAGGCGGCCGCTTCCGCTCCGCCTCCTCCGACTTCTCACACAGCAGAGTCGGCGCAGCCTGCAGGCTTCAGCGGCGGTGCAGAGATTCAGCGAACCACTCACGGCTCTGGATGGCAGCCCGCAGCTCGCCAAGGTCCCCGTGGCCCTCCCAGAGTTATGGGGACAAACAGTCCTCGCAAAAACAGCACCCACGGGGGTCGCTGGATTGCAAACGAGGACCCTCTGCGACTCTGGCCAGCGGGCGCCTGCACAACCTAAGAAGGCCTTTTGTGCGAGCTCTGCACACGCGCAGCCAGCTGCCCGCACCGCCCGGTTGCGTCACAAAGAGCTCTAGCTCAAGCGTAACTTCAAGAGCCACCCCCGCATCCAACCTCCCGCGGGCGGATTATTACACGCTTGAGTTTTGGGCTCAGCATCCGCACCCAAAAACCCGCCCGGCTTTTTATTGCGCCTGCGCCTTCCCGCGAATACTGAATTTGGGAGTTCCTTTGAAACCGTTCTCAGGCCGGGTGCGGTGGCTCATACCTGAAATCCCAGCACTTTGGGAGGCCAAGGCGGGTGGATCACCTGAGGTCAGGAGTTCGAGACCAGCCTGGCCAACCTGGTGAAACCTCGTCTCTACTAAAAATACAAAAATTAGCTGGGTGTGGTGGCGGGCGTCTGTAATCCCAGCTACTCGGGAGACTGACGCGGGAGAATCACTTGAACACAGGAGGCGGAGGTTGCAGTGCCCAGCCTGGGCGACAGAGCAAGACTCCGTCTCAAAAAAAAAAAGAAAAAAAGAAACCGTTCTCTAGCCTTACCCGCCAGCGTGGGGGAGGGGAATGGCGGCCGCCTGTTCCCTATGGGACTGCATAGGAGTCCCGAGCTCTGGGTTGTGATGAGGTGGTCCTCTTTCTATCCCTTGCCCCAGGCTCTTACCGGCTTGCCCCTGGCCCACCTGAAAGGAGAGACAAGGCCTTCAGGCGTTCCCACTGGCCGCGGGCCTGTCTCCCCTTTATCACCAAACCGGCCGAAGTTGATCAGTCGCAGATTGTCTAGCGTCCTGGGAGCTGCGGGGCTGCGGACGTCCCGCGCCGGAAGCCACCCGGATGGTGCCCGGGGCACGTCGCAGCCACGTGTGCCTCCACTCCGCTTACCTGCCGTCGTCGGGCCTAGGGCCCCGGTCGGCGCGAGGTTCCGGTGCCTGTGGCTCGCGTCCGTACCCCGCATTTGACTAACGAACTCGCACCCTGTGTACCCCTTGACCCGCCTCACGGTCGGCGGGTCTTGAATGCCCTGGGGCCCCGGCACCAGGAGGACTTGCGAGCGCGGGCTTCTCCGTGGGTGCGCACCGGCCTCTGTGCTCGGTAGGTTAGCGATGAATCCCCCCAGGGCGGAACTGGTAATAGTGCGTCCATTCCCCGGGCGTAGACGCTGCATTCGAGGAGGCCCCCGGGTCACCCCATGTGCACACATGCTGCAAGATGAGTAATGTTCGTGGTTTCTAGCAGCACTGCCCAAAACCGAAGATGCCGTAGCCTCCCAGGCCTCCCCATGTCTGATCTGGCTGCTCTCTTCACCCCAGCTCTAGCGGACGCAGACAATAAACAAATTAACGATAAGGTAGTGTTGGACCCTGCCGCAGGGCTACCTTAGCTAGTGCAGGCCTGAGTGTCACCCTGGGAAGATGCGGACAAAGCATGTTTCCAACCCCAGTGCCACGGAGTCCCAATCCAGTTTTGACAGGTTTGAGAAAAGTAGAGAGGATATCGAAGAGACACAGGAGCCCAGAGCTAAGCAGGGCCTGATCTTCAAAGGCCACTTAGGCCTTGGCAAGGGTGTTAACTCCAAGAGAAGGCATTGGCAAGTGATCAGCAGAGGAGTAATAAGCCCTGTGTAAAGGAAAACTCTTGCTGGATGTGAGGGGGATGCAGATGGAGCAGGCAGTGTGAATGACAGTACATGCCATGCCCTCTACTACAAACAGAGCTAGAAGCACACATCTGTGGTACTATTTCAGAAGGCACTTTGGCTGAGGTAATCAACAAGAGAGACTCCGGTCAGGTGCGGTGGCTCACACCTGTAATACCAGCACTTCGGGAGGCCGAGGCAGGCAGATCACTTGAGGTCAGGAGTTTAAGACCAGCCTGGCCAACATGGTGAAACCCCATCTCTACTAAAGATACAAAAATTAGCTGGGCATGGTGATGCACGCCTGTAATCCCAGCTACTCTGGAGGCTGAGGCAGAAGAATTGCCTGAACCCAGGAGGCAGAGGAAGCAGTGAGCTGAGATCACACTGCTGCCCTCCAGCCTGGGCAACAGAGAAAGACTCCCTCTCAAAAAAAAAAAATTAGCCAGGCATGGTGACGCATGCCTGTAATCCCAACCACTTGGCGAGACTGAGGCAGAAGAATCGCTTAAACCCAGGAGGCAGTGGTTGCAGTGAGCTGAGATCACACCATCGCACTCCAGCCTGGGCAACAAAAGCGAAACTCCGTCTCAAAAAAAAAAAAGAAAAAAGAATAGTAGTGAGGCAGAATAAATTTCATACATGTGTAGCCAATTCTCTTTTATATAAACTGTTCAACTGATCTTAAAAGAAGGTTTTTAATTTTTATTTATTTATTTATTTATTTTTGAGACACAGCCTCACTGTCACCCAGGCTGGAGTGCAGTGGTGCAAACATGGCTTACCGCAGCCTCTACCTCCTGGGCTCAAACAATCCTCCTGCCTAAACCTCCTGAGTAGGTAGGACCACAGGCATGTGCCACCTTGCTCAGATAATTTTTTTTTTTTTTTTTTTTAGCACTGGGGTCTCATTTTGTTGCCCAGGCTGGTCTTGACTTCCTGGGTTCGAGGAATCATCCCACCTCAATCTCCCAGAGAAAGTGCTGGGATTACAGGTGTGAGCCACCATGTCTGGCAATGAAAGAAGGTTTTTTTGTTTGGTTTTATTTTTGAGACAGTTTCACTCCGTCACTCAGGCTGGAGTACAGTGGTGCAATCTTGGCTCACTGCAACCTCTGCCTCCAAGGTTCAAGCAATTCTCATGCCTCAGCCTCCCAAGTAGAGGGATTACAGGTATGCGCCACCATACCTGGCTACTTTTTAAAAATTTTTAGTTGAAATGGGGTTTTGCCATGTTGGCCAGGCTGGTCTGGAACTCCTCACCTCAAGTGACCTGCCTGCCTCGGCCTCCCAAAGTACTGAGATTACAGGCGTGAGCCACCACACTCAACCAAAGGTTTTTTTTAAGTAAAAAGTTCATCATCAGCCCGGGCGTGGTGGCTCATACCTGTAATTCCAGTACTTTGGGAGGCCGAGGCAGGTGGATCACGAGGTCAGGAGTTCAAGACGAGCCTGACCAACATGGTGAAACCCCGTCTCTACTAAAAATACAAAAATTAGCTGGGCGTGGTGTCACGCGCCTGTAATCCCGGCTACTCAGGAGGCTCAGGCAGGAGAATCACTCGAACCTGGGAGGTGGAAGTTGCAGTGAGCAGAGATTGCATTACTGTACTCCAGCCTGGGCAACAGAGCAAGACTCCGTCTAAAAAAAAAAACAAAAAGAGTTCATCATCTTGCCTCAGTGGTCTTTATGTCTTGGTATACTTCTTTTTTTTTTTTTTTTTTTTGAGACGGAGTCTTGCTCTGTCGCCCAAGCTGGAGTGCAGTGGCGTGATCTCCACTCACTGCAAGCTCTGCCTCCTGGGTTCACACCATTCTCCTGCCTCAGCCTCCCAAGTAACTGGGACTACAGGCACCTGCCACCACGCCTGGCTAATTTTTTGTGTTTTTTTAGTAGAGATGAGGTTGGCCCGTTTGCCACGATGGTCTGGATCTCCTGACCTCGTGATCCACCTGCCTCGGCCTCCCAAAGTGCTGGGATTACAGGCGTGAGGCCCGGCCATGTCTTGGTATACTTCTTATAGTTTACAGAGCTCTTTATTAAGGCTGTTAGCCCTTAGGATAGTTGCCCCAAACATTCTTCTCAGTTTGCTTACCTTTTAATATTTTTGTGCTTTTGTGGTGGTATTTTTTGTTTGTTTTACAGACAATGTCTTGTTCTGTGCAGTGACCCAATCATAGCTCAATGCAGCCTTGAGCTCCTGGGCTCAAGCCATCCTCCAACCTCGGCCTTCTGAGTAGCTGGGACTAAAGGCACTTTCAGCCAGGCCCGACTAATTTTTTTATTTTTTTGTAGTGATGGGAGTCTCACTATGTTGCCCAGGCTAGTCTTGAATTCCTGGCATCAAGCAATTCTCCCACCTTGGCCTCTCAAAGCACTGGGAATATTCTATGTGTGAGCCATGATGCTCGCCCTGTTATTAATGATTGCTTTTTTTTTTTTTTTGAGACAGGGTCTCACTTTGTTGCTCAGGTCGGAGTGCCGCTATGTGATCTCAGCTCACTGCAACCTCCACCTCCCAGGTTCAAGCAATTCTTATGCCTCAACCTCCCAAATTGCTGGGATACGCCAGGCGCAGTGGCTCACACTTGTAATCCCAGCACTTTGGGAGACCAAGGTGGGTGGATCACTTGATGTCAGGAGTTTGAGATAGCTTGACCAACATGGTGAAACCCTGTTTCTTTTTTTTTTTTTTTTTTTTGAGACGGAGTCTCGCTCTGTCACCCAGGCTGGAGTACAGTGGCCGGATCTCAGCTCACTGCAAGCTCCGTCTCCCAGGTTTATGCCATTCTCCTGCCTCAGCCTCCCGAGTAGCTGGGACTACAGGCGCCCGCCACCTCGCCCGGCTAGTTTTTTTGTATTTTTAGTAGAGACGGGGTTTCACCGTGTTAGCCAGGATGGTCTCGATCTCCCGACCTCGTGATCCGCCCGTCTCGGCCTCCCAAAGTGCTGGGATTACAGGCTTGAGCCACCGCGCCCGGCCTGAAACCCTGTTTCTACTAAAAATACAAAAATTAGCCAGGTGTGGTGGCGGGCGCCCGTAATCCCAGCTACCTGGGAGGCTGAAGCATGAGAATCACTTGAACCCAGGAGGTGGAGGTTGCAGTAAGCAGAGATCCTGCCACTGTACTGCAGCCTGGGCAACAGAGGGAGACTCCATCCCAAAAAAGAAAAGAAAAGAAAAGAAAAAATACCAAATAGCTGGGATTACAGGCATGCACCATCACACCCGGCTAATTTTTGTATTTTTAGTAGAGATGGAGTTTCACCATGTTGACCAGGCTGGTCTGGAACTCTGGACCTGAAGTGATCCACCCACCTCAGCCTCCCAAAATGCTGGGATTACAGGTGTGAGCCACTGCACCCGGCCTATGATTGCTTTTTAATATTTAGACATATAGAAGTTTTAAATTTCTTGATGTCAAAGCCATGGATATGTTCCTTTGAGGTTTGTCTTTAAGCTTAGAAAGCCCTTTCCCTCCGGAGATTAAGCATATATTTGTTATCTTTGCTATCATTTGTAAGACACATGTTGTACAGTTTAGCCTCAATAAGATAGGAATATGTTTTATTTATTTTTTCTGCTTTTTATTTTTTTATTTTTTATTTTTTAATTTTTTTTTTGAGACGGAGTCTTGCTCTGTCACCCAGGCTGGAGTGCAGTGGCCGGATCTCAGTTCACTGCAAGCTCCGCCTCCCGGGTTCACGCCATTCTCCTGCCTCAGCCTCCCAAGTAGCTGGGACTACAGGCGCCCGCCACCTCGCCCGGCTAGTTTTTTGTCTTTTTTAGTAGAGACGGGGTTTCACCATGTTAGCCAGGATGGTCTCGATCTTCTGACCTTGTGATCCACCCGTCTCGGCCTCCCAAAGTGCTGGGATTACAGGCTTGAGCCACCGCGCCCGGCCTCCTTTTATTTTTTATTTTTTTTGAGATGGAGTCTTGCTCTGTCACCCAGGCTGGAGTGTAATGGCATGATCTCAGCTCACTGCAACCTCCACCTCCCGGATTCAAGTGATTCTCCTACCTCAAACTCCAGAGTAGCTTGGATTTACAGGCGCTTGCCACCACGCCCTGAAAGGAGCTGGGCACATTCCTCAGCCCCGGGCTCAAAACTCCCTGAGCCTAGCACAAACACATCCTATCCTCCCATCCCACCACCATATATCTCTCAAACTCCCTGAGCCCAGTATAAACACCACCTGGAAAGTCTCCGATAAGGGGACAGCCGTTCAAGGTTACTGAAAGCGCAGGAGCCAAAATAATTTCTTTGTTCCCCTGCAACTTTCGGGCTATAAAAAGCAAACGCTCGCATTGTTCAGGGCCCTCTTGTATACTGTGTAAAGGAGGGACCAGGTTCGAACTTGTAGTAAAGATCCTTGCCGCTTGGCTTTGACTCTGGACTCTGGTGGTCTTCTTTGGGGAACAAACAGTCTGGGCATAACAGCCCAGCTAATTTTTGTGTTTTTAGTAGAGATGGGGTTTCGCCATGGTGACCTCAGGTGATCCACCCGCCCAGCCTCCCAAATTGCTGGGATTACAAGCATGAGCCCCTGCGCCTGGCCAGGTATGTGTTTTAAAACCAATGATATTGGCCAGGCGCAGGGGCTCACCCCTGTAATCCCGGCACTTTGGGAGGCCGAGACGGGCAGATCACAAGGTCAGGAGCTGGAGACCATCCTGGCTAACATGATGAAACCCCATTTCTACTAAAAATACAAAAAAAATTAGCCGGACGCGGTGGCAGGCACCTGTAGTCCCAGCTACTCGGGAGGCTGAGGCAAGAGAATGATGCGAACCCAGGAGGTTGAGCTTGCAGTGAGCGGAGATCGCACCACTGCACTCCAGCCTCGGCGACAGAGCAAGACTCTGTCTCAAACAAAAAAACAAAAAAACAAAAAAACAATGATATCAGATGGGCGTCATGGGTCACCCTGTAATCCTAGCTCTTTGGGAGAGCATGGTGGGCTGATCACCTGAGGTCAAGAGTACCAGACACACCTGGCCAACATGGTGAAACCCCGTCTCTACTAAATTATCACTTCTCATCCTTTTGGCAAAGATCAAGTGTAGTAAAAAAGAGAAATTAACCGGGTGTGGTGGCACACGCCTGTAATCCCAGCTACACAGGACTCTGAAGTGGGAGGATGGCTTGAACCCCAGAGGCAGAGGTTGCAGTGAGCCAAGATCACACCACTGCACACCAGCCTAGGTGACAGAGCGAGACTCTGCCTCAAAGAAAAGAAAAGAAATGCAATCATAAATAACACGACTGGGCGTGGTGGCTCACACGTGTAATGCTAGCACTTTGGGGGCCCGAGGCAGGCAGATTGCTTGAGTTGAGGAGTTTGAAGCAAGCCTGGGCAACGTGGCCAAAATCCAACTCTACAAAAAATACAAAAATTAGCCAGGCACAGTAACAAAGTGAGACCCTGTTTCAAATAATAATAATAATAATAATACTATGTCACCCAGGCTGGAGTGCAGTGGCATGATCTCGGCTCACTGCAACCTCCCCTGCCCAGACTCAGGTGATCCTCCTGCCTCAGCCTCCCAACAAGTGGCTGGGACTATAGGCACATGCCACCACACCAGGCTAATCTTTGTATTTTTAATAGAGACAGGTTGGCCAGGCTGGTCTGGAACTCCTGAACTCAGGTGATCTGACTGCCCTGGCCTCCCAAAGTGCTGGGATTACAGGCATAGAGCCACCATGCCAGGCCAGAATTTGTTCTTAGTAGTACAGAAAATAATGGTGGGACTTAAAATTGATGATATTTTAAGATTTGATGGAAACTGTTATACTCCAATTATTTTGTGTGATGACATGTTACAGCCATTAAAATGATATTTTCATAGATTTCTTAATAATGTGAAGTAGGCTGGGTGCAGTGTTTTACACCTGTAATCCCAGCACTTCGGGAGGCCGAGGTGGGTGGATCAGCTGATGTTGGGAGTTCAAAACCAGCCGGTCAACGTAGTGAAACCCCATCTCTACTAAAAATACAAAAATCAGTCAGGCGTGCTGGCGGGTGCCTGTAATCCCAGCTACTTGGGAGGCTGAGGCAAGAGAATCGCTTGAACCTGGGAGGTGGAGGTTGCAGTGAGCCAAGATTGCGCTGCTGCACTCCAGCCTGGGCAGCAGAGCGAGACTCTATCTCAAAAAAAAAAAAAAAAAAAAAACCTGGCCAACATGGTGAAACCCTGTGTCTACTAAAATGCAAAAATTGGCCAGGTGTGGTGGTGGGTGCCTGTAATCCCAGCTACTCGGGAGGCTGAGGCAGTAGAATCGCTGGAACCGGGGAGGCAGAGGTTGCAGTGAGCCGACATGCCATTGCACTCCAACCTGTGTGACAGAGCCAGACTCCATCTCAAAATAAATAAATAAATAAAATGCTTACTGGTATTTCAGCTAATTCTCAAAACAACCCAATGGGAGATGAGTACTATTATTTACCCCACTTTACGAATTTTACAGAGAGAGGTTAGAGTAATTAATTTGCTCCAGGTAGGTTCACAGCGGCTAAACACTGCCATGATTGACCCCCTAGTCGGCTAGGATCCCCAAACCACCGCTCACCAAACAGCCCTCAAGAAACACAACTCTGGACCAGGTGTGGTGGCTCATGCCTGTAATTCCAGCACTTTGGGAGGCCGAGGCAGGCAGATCACCTGAGGTCGGGAGTTCAAGACCAGCTTGACCAACATAGAGAAACCCTGCCTCTACTAAAAATACAAAAAATTAGCTGGGCATGGTGGTGGGCGCCTGTAAGTCCCAGCTACTCACGAGGCTGAGGCAGGAGGCTGAGGCATGAACCTGGGAGGTGGAGCTTGCAGTGAGCCCAGATTGTGCCACTGCACTCCAGCCTGGGTGACACAGCAAGACTCCATCTCAAAAAAAAAAAAAAAAAAGAAAAGCCAGGGGCAGTAGCTATACCTGTAATCCCAGCACTTTGGGAGGCCAAGGTGGGTGGATCACCTGACGTCAAGAGTTGGAGACCAGCTTGGCCAACATGGTGAGATCCCATCTCTACTAAAAAAATACAAAAAATAGCTGGGCTTGGTGGTACGTGCCTGTAATCCCAGCTAATTGGAGGCTGAGGCAGGAGAATCACTTGAACCTGGGAAGCGGAGGTTGCAGTAAGCCCAGATCATGCATCTGCACTCGAGCCTGGGTGACAGAACGAGACTCTGTCTCAAAACAAAACAAATAAAAAAACAGAACCCTGAGATTTGCAAAAGAAAATATGCAGATGACTGGGCTCATGCCTGTAATCGCAGCACTTTGGGAGGCCAAGGCGGGTGGATTACCTGAGGTCAGGAGTTCAAGACCAGCCTGACCAACATAGAGAAACCCTGTCTCTTCTAAAAATACAAAAAATTAACCGGGCGTGGTGGCATATGCCTGTAATCCCAGCTACTTGGGAGGCCGAGGCAGGAGAATTGCTTGAACCTGGGAGGCGGAGGTTGTGGTGAGCTGAGATCATGCCATTGCACTCCAGCCTAGACAACAAGAGCAAAACTCCCTCTCAAAAAGAAAAAAAAAAACCCTGGGCGCGGTGGCTCACCCCTGTAATCCCAGCACTTTAGGAGACCGAGGTGGGTAGATCACCTGAGGTGGGGAGTTCGAGACCAGCCTGACCCACATGGAGAAACCCCATCTCTACTAAAAATACAAAATTAGCCGGGCACGGTGGCGCATGCCTGTAATCCCAGCTACTCAGGAGGCTGAGGCAAGAGAATCGCTTGAACCCGGGAGGCAGAGGTTGTGTTGAGCCGAGATTGTGCCATTGCACTCCAGCCTGGGCAACATGAGTGAAATTCTGTCTCAAAAAAATAAATAAATAAAATAAAAAGAAAATATGCAGATGATCCATAGGCTTGAGAAGTGTCCCTTTGAGTGGTAACCAAATAAATGCAAATTAAATAAAATAATGCAAAGCCTTTGCAACTAATTTTCAATTAATGATCATTTAAAAGAGTAATTAAGAGAGCTGGAAAGGATGCAGGGAGATGTCATTGAGGCACATTGTGGTTGAAGTGTAAATTGGTACGCCCTTTCTCGCTCAGGGCTATTTGCAGTATAAATACATACATTTCGTTAAAGCATACATTCCATTCCTACTTTTGCACTGATTTAATTACAAGATTGTTCATGGCAGCATGAAATAGGGAAGCTTTAATCTCAACTTAATCTCTAATGAAGTATGGAATAAATTGTGGTATGAGTGCATGGGGGTAGTGGGATGGCGAGGCTGTGAGGGGAAGGAAATAAATCTTAGGTAACATAATGGTTTGTTGCCTTCCAAAGGGCCACAGGACATAAAAAGATATACGTTACGGTATATCTGTGTTATTAAAATGTCATGTGGTGGGGAACTAGGAAAAAACATCTAGAAAAGATCTTTAAGATGGCGATCATGAAAAAAAAGTTGAGAAAAAATGATCTAGGTTCTGTGTGTTGGCTCACGCCTATAATCCCAGTACTTTAAGAGGCCGAGGCGGGCACATCACCTGAGGTCAGGAGTCCGAGACCAGGCTGGGCAACATATTGAGGCCCCATCTCTACAAAAATTTAAAAACATGCTGGGCGCAGTGGCTCACGCCTGTAATCCTAGCACTTTGGGAGGCCAAGGCAGGCAAATTACCTGAGGCCGGGAGTTCAAGACCAGCCTGGCCAACATAGTGAAACACCGCCTCTACTAAAAATACAAAAAATTAGCCAGGTGCAGTGGCGCACACCTGTAATCTCAGCTACTAGGGAGGCTGAGGCAGGAGAATTGCTTGAACTCAAAAGGCAGACGTTGCGGTGAGCCGAGATCGCTCCACTGCACTCCAGCCTGGGCAACAAGAGCGAGACTTCAGTCTCAAAAAAAAAAAATAAATAAAATTAAAATATTAGCCAGGCCTGGTGGCACATGCCTGTAGTTCCAGCTACTCAGGAGGCTGAGGTGGGAGGATCGCCTGAGTTCAGGAGGTGAAGGATGCAGTGAGCTGAGATAGCGCCCCTGAACTCCAACCTAGGCAAAGTGGGGAGACCCTGTCGCAAAACAAACAAACTTTAAAGTTCTGAGTGATACACAGCATCGGCTGCCTCCGGGACCTGCTCGGGTGGTACACTCCAAGCTGCAGAGACTTAAGAAAAGGGCCTCTTGGTTAGAGCCCGGGTATGGGGTTCCACCCCCTCCCCCGCCACCGCCAGGCAGCGCGGTCCGCCCTTCCAGCTGGGATCCCCGCGTCTCTCCGCCTTCCTGGAGCCCCACTGTTGTGCTGAAAGAGACCGCCCTTCCGATGCCCAAGTCCGGCTCCATAACAACGTAAACAAATTGTGGATTCAGACACCGTGAGCGGCGGAAACAAAGGCGTCCCCACAGTGTCCGGCCGCCCGCTGAGGAGAATGGTCTGCCGGTCGGCGACCTGGCGGGGGAACGGAGCACGCCCCCTCCGGTTCACGCCGCGCGTCTCCTTCAGGCCGACAGCACAGGCGGTCAGTTTTGAACTTTCTGGGTACCCACCTCCTAAGGCTTCAGCCAGGCCAGGTCACTCACTGTCTTCAGCAAAATCAAATGTTCAAAACGTACTGTCGGCTAACATCTTTTTTTTTTTTTTTTTTTTTTTTTTTTTTTGAGACGGAGTCTTTCTTGTTGCCCAGTCTGGAGGGCAGTGGCGCGATCTCGAGAGGCTCACTGCAGCCTCCGCCTGCCGGGTTCAAGTGGTTCTGCCACCTTAGCTGCCCGAGTAGCTGGGATTACCGCCCCACCACGCCCGGCTAATTTTTTTTCTTTCTTTCTTTTCTTTTTTTTTTTTTTTTTTTTTTTTTGAGACAGAGTCTCGCTCTGTCGCGAGGCTGGAGTGCAGTGTCGCCTCAACCTCCACCTCCCGTGTTCAAGTGATTCTCCTGCCTCAGCCTCGCGAGTAGTTGGGACTACAGGCACTCGCCATCACGCCCAACCACATTTTTGGGTCTTTGATTCCTGCTTCCTCGACAGGGTCCCTGAGGGCTCAGGATCTGGGGATGGAGGCTGCTGGGGGCGAAAATGGCACCTCCCTGGCAGGGAAAGGCCAGGCCTGTGAGGGCTCAGACGAATCCTGGCTCCACACGCAGTTCATGCTGCCCGGGCCCCAGGGACCAGCACATCCACCTCCTGTCCTCCAGTTGAGGCCTCAGGGCTCTCAGAGAAAGGAGCAGGGTCCCCCCAAGCCCCTGACAACCAGGACCAGCCAGGCTCCGGCCTCCTCCCCTTCTTGTGCATTTCTGCCCTCCCCAGGCTTCTCCAGGGCTTCGCTGCCATCTACTGAAAACCAGCCTAGTGCTGACCCAGCCTTGTCCTCAGCAACCATGGCCTGCAAATTGTATTCCATGTGCCTGGATTTCCCCCTGGACACAAAGGCTCCGTGAAGACGGTTTAGGCAGTTCCCAACTTCATGATCACAGCAGGCCCCTCCGGACCACCCTGCACTGTCCCTAGTCTGGGCCAGGGCCACCCCATTCATGGGAGGATGGGTCGGAGCTGTCCTCCCAGAGCCAGGCTGGAATGGGCCCCACAGTCTTCAGGGAAGTACCTTTTCCTCTACAAAGCTGGTCACCTGCTCTTACTCTCACCCTTACAGGCTATGTCTGCCTCATCACCTGGAATTCGCTGTCTCCATTCCTGGGGTCCCTGTGTCTTTAAGTCTAAGTTGGGTATTGACCCAGCCACCCTGGCTTTCTTCCCATCTGCATTCACACTTCATATTCCACACCCTCTTGCCTTCTACCTTTCTACGCTTCACCGCTTCACCATGACCTTTGTAAGCAATGTCTGGCTAGATTTTGTTTCCAGTTGGACAGGCTCTGTTGTGTACATTTATGGTTCTTGTTTTTATTGATCTATGATAATTATTTCTACCACTTAATTTTTTGTTCTGGCTTTTCTGAACTTCTATTTTATCTCTCCTTTCCTAACTTCTAGTAGAGAGACTCAGTTTTCGTATTCCCCTTCCTCTTTCGAATGACTTGGAGGTTATGGTAGGCCGATCATGGCTCCACAGATACACTCGTGTCTGAGCCCTGGAGCCCGCGAGCATCAGCTGGAATGGCAAAAGACGTGATTAGAGAGAAACCCTGAGAGGAGGAGCGTATCCTGAGTCATCCAGGCAGGCCCTAAATGCCCTAGAAGAGAGAGTCCAAGGGAGCTTCGACCCAGAGCTGCACAAGCAACAAGGCCCTGTGAAAGACGGAGCAGGTCTTGGAGATGCAGCCACAGCGCAGGAACGCCAGGGCAGCCGCCGGAGGCCGGAAGAGGCCAGGAGGCTCCTCCCCAAGAGCCTCAGGAGGGAGCATGGCCCTGCCTTCTCCAGGCCTTGATTTCTGTCTTCTGGCCCCCGGGACTGTGAGGGAATAAGTTTCTGTTGCTGTGAACCCCCAGGCCTGTGGTAGCTTGTTACAGCAGCCACAGGAAACTAACACAGAGGTCGTATTTTCTCTTTTACTTTAATAAACTGCCTTGAACACTTTATTGTGTGCATTTTTTCTTTTAATAAACTGCCTTGAACACTTTATTGTGTGCACCAGGACAGGCCCACTCTTAGTCTAGACACAGCCAGCGTCTCCGCAGGTTCCTCTTCCAATGCATTACAGCATGCATTTCTGGCATCTGTGGGGTGCCCGGATCAGGGAGGGGATGCGCCTCCAAGTTGTCCTCAGGAGATTCCCAATTGTTTGTGGATGTTGGATGTGGCGTCCATGGGAGTGTCTGGGATTTTGGTGTCTTGTACATCTAGCAGCATTGTCTCGTGCAGGCTGAGGGAAGTAGGGCCGCTGCCTCTACCTGCCTGCATGTGGCATCTCCCTAGAAGAAAGCCTTTGGTAGGTGGTTGGGAATATTAGGGTGCTTGAATGGGTACTGTGAGGAGGTGCAGAGGCACCAGGCTCTAGCAGCCTCCTGCCTCCAGGAGAGGCCTGGGATCACTGCAGCAACCAATGCCTTGGATCACTCGAGGGCTAGAAGACACCCACCAGCTACACAGCTCAGGGGTGTCACACATTGGGCATATTGTGGCGTCAGTTTGAGAACTAGCCTGGGTGGAGTTGGACCAGGACACGCAGCCAGGATTCCGTATCGTCGGGGAGGGGAGCGCCCATGTGTCTTGTGTGAAGGACACTCCAGGGAATGCAAAGGCTCTGGTGGCTGGGAGGAGCTCAGGGATGAAAGAGCCTCCAAGGATTTTACAGAGGTGCCCGCGTTTGCTGTTAGGGAGCTTGCGTATGACTTGTATAAAGATTGCTTCAGGGGACACGAAGACACTGGTAGCTGGGAGGAGCACAGGGATGACAGAGACCCAGGGGACCCTATGGAGGTCTTTGGGACTGACGATGGCTTGGAGGCCAGAGGAGACGGGGGAGCCTGTGGGGACAACCTGGTGGGAGAAGCTTTCCCACACCGCCCAGCAGGCCAGCGAACTCTCCAAGGGCCTCGTTTGAACGACTTCCTCAGGCAGTCTCGGTTTAGAAGGCAATGGAAGCTGCCCTCACCAGGTAGCTTCCTCAGGCGCCTGCAGGACACAGGAGGCACAGGCTGCAGCCAGGAGCACTGGGCACCTGCGGCCCAGGCCCCTTCAGGGTCCCCCATGCTGACTTCACAAAGCTCTGCCTACCCCTGCCCCAGGGCTTTAGTGACATCACGGCTGTGATCGCCCCTCCCAGATCAGCCCCAGGCCCTGGGGTGGCATCCTAGGCCCTGGTAGGAAGGAGGACATGGGAGAAAATGGGAAAGAGCCTCACTTTGCCAACAGGAAAACTTCCTCAAGTTTCTCCAGTTGTTTCAAGAGCCTTTTGTAATCTGGAAAGCAGGAGATGGGTTATGGTGGCGAGGGAGGGAACTGGGACTTACAGGAGCCTGAATGCGTGTGTCATTAAGGGAGACCCCAGGATCGGGGATTAGACTCTGGAGCCCCAGCATCCCTGTCCAAGGTCACATGGCCCCAAAAGTGATAGCTAGGTGCCCAGAGGGCAGCACTTTGTAATTTACAAAGTGCTTCCCGACACAGACACACCCCATCATGGGGGTCACGACCACCTCCTGGGGAGAGAGGACAGGGGCAGTCTCAAAGAAGACTCAGCCATGTTATACAGCTGCCCACATGGCCCTGGAGCCCCTCCTGCAGGTCCACGCAGTCACTGGTCCCCTTCCCCACACAGTCCCCTCCTGGGCAATACCCACTCCCTGGACCCCATGACTTCATCCCGGCAGGGAATCGGAGATGGATCCCGGGTTCCAATTGCCCTAGCAGGAGCTTCCCCATCAGGCTTCTGCAAAAGACTTTCTAGGAGACTTGGTGCTTGTTCCTAGGAACAGGTGAAGCTGTGATCTCTGGGGCTTCAGGGACCCTCAGAGCCTTACCTTTCGAAGTGATATACCTATTTCTGATCCTTATCCATTCCCCCACTTCAGCTCGATCCTGAGAGACAAGAAAGAGTGAGGGTGCAGGCCAGGTCTCAGTCTCCTGTCCCCACAGCTGCGGACCCACAGTGCTCGTGAATGACACACTTTCTCCACTCAGCTCACGGAGCCCTGTGTGCTTCTCTTTCCTTTCACTCGTTTCTGAAGTGCATAATAACCTTTTCTGGTTTCCTTCTTTGAAAAGCACGGAGGGGTTTTCTATGTGAGGCCCACCCTGGGCGGCCTCAGTCCCTGTTCCGCTGCTTGTGAAACACACACACTTGGGTCTGCAGGTGCCTCTGAGCTGGCAGGGAGGATTCTGCTTCCGAGGAGGCCAGAGGCGACTCCAGTCTCAGGTAAGGGCTCTCGGGCTCAGCACAGCCCCAGAGCACCACACACAGAGGCTGGGACCCGAGGTACCTGCCCGGGAAGGCGGCTGATGAGCCCGGGCTCAGGGCCTGTCCTCCCACAACGACCTCACCCCTCTCATGACCGGGTCCTCGCCGCTGAGTCCCGGGGTTTGTTTTTGCTGTGATGCCTCCCGTGCACCCCCACAGATGGTCTGGGAGCTGGGGATGGAAATCCTAGGCCCACTCCAACCCCTGCCTGCCCTGCCGTCCCTAGAGGGATGATGAGATTTCCCATCACAGGAGCGCCTCTGGTTGATTTGGAAAAGTGGAAAAGAGAGCAGGAAAAACAGAATCATTCTCTGCTGGGTGTGGGCTGAGGGCTCCTTACATTCTTGCTGTTCTCCTCTCTGGGAGGCTCTGAGGATGGCTCCCTGGGGGTAAAGTAGGGGTGTAAGATGATCAGGAACATCAGGCTAAACGCAACGAAGAGGATGAAATGGATGATCTCGGGAATGGGGCTCCAGCACAGCTCTGTGTCAAGAACACTGTTCAGCCGGGCGCGGTGGCTCACGCCTGTAATCCCAGCACTTTGGGAGGCCGAGACGGGCGGATCACGAGGTCAGGAGATCGAGACCATCCTGGCTAACATGGTGAAACCCCGTCTCTACTAAAAAATACAAAAAAAAAACTAGCCGGGCGAGGTGGCGGGCGCCTGTAGTCCCGGCTACTCGGGAGGCTGAGAGGCAGGAGAATGGCGGGAACCCGGGAGGCGGAGCTTGCAGTGAGCTGAGATCTGGCCACAGCACTCCAGCCTGGGTGACAGAGCGAGACTCCGTCTCAAAAAAAAAAAAAGAACACTGTTCAGTTCTTGAACAGTGGGCCTGAGCCCTGGGTGTCCCCTCTGGGACTATTTATTGGGGCCCAGGCCCACATCACAGAGCTGGGGCCTCCCCCTCACAAAGGGCTCCTAAGGGTGGGTGGGGTGGGCAGTAGGAGGAGGAGACTGAGGTCCAGCCCCACCACCACCACCCACCCCTGCAATTCCCTTCACCCTCCTGGCCTTCTACATCCCTCCTTCCCACTCCACCTGCTCAACCTGTCAGAGACAGACCTGGTCTGTTTTCCATCCTGTCACCCTGGCACACAGATGGTACCTGGTTCCTTGGAGATCTGCTCAGGCTCCCTCAATTTCACAGTTTTTGAGGATCTGGATTTGTCCCTGAAATTTGTTATTTCCAGGGATTATTGCTCTAGGGTCTCCTCTGCCTGAAATTCTAACTTTCCCACATAATATGTTCTTACCTTACATCAACTCAAAGCTTATTTTTTATACTTGCTTATCATTGCTAGTTTTGAATAAATCTTTTTTTTTTTTTTTTGAGACAGAGTCTCGCTCTGACGCCCAGGCTGGCGTGCAGTGGCATGATCTCAGCTCACTGCAGGCTCCGCCTCCCAGGTTCACGCCATTCTCCTGACTCAGCCTCCTGAGTAGCTGGGACTACAGGCGCCTGCCACCACGCCCGGCTAATTTTTTGTAATTTTTAAAATAGAGACGGGGTTTCACCGTGTTAGCCAGGATGATCTTGATCCCCGACCTCGTGATCCACCCACCTTGTCCTCCCAAAGTGCTGGGATTATAGGCATGAGCCACCGCGTCTGGCCTGAATAAAATTTTTATAATTTTTGTTTCAATTAATCTTTACTATCTTCAGCTAGACTTAATCAAAAATTAAATCAATTCTTTATTATTAAAATTCATAGGACTACAAAAGTATAAAAATTGAACTTATTAAACCTTCCAAGGATATTTTTATATATTTGCAATATTTTTGCTTCTAAAATCAATAAAAGTTAAAGTGTGTGAGAAGTTTTGGAATTTTCGGCATACACACACACACATATACACACATACCCTGTGACAAATCAATTCAGTATTTTCAAATAGAAGAATCAAGCCTTTCTTTCAGTTCAAAAGCTTTCTTGTAGTATTTCTTATATGGTAGGACTGCTGGCAGCAAATTTTCTGTCTTTGTTTGTTGGGGTCCGCGTGTTTCCTAAACAAAGGAATGAACACACAAGGCAACACAGGACGAGACAAACATGGTGGCCGCCCCGAACAACATGCTCTGCTTTATTTTATACAGTCGTTTGTGGAATGTTGCCAAGTCACAAGACACATTGTTGTTTTTCTGATCTTTCCCTGACTTTCTGGATTTTCAAGATGTTTACACATAAACCAGCCCCCAGGGTCTGCTGTTTGCAGCTGGCTCCTTTGTCCTCCCTGTTTGCAGGGAAGGAACGCCCTGCTTCGTTTGCAAGAGCAGGACTTATCGGGAACGTCTTGTTTGCGAGCACGTAGTCCTCTACATTGTTTATCTGGGAATATTTTAATTTTTAACAGATAGATCTGCTGGACAGGGCATTTTTAGTTGACAATTTTTTTTCTTTCATTCTTTGTCTATACCATCCCATTGCCTTCCCACCTTTCCTTCCTTCCTTCCTTCCTTCCTTCCTTCCTTCCTTCCTTCCTTCCTTCCTTCCTTCCTTCTTTCCTTCCCTCCCTCTCTCTCTCTCTCTCTCTTTCTTTCTTTCTGAGACAGAGTCTCCCTCTGTTTGTTGCCCAGGCTGGAGTGCAGTGGCATGATCTCAGTCCACTGCAACCTCTGCCTCCCAGGTTCAAGCAATTCTCTGGCCTTAGCCTCCGAGTAGCTGGGATTACAGGCACACAACAACATGCCCAGCTAATTTTTGTATTTTTAGTATAGACGGGATTTCATCATGTTGGCCAAGCTGGTCTCAAATTCCTGACCTCAGGTATTCCACCCACCTTGGCCTCTCAAAGTGCTGGGATTACAGGCGTGAGCCACCGTGCCAGGTCTCACCATTGTTTCTGATCAGAAATCAGTGGTTAATTTTATCATGGTGCTCTTGTACATGAAGAGAAGTTTTTGTCTGACAGCTTTCAATATTTACTCTTTATCTTTTCATAGTTTGACGCAATGTGTGTAGGAGTGGATATCTTGGTTCTTATTTTACTAAAAGTAAACATTGACTCTATAGATTAATGTTTCATATTAAATTTGGTAAGTTTTCAACCATTATTTCTATAAATAATTCTTTCCCCTTTCTTTCTGAGACTCTCATTCTACATATGTTGTGCTTGATGTTTCATAAGTCATTTTTCTTTTTCTTTTTCTTTCTTCCTCTTTTTTTTTTTTTGAGACGGAGTCTCGCTCTGTCGCCCAGGCTGGAGTGCAGTGACCGGATCTCAGCTCACTGCAAGCTCCGCCTCCCAGGTTTATGCCATCCTCCTGCCTCAGCCACCCAAGTAGCTGGGACCACAGGCGCCCGCCACCTCGCCCAGCTAGTTTTTTGTATTTTTTAGTAGAGACAGGGTTTCACCATGTTCGCCAGGATGGTCTCGATCTCCTGACCTCATGATCCTCCCATCTCGGCCTCCCAAAATGCTGGAATTACAGGCTTGAGCCACCACGCCCGGCCTCTTTTTTTTTTTTTTTTGAGACAGAGTTTTGCTCTTGTTGCCCAGGCTGGAGTGAAATGGCGTGATCTTGGCTCACTGCAACCTCTGCCTCCCAGGTTCAAGCGATTCTCCTGCCTCAGCCTCCCGAGTAGCTAGGATTACAGGCATGCGCCACCACGCCCGGCTAATTTTGTATTTTTAGTAGAGACAGGGCTTCTCCATGTTGGTCAGGCTGGTCTTGAATTCCTGACCTCAGGTGATCTGCCTGCCTCGGCCTCACAAAGTGCTGGGATCACAGGCACGAGCCACTGTGCCCAGCCCTTTTTTAGTTCTTTTAACATGCAGTAACTGCTTTGAAGTTTTTGTTTGCTAAGTGTGATGTCTAGGGACACTTAAAGACAGTTTCTATTAACTGGTTTCCTACCACATTTTCCTGTTTCTTTTCATCTTGTAACTTATCATTGAACACTGGATACTTAGGTTATAGACTGTTCAACTCTGGATTCTGATTCTTTTCTCCTGGAATTGTTGTTACTGTTTTGTTCATTTGTTTGTAACCCCCCAGTACTAAATTTGTAAATTCTGTCAGCAGTGTGTAGCCACAACCATCTCTGCTCATTTTTTGTTTATGTTCTTATGCATGGCTTCCTAGAAACCACTCCTTTATCTGCATGCACGGTATTCTGCCAACAGTTGTCTGAATTTGTACACTAACACCTGGAGTCGGTGAGGCTTCCACTGTTGCTGATGGATCTACCTGTGGACTAGGGCGTGCACACAGAGCTCAGGCCATCTGCTTTCCACAGGCATCTCCTCTTGCTGTGTCTTCTCCTCACATGCGCTCAGGCACCATCATCAGTCAGGGATGTTGGGTGGTTTGGGCAGGTTCTGGTCTCTGAGGAGACTAGCAGAGCTACTGGTCCTTCCTGTTTGTTTGCATCAATATCCCTATTTGAAAATTCTCCAAATCATGTCATCACCTTCTGGTGGTGACAGCAAAGCTGCTGGTTTCATGGCATTCAATAAATGTATTTTACATTTAGGTCTATGGGCCTGGCATGGTGGCTCACGCCTGTAATCCCAGCACTTTGGGAGACTGAGGTGGGCGGATCACCCGAGGATAGAGGTTCAAGACCAGCCTGGCCAACATGGTGAAACCCTGTCTCTACTAAAAATCCAAAAATTAGCCGGGCGTGATGGCAGGCGCCTGTAATCCCAGCTACTTGGGGGGGCTGAGGCAGGAGAGTCACTTGAACTCAGGAGGCGGAGGTTGCAGTGAGCTGAGATTGTATACAATAAACAAATGATTTAATGCCCATACAATAGAGTGCTGTGAAGCTCTTTAGAAGAATGCCACGAGGATGATCAACACATACTATTCTCCTGGATGAGGATTATTACCATCAGCTCCATTTTTCAGATGAGAAAACTGAGAGAGAGAGTTACATAATTTTCCGAAGGTCACTCCCCACTGAATGTAGGAGCAGGGATATGACAGCCACCTGATCACAGCCAAGAACAGCATTCTCTCCTCTGCTCTCCTCCACGGTCCCCTGTGACTCCGAGGAGACCTACCCAGCTCTGCAGTCCCCAGAGCCCTGGTGTCCATAACCCAAGGAAGGGGAAGAGGCCATGAGAAGATCTTGGGCTTTCTCACTCTCTGAAAATGAGCAACTGAGAAAGAGACTTGACTTTGCTTAGAAGTATAAAGAAATGCGACATTTATGCCTATCAAATATTAGAAGCAGTTTGTCTATTTAACACGTGTTAGTATCGGTGTCCCTTGTTATTCAAACTCTCCCTATCAAACTCAAGAATCAAAGTCAGTTAACTTTGTCGATAAATCCCTTTCTCTCTACACCCTTGCTACTCACTGTCTCAAGACCCAAACTTACTGGGACAAGGCGCTGTCCCTCCTGATTCAAGCCTGGTGTCTGCCTCTCACTATGCAAATCAGGAGCCAGAGAGCAGAGGAGAGCGGCGGCTGTGAGTGCACAGAGCACACACATGCTTTCTCGGATTGCCCCCCTACCCTACCCCCATTATCTCTATGGGTGTGATGATGAGAAGCTTTCACTTTTCCAGTGAGTTACTGTGCTGCTTTGACTTTCACAAGCATTGTCGCCTTGATGGATTTTTGTAAATACAGCTGTCAGTGGATGCCTCTTGCCCCCATCTCAGGAACCATAACCCAGATTCCCAAAGGGGAGCTTGACCACATGGATGGAAACTGAGGCCCTCAGAGAGACCATCAGCCTTGATCCCTTGCTCCTATTCAAAGATCTCAACATTACTGGAGCCTTCCTTGGGGCAGCCGGACATTCCTGTGTTGATGAAGCACCCACTCACGTGCCATGGGAACTTTGTAGATTTTATCGTGGTGCAAACAACTCCCTATGAGGCCCTCAGTGCCCAGGGTCCATTGTTGGGTGCTTTTGAGGGTGGGAGGTGGAGGTGTTTCCATTTTGCTTGGGGGATCAGCATCACCCTTTCTTTCTCCTTTTCCTCTGGGCTGGTGCTCAGATGGTGAGAGCACTGTGCTGATGAGGTGGGCCCTGGGGTGGAACCCATGGCCCCCTCTGACTCCCAGGAGACCTGGCCAACTGCAGCGGCCCCCGTGGACCAGCAGAGGGACAAGAAAGGAGCTGACGTGGAGTAGCTGAGGCCCACTAGGGGCTCCTGCAGAGTCCATCCGCCTGTGGACAGCAGCTCAGGGCTTCAGCTGCTTCCGGAGAGGAAGCACCTCTTCCTAGACTGAAGTATTGTTTTGGTTAAAAAAAAAAAAAAAAACTTGACTTTTTCATCTTGGTGTAAATTTTTGTTTGTACCAATGTGTTAGTTGTGACAGTTACCACTATTTGTTTTTTGTTTTTTTTTTCTTTTTACATTTTTGAAATTATTTATAGAAATGGGCTCTTGTTACGTTGCCCAGGCTGGTTTCAGACTCCTGGCCTCAGTGGTCCTCCCACCTTGGCCTCCCAAAGTGCTGGGACTGCAGGTGTGAGCTGTGGCACCTGGCCTGTTTTTCTTTATTACTACATATATTATATGGAGCCTTAAAGCCTCCTGGAGTGAGAGCTAGTTCATAACCACACTGTTTGGAGACAAGAGAACTACCTGGAATTCTTGTTCTCTAAAGATGTGGAATTATCATCCCAACAACAGCCATCCTTCACTCTGTCTGGGGACCCTCAGGTGTGGTCCATCCATACCCTTAGTGTTTACCTCCGTCCTTGGTACACTTAGGTGTGGCCCATCCAGCCCCTCAGTGTTTCCCTCGGTCCTGGGGTCGCTCAGGTGTGGCCTATCCATCCCCTCAGTGTTTCCTTCTGTCCTGGGGACCCTCAGGTGTGGTCCATCCATCCCCTCAGTGTTTCCCTCGGTCCTGGTGTCGCTCAGGTGTGATCCATCCCCTTAGTGTTTTACTTCCCACTTTCTCTACGTTTTGTTTCCAATCTTCCCACACAGGTGGAGAGAAGAGGAGATCCCATTGCCTGTGAGGAGGACACGGCTCCTGGGTGGGCCCTGCAGATTGTGAAGTTCAAGTCACAGCTCCCGGGGAGGTCTCTGTGTGTAAAGAACGTGGGGGCGAGACAGATGCAGGAACCACACTCTGCCCTGCTCTGTACCTCTGAGTGTTGATCCAGCTGCCTTGTGACCAGAACACTTAGAAGAACCATGGACCTTGCAAGAGGGCAGGTTTGGAGAGTGAGATGAGCACGCTTGAGGGATTAAAGTGTAACTTGAACCACTGCCTTGCAAACTGCGTGAGGGCGTGCAGGTGTGTGTCTGTGGGTGTGTGTGTGCTGGGAGGATGTTTAACAGCCTCACGGAGGAGTAACTAACACACAAGAGAACAAGGCTCGGTGTGGTGGCTCACGCCTGTAATCCCAGCACTTTGGGAGACTGAGGTGGGTGGATCACCTGAGGTCGGGAATTGGAGACCCACCTGACCAACATGGTGAAACCCCATTTCCACTAAAAATACAAAAAATTAGCCAGGAGTAGTGGTGGGTGCCTGTAATCCCAGCTACTCTGGAGGAGGAGGCAGGAGAATCACTTGAACCCGGGAGGTGGAGATTGCAATGAGCCAAGATTGTGCCACTACACTCCAGCCTGGGCAACAAGAGCGAAATTCCATCTCAAAAAAAAAAAAATTTGATCAATTTTGACACACGTACATACCTGCAAAACCATGACCATAGTCAAGATCAGGAGCATCACGACTCCCAAAGCTTCCTCATGCTTCTTTGGAATCCCTCCCTGCAGCCCCTCCCACCCTATCCCATCTCAAGGAGCCACTGATTTGCTTTCTGTCACTAGTCAGTAGATGTGCAATTTCCTTAATATCATTTCTGAGCCCGGGAGGCAAATACTTTCTTTTTAGTGGGTGGACATTTCGTGGCATGTTTAAGCTTTTGAATTCAGAGCGTGAGAGAATGAGAAAGAAAAGGCTGGTCTGGGTCACTCCTAAGAGGCCTGGCCCTAACCACTGCCCCAGCGTGGCTCACGTGCCCTGGAGCCCCTGTGCACAGGACAGCCCTGACTGCCCTTCTACAAGCTTTGTAGCTCCCCCATTACCTTTCCTGGACCAGCTGGTACAATCTCAAACTTTTCACCAATTCTGACATCTCAACAACTCACGCCAGAGACAGGAGGTGTGGGAACCAGCAGCTGCGACCTCACCTCTGGTCCCCGGAACACTGAGCTGTTAAACGTAAGGTACGTCTTTCTTCTTCCCTTCCCAGGGAGAATGCTCTGCTCTTCTTCCCGCTGGATCCCTCCTCTACCTGCTTCTCTCCCACCTCCTGCAGCCCCTGGAGCCCCATGGCGAGGCAGGCAGACTCATCTGTACCCTCATTCTGTTTGCAGAACCACATCTCTGGCCTGGCTTTGCCCAAGGACACCACACCTTCTCCATTCCTCATGCCCTGTCCCTGTGGGCAGGTGGGACTGGGATGGGCACCCACCTGGCCCACAACGGCATCAGGCCCACTCTCTCTAATGCAGGAAGAGTTCCAGACACCGGGAGTCATAGAAATTGTCCTCATCCCGATCATCTCCTGACTTGGCAAATGATGATGAAGACAGTTTTCCCACAAGATAGGCATCGCCTCTGGGACAGTGCCTCATTTATTTTCTAGCACAAAATAGACATTGGAACAGTGGGGCTTTATAGGCATATGGAGATTTTTAAGGCTCCTTAGGGGGCAGGTAAAAATTTCTTCAATAAGACAAACAAAGCACTATCCCAAAAGAAAATGATTGATACATTGGGTGATAGTAAAATTAAGAATTTTTTCATCAATAAGAGAGTAAAAACATGGGACCGGGTGTGGTGACTCATGCTGTAATTCCAGCACTTTGGAAGGCCAAGGTGGGGGGTATCACTTGAGGTCAGGAGTTAGAGAACAGCCTGAGCAACTTAGCAAGACCTTGTCTCTACCAAAAATGAAAAATTAGCTGGGTGTGGTGGTGCACACCTGTGGTCCCAGATACTTGGGAGGCTGAGGCAGGAAGATCATTTGAGCCTGGGAGGTTGAGGCTGCAGTGAGCCATGAGTATGCCACGGCACTCCAGCCTGGGTGACAGGGTGAGACTCTGTCTCTTAAAAAAAAAAAAAAGAGGTGAGTAATGGAGGAGGGTGAAAAGATAAGTCACAGGTAGAGTATAAAGAGAATTCCTACAAATTAAAATGAAAAATGCATGCAGGGCTTAATACCTAGGTGACGGGTTGCTAAGTGCAGCAAACCACCATGGCACACATTTACCTATGTAACAAACCTGCACATTCTGTACATGTATCCCAGAACTTGAAGTAAAATAATTTTTTTTTTTTTTTTGAGACGGAGTCTCGCTCTGTCGCCCAGGCTGGAGTGCAGTGGCCGGATCTCAGCTCACTGCAAGCTCCGCCTCCCGGGTTTACGCCATTCTCCTGCCTCAGCCTCCTGAGTAGCTGGGACCACAGGCGCCCGCCACCTCGCCCGGCTAGTTTTTTGTATTTTTTAGTAGAGACGGGGTTTCACCGTGTTTGCCAGGATGGTCTCGATCTCCCGACCTCGTGATCCGCCCGTCTCGGCCTCCCAAAGTGCTGGGATTACAGGCTTGAGCCACCGCGCCCGGCCAAATTTTTTTTTTTAATTAAGAAAAAAGCTGGCAGACCAATAGGACAATGGGTGAAAGAAATGAAGCGAGACAAAAAAGGGAAGGAAGAAAGGGAGGGAGGGGCCGGGCGTGGTGGCGGGCTCAAAAAAAAAAAAAAAAAAAAAGAAAGAAAGGGAGGGAGGAGGGAGGAATGGAGAGGAAAAAACAAATGAACATCCAAATGGCCAAAAAGCATATAAAACATGCTCAACCTCATATGCCATCAAATTTAAACCACAATGAGAAACCAATATTACACCTACCAGAATGGTTAAAATTAAAAACACTGTTGATACCAAGTTTGGGCAAGAATGTGGAGTAACTGAAACTTTATATACTACTATTGGGAATGTAAAATAGCACAACTACTTTGGAAAACCCTTGAGTAATACCTACTAAAGGAGACCACACCTGTGACCCCCACATTCCACTCCTATGCATAGACCCAAAAGAATTGTGCACTGTACATGTGTTCACCAAATGATGTGCACTAGAATGTTCATATCAGCACCATTCACAATAGCCCCAACTTCCAACAGGAGAATGGATAAGTACCTCTCAGTATATTTATAGAGTAAAATTCTTACAGCACTGAAAATGGATTAACAGCTGCCATGCACAGTTGGTGAATCTCAGCAACATAATGTTGAGCAGAAGAAGCCAGACACAAATGAATGCATACTGCACGATTCTATTTCTGTGAAACAGGCAAAAGAAACATCTGGTGAGTTGGGAAAGCGATTATCTTAGTGCTGTTGGGGAGGATGGCTCTGGTAATATTCTACTTCTTGATCTGAGGGCTGGTGTCCCAGACTTAGTCACTCTATGATAATTTACCTAGCTGCCCTCTGGGGATTGGTGGCTTCTCTGTATGAATATTACACTTCAATTAAATAGTCAACAACAAAAATCTAACAATCAAATTAAGAAGTGAGCAAGGCCAGGCGCAGTGGCTCACACCTGTAATCCTAGCACTTTGAGAGGCTGAGGCGGGCAGATTACCTGAGGTCAGGAGTTCGAGACCAGCCTGGCCAACATGGTGAAACCCCATCTCTACTAAAAATACAAAAATTAGCTGGGCGTGGTGGCGTGTGCCTGTAATCCCAGCTACTTTGGAGGCTGAGGCAGGAGAATCACTTAAACCCGGGAGGTTGAGGTTGCAGTGAGCCCAGATCACACCACTGCACTCCAGCCTGGGTGACAGAGCGAGACTCTGTCTTAAAAAAAATAATGAAATAAAATAAGCAAAGGACTTGAATAGACATTTCTCCATAATCAGCATCACTAATCATTAGGGAGATGGAAAAATGACAACGAGATACCATTTCACTCCTACTACATTGACTAGTATCAAAGAAAACCCAGAAAATAACGAATGTTGGTGAGGATGTGGAGAAACTGGAACCCTTGTGCACTGCTGGTGGGAATGTAAAATAGTGCCGCCCCTCTAGAAAACAGTATGGGGGTTCCTCGAGAAATTATACATAGGGACGCTCTAAGAATTCCACTTCTGGGTGTATATCCCCCCAAAATTGAAAGCAAGGAAATAAAGAGACACTCACCCATCCCTGTCGATAGCAGTGTTATTCACAATAGATAAAAGGTGGGAGCAATTCGGCCAGGTGCAGTGGCTCATGCCTGTAATCCCAGCACTTTGGGAGACCGATGTGGGTGGATCATGAGGTCAGGAATTCAAGATCAGTCTGACCAACATAGTGAAACTCCATCTCTACTAAAAATACAACAACAACAACAAAAAAAAACGGCCAGGTGCAGAGTGGCTCACGCCTATAATCCCAATACTTTGGGGGGTCAAGGCGGGCAGATCACCTGAGATCAGGAGTTTGAGACCAGCCTGGCCAGCATGGTGAAACCCTGTCTCTACTAAAAATACAAAAAAAATTAGCTGGGCATGGTGGTGGGAGCCTGTAATCCAAGCTACTTGGGGGGCTGAGGCAGGAAAATAATTTGAACCCGGAAGGTGGAGGTTGCAGTGAGCTCAGATTGCTCCATTGCACTCTAGCCTGGGCAACAAAAGTGAGACTCCATCTCAACAGAAAAACAACCAACCAACCAAAAAAATTAGCCAGGTGTCGGGGCACGCACCTGTAATCCCAACTGCTCAGGAGGCTGAGGCAGGAGAATCGCTTAAACCCAGGAGGCAGAGGTTGCAGTGGAAGAGAAACCTGCAGAGATGCTGGCTGTGTCTAGACCAAGAGCGGGCCTGTCCTGGTGCACACAATAAAGTGTTCAAGGCAGTTTATTAAAGTAAAAGAGAAAATACGACCTCTGTGTTAGTTTCCTGTGGCTGCTGTAACAAGCTACCACAGGCCTGGGGGTTCACAGCAACAGAAACTTATTCCCTCACAGTCCCGGGGGCCAGAAGACAGAAATCAAGGCCTGGAGAAGGCAGGGCCATGCTCCCTCCTGAGGCTCTCGGGGAGGAGCCTCCTGGCCTCTTCCGGCCTCCGGCGGCTGCCCTGGCATTCCTGCGCTGTGGCTGCATCTCCAAGACCTGCTCCGTCTTTCACAGGGCCTTGTTGCTTGTGCAGCTCTGGGTCGAAGCTCCCTTGGACTCTCTCTTCTAGGACATTAAGGGCCTGCCTGGATGACTCAGGATACGCTCCTCCTCTCAGGGTTTCTCTCTAATCACGTCTTTTGCCATTCCAGCTGATGCTCGCGGGCTCCAGGGCTCAGACACGAGTGTATCTGTGGAGCCATGATCGGCCTACCATAACCTCCAAGTCATTCGAAAGAGGAAGGGGAATACGAAAACTGAGTCTCTCTACTAGAAGTTAGGAAAGGAGAGATAAAATAGAAGTTCAGAAAAGCCAGAACAAAAAATTAAGTGGTAGAAATAATTATCATAGATCAATAAAAACGAGAACCATAAATGTACAGAACAGAGCCCACTTACAGAGGAGGAGGGAGGCTCAGGTGTGAAGGACATGACCAGGGGACACGCTGCTGAGTGGCCCCATCCCCATCCAGGCCACAGACTGTCCCCAGGGACCCCTGGGCCACATAAGCAGAAGCTAGAGGGCGTGGGCCTCTTGGGCCGGGAGTCTCAGAGCCTGTGATGGTTAATTTCATGGGTCTGCATAACTGGCCCACAGAGGGCAGACATTTGGCCAAACATTATTCTAGGTGTGTGTGAGGAAGTTCTAGGTGAGGTTAACACTTGAACCAGTGGATTGCAAAGCAGACGGCCCTCCCCAGTGTGGGTGGCCCCTACAATCCATCAAAGACCTGAGCAGAACACAAAAGCCAGGTAGGAGAGAAATCATTCTGGGTTTGGTGATAGGGTGCTCGCATGTGGCCGTTGTGAAGGATGCTCCAGGGGACACAAAGGCTCTGGTGTCTGGGAGGAGCTCAGGGATGGATGATAGAGACCCAAAGGACCCTACGGAGGTCTTCGGGACTGATGATGGCATGGAGGCCAGAGGAGCTGGGGGAGCCTGTGGGGACACATGGAAGCTGGTGGGAGAAGCTTTCCCACGTCCCCCACATGGCCAGTGGTTCCTGGCAGGTGCTCGTTTGTACACTGGCCCCGGGCAGTCTTCGCGTGGAAGGTGATGGGAGCTGCCCTCCCTAGGGAGCTTCCTCAGGCGCCTGCAGGAGACAGGAGCACAGGCTGCTGCCAGGAGCACTGGGCACCTGTGGTCCAGGCCCCTCCACGGCTCCCCACGCTGACTTCACAAAGCTCTGCCTACCCCTGCCCCACAGCTTTAGCGACATCACAGCTGTGATCTCCCCTCTCAGATCAGCTCCAGGCCCTGGGGTGGCATCCTAGGTCCTGGTAGGAAGGAGGACATGGGAGAGAAGGGGAGAGAGCCTCACTTTTCCAGCAGGAGAGTGTGGTCCTTAGCGTTCTCCAGTTCTTTCAAGAGACTTCTACAAGCTGGAAAGCAGGAGATGGGTTATGGTGGTGAGGGTGGGATTAACACTTGAATTAGTGGACTGCAAAGCAAAGGCACTCAGTCTGGCCAGAAGGGGGTGACTACCTCCCACAGGCCCTCGAGTGGTGGGTGCATAACAGGCCAGCCTCTCCTGGCTGGGCTTTCCCCTGGGTAAAATGAGGTGGGAGCACTGGCCAGCAGATGAGGGCAGAATCCCACCCTCCTGGCTCCACAAAAGGACAGAGCCCTGTACAGCAAAGACTTCAGGAGGTGGCCAGATGCAGTGGCTCACACCTGTAATCCCAGCACTTTGGGAGGCCAGGGCAGGCAGATCACCTGAGGTCAGGAGTTCAAGGGCAGCCTGGCCAACATGGTGAAACCCCATCTCTACTAAAAATATGAAAAATTAGCTGGGTGTGGTGGTGGGCACTTATAATCCCAGCTACTCCAGAAGCTGATGAAGGAGAATCGCTTGAATCAGGGAGGTGGAGGTTGCAGTGAGCCGAGATTGCGCCGCTGCACTCCAGCCTGGGCGACAGAGCAAGACTCCATCTCCAAAAAAAAAAAAAAGACTCCAGGAGGCGTTGACCCTGGGAGTTTTTCTCCAGCCTCATAGCCCATCTTGCGTGCAAGTGACAACATGTAGCTTTCCTTTTGTGAGGGGACCCTGTGGGATTCACTCCCTTTTCCTATTTCCTCCTGGGTGAAGCCTTGTGTGTCGGGACAATGTGGGGTCAGGGACTGTCTGGGTGACCCTGGCGAGCCTCTCCTTATGGAGTTCTAGGAGCCATCAGGGCAAGGGGAGCACACCCAGGACGGCCGCCCCCAGGGGTGTTTGGATACAGACCAGGAGCAGGCTGCTTTGTGATGGTGAGGGGAGGTGATGAGACTCCCCCGAGAGGCTCCCTTGGGCGCTGGAAAGATGGGACATGGGGAACTGCCTCCTGCCTGGACCAGCTGATGCCCAGAGCCACTCCTTTGGGTCCTCATCCCTCCTTCCAGGCAGTGGGGACGTGGGTTTCCAGGGGAATCCAGGCCTTTAGGGAGAGTGGGAATCTGACTTTGATCTTGCAGCTCTGCACTTTTCCTGCACATTTGCTGATTAGTTTATGTCTGCCAGGGGCTCAGGGCCAGGGCTAAGTCCCAGGGTCTTAGGGTAGGAAAGATGATTCCTCAGATTTTCTGCAGGCATTTGAGCATAGTAGAAAGATCAGTGGAGCCTCCAGTGAAACTTGGCAGATTGAGCACTTCATTTATTTTCACTCTCCCAGGATCCTTCCCAAATTATCATAAATAAATAGAGAATTCTGAAACCTACAAGGAAAAATACAGCAAAAGAACAATGAATCGGCTGGGCACGATGGCTCAAGCCTGTAATCCCAACACTTTGGGAGGCTGAGACGGGCGGATCATGAGGTCAGGAGATCGAGACCATCCTGGCTAACACGGTGAAACCCCGTCTCTACTAAAAAATACAAAAAACTAGCCAGGCGAGGTGGCGGGCACCTGTAGTCCCAGCTACTCGGGAGGCTGAGGCAGGAGAATGGCGTAAACCTGGGAGGTGGAGCTTGCAGTGAGCTGAGATCCGGCCACTGCACTCCAGCCTGGGCGACAGAGCGAGACTCCGTCTCAAAACAAAACAAAACAAAACAAAACAAAAAAAACAAAAAAAAAAACAATGAACCAGTTTCAAAGCCTAGGAGGAGAGGCCATAGGATAACTGAAAGCAACACCCTGTGGGACTGGAGAGCAGACGGTTTCGTAGAAACAGCACCCAGTCCCACAGAAGGAACTTGAGGAGAAGCAAGGTGACCGAGCCAGCAGAGCCGGGACCCAGACCCCCACCCTAGCCTGTGGGAGCTGCAGGTGTGTTCTGGGAACACACTGTTCTGTCCCTTCTATTTTTCTCATTTTATAAACTCTGGTTCTAGAAACAACTCACCTGCAGCCAGCTGGCTGGACCAGCATGTGGTAATGGGGCTGGACTATTTACAGCCCTACTTACAGGCTGTACCACGGCCACCTCCCAGCACGGTGCTCAGCTACGAGGTCAAAATAAGGTAGAGCCAGCTAGGTGAGGTGGGGCAGGGGGACGGGAGCTGTACACACAAGTGCTGGGGGCTCAGGGGCTCAATACTGTCCAGGGTCGGGGCTGTAAAGATGGCCAGTGTGGCGCCTGTGTCACGGGGAGGAAGCCTGCAGGGAAAATGTCATTCTCATCACATCACATCACACCAAGGGTATCTGCTATTAACATGGCTTATTGCTTTTTAAAAAAAAATTTTTTTTTTTTTGAGACGGAGTCTCGCTCTGTCGCCCAGGCTGGAGTGCAGTGGCGCGATCTGGGCTCACTGCAAGCTCCGCCTCCCGGGTTCACGCCATTCTCCTGCCTCAGCCTCCCGAGTAGCTGGGTCTACAGGTACCCGCCACCTTGCCCGGCTAGTTTTTTTGTATTTTTTTTAGTAGAGACAGGGTTTCACCGTATTAGCCAGGATGGTCTCGATCTGCTGACCTCGTGATCTGCCCATCTCGGCCTCCCAAAGTGCTGGGATTACAGGCTTGAGCCACCACACCCGGCCTTAAAAAAATTTTAGATTCAGTAGGTACACGTGCAGGGTTGTTACATGGATAAACTGTGTGGTACTGAGGTTTGGGCTTCTAGCGAACCTGTCACTTAAATAGTGAACACAGTATCTAACAGGTAGTTTTTCAGCCCTTCCCCTGCTCCCGCTCTCCCCACTTTTTGAGTTCTCAGTCACTTTTTTTTTTTTTGAGACGGAGTCTCTCGCCCAGGCTGGAGTGTAGTGGCATAATCTCGGTGCCCTGCAACCTTGGCCTCCCGGGTTCAAGTGATTCTCTTGCCTCAGCCTCCTGAGTAGCTGGGATTACAGGTGCATGCCACCACACTCAGCTAATTTTTGTATTTTTAGAAGAGACGGGGTTTCACCATGTTGGCCAGGCTGGTATTGAACTCCGGACCTCAAGTGATCTGCCCGACTCGGCCTCCCAAAGAGCTAGGATTACAGGTGTGAGCCACCGCGCCCGGTCCGTGGTCCATGGTTTTAAATATATCAGTGACACCTATAAACTGATGATTCCCACATTTAAATTTCTAGCCAAAGCTCTTGGCCAATTTCTAGATTGTTCCCATGCTTCCGCAGCTTCTAGTGCCACTGGTATGTCTAAGGCCGTCTTACATTAAAGATCAAAAGATTTCTGAAGCCCCCACACGACTCACATCCAACTCCTCCCCCAGTGTTTCCATCTCAGTCAAAGTAGCATCCTTCCCCCTCTTCCCCACCCACCCTGCAATTTACCCAGTTCCCTGGCCCCAGTTTCTCTCAGTGTCCACATGAGCAAGACCAGCTGGCTTTTATCTTCAAAATGTATCCTGAACCTGTGCAGTATTACCACCTGAGTCCAAGCAACCCGCAACCATACCTATCTGGATTCTTGTAACTGTTTCCTACCTGGCATCTCTGCTGCTACTCTTGCCCCTGCTCTCCCCCATAATCTTTACATGGGTTTTTTAAAATAGGTAAATCAGACCATGCCACTTCCCTTCCCAGAGCCCTGTGGTGGTTTCTCATCATTAGAATAAAGAGCTCTCCTGATCCAGGCCTTGCTTAGCTTTCTGACTTCCTCGTTTTATTTTATTTTTATTTATTTATTTGTTTTTCTGAGACGGAGTCTAGCTCTGTCATCGCCCAGGTTGGAGTGCAGTGGCGCAATATTGGCTCACTGCAAGCTCTGCCTCCCGGGTTCACGCCATTCTCCTGCTTCGGCCTCCAGAGTAGCTGGGACTACAGGCGCCTGCCACCACGCCCAGCTAATATTTTTGTATTTTTTAGTAGAGACCGGGATTCACCGGGTTAGCCAGGATGGTCTCGATCTCCTGACCTCGTGATCCTCCTGCCTTGGCTTCCCAAAGCGTTGGGATTACAGGCGTGAGCCCCTGCACCTGGCCCTGACTTCCTTTTCTAATGCTGGCGACAGTTAGAGGTGAGCACCCTGTGAAGACGTGGGCCCTCTATTAGGTGGAGGGGAGGGGAGGAAAGGGAGGCAGGGAGGGAGGGAAGAAAGGGAGAAAACACCAACAACTCAAAGAAGAATCACCATATAAACAACCTGTGCCTGTCAGGAATGTGCATCTTGCCTGCTATTATCTTATAGTTGAGACATGAAGTGGACTGACAAATTTGTGGGTTCTTGTTATGAGGAATTGACCTAGGTTGATATTCATTCTGCCAGAGCCACTGGAATTTGTAGCCTCTGAAAAGAGTTGTGCTATTTGGCAAAACCTGAATTGGGCATCACTTATCTTCATGTGCTTAGCCAAAGCCCTAGAAAAACATTTTTGAGGCCAGGCACAGGAGGCTCACGCCTGTAATCCCAAGCACCCTGGGAGGGTGAGGTGGGTAGATCACGAGGTCAGGAGTTCGAGACCAGCCTGGCCAAGATGGTGAAACCCCATCTCCACTAAAAATAAAAAAAATTAGCCAGGCGTGGTGGCAGGTGCCTATAATTCCAGCTACTCGGGAGGCTGAGGTAGAGAATTGCTTGAACCTGGGAGGCAGAGGTTGCAGTGAGCAGGTAGAGGAGACACTAGAGCAATAATCCCTGGAAATAACAGGAATTTCAGGGACAAATCCAGATCCTCAAAAACTGTGAAATTGAGGGAGCCTGAGCAGATCTCCAAGGAACCAGGTACCATCTGTGTGCCAGGGTGACAGGATGGAAAACAGACCAGGTCTGTCTCTGACAGGTTGAGCAGGTGGAGTGGGAAGGAGGGATGTAGAAGACCAGGAGGGTGAAGGGAACTGCAGGGGTGGGTGGTGGTGGGTGGGGCTGGACCTCAGTCTCCTCCTCCCACTGCCCACCCCACCCTTAGGAGCCCTTTGTGAGGGGGAGGCCCCAGCTCTGTGATGTGGGCCTGGGCCCCAATAAATAGTCCCAGAGGGGACGCCCAGGGCTCAGTAGACTGAGGGCAGCAGTGCAGTTGACATGGATATTCTCTTTCCTCTGAACAGTGTTCTTGACACAGAGCTGTGCTGGAGCCCCATTCCTGAGATCATCCATTTCATCCTCTTCGTTGCGTTTAGCCTGATGTTCCTGATCATCTTACGCCCCTACTTTACCCCCAGGGAGCCGTCCTCAGGGCCTCCCAGAGAGGAGAACAGCAAGAATGTAAGGAGCCCTCAGCCCACACCCAGCAGAGAATGATTCTGTTTTTCCTGCTCTCTTTTCCACTTTTCCAAATCAACCAGAGGCGCTCCTGTGATGGGAAATCTCATCATCCCTCTAGGGACGGCAGGGCAGGCAGGGGTTGGAGTGGGCATAGGATTTCCATCCCCAGCTCCCAGACCATCTGTGGGGGTGCACGGGAGGCATCACAGCAAAAACAAACCCCGGGACTCAGTGGCGAGGACCCGGTCATGAGAGGGGTGAGGTCGTTGTGGGAGGACAGGCCCTGAGCCCGGGCTCATCAGCCGCCTTCCCGGGCAGGTGCCTCGGGTCCCAGCCTCTGTGTGTGGTGCTCTGGGGCTGTGCTGAGCCCGAGAGCCCTTACCTGAGACTAGAGTCGCCTCTGGCCTCCTCGGAAGCAGAATCCTCCCTGCCAGCTCAGAGGCACCTGCAGACCCAAGTGTGTGTGTTTCACAAGCAGCGGAACAGGGACTGAGGATGCCCAGGGTGGGCCTCACATAGAAAACCCCTCCGTGCTTTTCAAAGAAGGAAACCAGAAAAGGTTATTATGCACTTCAGAAACGAGTGAAAGTAAACGGAAGCACACAGGGCTCCGTGAGCTGAGTGGAGAAAGTGTGTCATTCACGAGCACTGTGGGTCCGCAGCTGTGGGGACAGGAGACTGAGACCTGGCCTGCACCCTCACTCTTTCTTGTCTCTCAGGATCGAGCTGAAGTGGGGGAATGGATAAAGATCAGAAATAGGTATATCACTTCGAAAGGTAAGGCTCTGAGGGTCCCCGAAGCCCCAGAGATCACAGCTTCACCTGTTCCTAGGAACAAGCACCAAGTCTCCTAGGAAGTCATTTGCAGAGGCCTGATGGGGAAGCTCCTGCTAGGGCAATTGGAACCCGGGATCCATCTCCGATTCCCTGCCGGGATGAAGTCATGGGGTCCAGGGAGTGGGTGTTGTCCAGGAGGGGACTATGTGGGCAAGGGGACCAGTGACTGCGTGGACCTGCAGGAGGGGCTCCAGGGCCATGTGGGCAGCTGTTTAACATGGCTGAGTCCTCTTTGAGACTCAGGAAGTACTTTGTAAATGACAAAGTGCTGCCCCCCGGCACCTGGCTATCACTCTTGGGGCCATGTGGCCTTGGACAGGGATGCTGGGACTCCAGAGTCTAATCCCCGATCCTGGCGTCTCTCCTACGGGTACACGGACTCAGCCTCCTATAAATCCCAGTTCCCTCCCTCGCCACCATAACCCATCTCCTGCTTTCCAGATTACAGAGTTCTCTTGAAAGAAGTGGAGAACCTTGGGGTCTACGCTTTCCTGCTGAAAAAGTGAGGCTCTTTCCCCTTCTCTCCCATGTCCTTCTTCCTACCAGGGCCTAGGATGCCACCCCAGGGCCTGGGGCTGATCTGGGAGGGGAGATCACAGCCATGATGTCACTAAAGCCCTGGGGCAGGGGTAGGCAGAGCTTTGTGAAATCAGCATGGGGAGCCCTGGAGGGGCCTGGACCACAGGTGTCCAGTGCTCCCAGCTGCAGTCTGTGCTCCTGTCTCCTGCAGGTGCCTGAAGGAGCTCCCTAGGGAGGGCAGCTCCCATCACCTTCCATGCCAAGACCACCTGGGGCCAGCGTACAAACAAGCACCTGCTAGGAACCACCGGCCATGTGGGGGGCGTGGGAAAGCTTCTCCCACCAGCTTCCATGTGTCCCTACAGGCTCCCCCGGCTCCTTTGGCCTCCATGCCCTCATCAGTCCCAAAGACCTCCGTAGGATCCTTTGAGTCTCTGTCATCCCTGAGCTCCTCCAAGCCACCAGAGCCTTTGCATCCCCTGAAACACCCTTCACACCGGCCATCTGCCAGCACCCTATCACCAAACCCGACCACCTCCGTAGAATCCTTGGGGTCTCTGTCATCCCTGAGCTCCTCCCAGCGACCACAGCCCTTGCGTCCCCTGGAGTGTCCTTCATACAAGCCACGTGGGCATTCCCCTCCCCGACGACGGAACCCTGGCTGGGTGTCCTGGACTGACTCCATGCAGGCTGATTCCAAAACTGATGTGACAATATGCCCAATGTGCAACACCCCTGAGTGCTCCTGTCTACACAGTTGGTGGGTGCCTTCTAGCCCTCGAGTGATCCAAGGCATTGGTCGCTGCAGTGATCCTGACCTGGGCCTCTCCGGGAGGCAGGAGGGTGCTAGAGCCTGGTGCCTCTGCACCTCCACACAGTACCCATTCGAGCACCCTAATCTTCCCACCCAGCCACTAAACGCTTCCTTCTAGGGAGACCTCACATGCAGGCAGCTCCAGCTGCTGGATGCACAAGACACCAAAATCCATGGACACAGCACATCCAACATCCACAAACAATTGGGAATCTCTTGAGGACAACTTGGAGGCACATCCCCTCATCCGGGCACCCCACAGATGCTGGAAACGCGTGTTCTAATGGATTGGGAGAAGCGGAGATGGAGCCTGTAAATCTCCTTGGGAGGCTTGGCCCCTACAGAGACCTTTTCCACAGTGCTGCACAGAGACCTCCCACTGCAAAGATCTCCCACAGAGACCTCATGTCTATTCTTCCTTCCTAGAAGATCTGAACTCACTTAGAAAACTGCCAGCACAGGAGGGATAACATCAGCTGTGCCCCTCACTGGACAACCCAGAAACTTTGGGTCATTGTCAACGTTGCAAGGAAGATGCTCAGGAATTGTTGCTCTTTTGCACTGCCATTCTCTCCTAACAGAATTGCAGATTCCACGTGTAGACCTGCAAACTTCTGTTCTCTACGGTTCCCTGACCCACAGTTCAGAGAATCATAATTTTTTTTTTTAATGGAATCTCACTCTGTTGCTCAGGCTGGAGTGCAGTGGCACCATCTCGGCTCACTTCCGCCTCCCAGATTCAAGTCATTCTCCTGCCTCAGCTTCCCAAGTAGCTGGGATTACAGGCACGTGCCACCACACCCAGCTAATTTTTATAATTTTAGTCGAGAGAGGGTTTCACCATGTTGGTAGGCTTGTCTTGAACTCCTGACCTTAAGATATCCGCCTGCCTCAGCCTCTCAAAAGTGCTGGGATTATAGGCCTGAGCCACCGCACCCGGCTGAATCATAAATTTTAAACCTGAATAAAATGCTGCCAACCTCCAATGAGAGTAAAATATCTCCTTTGTCCAATTTTAGTTATTGTCTAGTCAAATGCTATCAATATCGTATTTTAAAATTTCATTGGCAACAAGGCCTGAACTAGAGATGGGTGACTTCCTTATTTTGCACATAACTTGTGTCAGCTTTGTGAGGTCTAGTTTTTAAAATGAAGCAACAATCTGAAAATATATGATTTTCAGTCATATAAATGAGTCAAATGTATGGCAGTATTTCTATTTTATCCTATGGCAAAATAATCCTAATTTTAGTATTATTTTATTCCTTAAAATGTAATACCTTCAAATGATATTATCCATGTTTCCAAGATTTGACAAAGTCTTCATGTTCAGCCAACATGGCTTAAGCTGATGAACCACCTAGAAGGATTCTTTTTTTTTTTTTTTGGAGACAGAGTCTCACTCTGTCACCCAAACTGGAGTGCAGTGGTACGATCTCGGCTCACTGCAAACTCCACCTCCCGGGTTCAAGCGATTCTCCTGCCTCAGCCTCCCAAGTACCTGGGATTACCGACCTTGTGATCCGCCTGCCTTGGCCTCCCAAAGTGCTGGGATTACAGGCGTGAGCCACCATGCCCGGCCAAAGGATTCATTTTTTAAATAATCCTAAGAAATGCACATTTTTCCAAGACTCTTGGAGGTCAGGCTTCATTTTATATTCAGTAAAGGGTTAAAGGATGTGATACTTCAGATATTTGGAATCTTAGTAAATTTCTCACTGAATGTACGCTTGACATAGATACACAGCCCATTCAAACTATTGGGAAGAGGCGTCTTAATATCTGAATTGAAGAAAGTGTCCATTTAGTCAACATGTGTATTAGAATAATGAAAGGCCTCACTACTTATATGCCCAGCACTTTCTGAAGGGTGCACTTTGGTGAGACTGTATGTTTCTTGCTGCTCATAAGTAACACATTGTCTTTGGCTTGTTAAAGTCTGCTTTAATATCATCTGTTAAGCATGTGTCACTAGTGAAGTCTCTCAGATTATCCCTCAGGGTGAAAGCATCACACTCCTTTCTTCAAAAGTAGCAAAGTCAACACGAGGGCCCTTGAAGCCAATTTGTTCCAAGAAGAACTTCCCTCCTATTCCTTACAATTACACACTTATACCTATTATATTTTCTACTTTACTCCCTTTAATGTCATTGAATCACAAAATGATGAAATAGTGAGTATCCTCTAGTACACTATTGGCTTGTATTCTTTTTACAGTGCAACAGATGTTTAATCATCGAACTGGACCAACCAGGAAAGATTTCCATACAGAAAATGCATTACAGAGTAGTGTACCCTTTTTAAACTGACTTTTAAAACAGGGTTAAACTAAATGATCATGTCTTTTGACTTAAAGTTGTTTGGGGTAGCCACAATGTCTGAAAACAGACAACTGTCCATAATAGTTTATTGTTATGACATGTTTAATGTGCTGTCCCTCACTAGGTTGTGCAAAACTGCAATGCACAGTGTGCATTAAAGCAACGTTCCTATCATCCGCTGCACCTGTGTCCACCATATATTGCTGCAGATAATTTGTGTCCAACTTCCAGGGTGTAAACTTATGCCTTTACCCCAGAAGAACTAAACAAGTGGGTTCAATCTATTACAAAAATACTGTCAGTGTTTCCAGACTTCTTTTTTTTTGGAGACAGGGCCTCATACCCAGGCTGGAGTGCAGTGGTGTGTCACAGCTCATTGTAGCCTTGACCTCTTGGGCTCAAACGATCCTCCTGCCTCAGTCTCCCAAGTAGCTGGGACCAACAGGTATGTGCCACCAGGTCTGACTAATTGCTAAATTTTTTTTTTGGTGGAGATTGTGTTGCCCAGGTTAGTCTTGAACTCCTGGCCTCAAGTGATCCTTCCACCTCAGCCTCCCAGAGTGTGGGATTATAGGCATGAGCCACCATGTCTGGCCTTGGTTTTGAAACAGATTTTTATTTAAAACAGGTTTCACACTTCAATAAATTAGGCACGGCCGGGCGCGGTGGCTCAAGCCTGTAATCCCAGCACTTTGGGAGGCCGAGACGGGCGGATCACGAGGTCAGGAGATCGAGACCATCCTGGCTAACACGATGAAACCCCGTCTCTACTAAAAAATACAAAAAACTAACTGGGCGCGGTGGCGGGTGCCTGTAGTCCCAGCTACTCGGGAGGCTGAGGCAGGAGAATGGCGTAAACCCGGGAGGCGGAGCTTGCAGTGAGCTGAGATCCGGCCACTGCACTCCAGCCTGGGCGACAGAGCGAGACTCCGTCTCAAAAAATAAAAATAAAAAATAAAAAAAAATAAATTAGGCACTCCAGAACACAGTGTATAGGGTGGCAATTATATGTTGACTTCTTAATACTCCAAGAGATAAAGATCTTTTCCAAATAGGCAAAAAAAAAAAGTAGTCATCATGCAATATTAGCCTCTAAGAGTAATTTCCCTTTATAGACGACAATATTACTGACAATTTCATGCACTTTGCTTTATAAAGAACTCCACAGGAAGAAATTTCCCCAGTCTTTCCCAGTAGACACAGCTACATTTTCTGTCACACTCAAACCATTGGCCCAGTACAGCATGTCCAGATTCAGACAATCAAGGGGTTTCACAATTGCTTCCCCAATGTATGCCATGAGGTTGGTCAGATTTGAAACCATTCTTGTAACAGGATCAATCTTTATAATTTGCCCCTGCCATATGGATGGTTTGCATTCCCCAAACAGGAGTGTCCTGGGTTACTCAGAGGTGTGCCATGGTGCCCTCCCTTGGCCATTTTATAATAACCAGAACAGCCCATTTCCTCATGGACACGCATCCCAAGCTCTCCACAGCCCAGTACCACAGCTATGCAAACGATATGGATGGAACTCACATTCAGAAAGCTGGAAAATAAGGCTGTGCCGGCCGGGCGCGGTGGCTCACGCCTGTAATCCCAGCCCTTTGGGAGGCCGAGACGGGCGGGTCACGAGGTCAGGAGATCGAGACCATCCTGGCTAACACGGTGAAACCCCGTCTCTACTAAAAATACAAAACACTAGCCGGGTGTAGTGGCGGGCGCCTGTAGTCCCAGCTACTTGGGAGGCTGAGGCAGGAGAATGGCGAGAACCCAGGAGGCGGAGCTTGCAGTGAGCCGAGATCGCGCCACCGCACTCCAGCCTGGGCGACTGAGCAAGACTCCATCTCAAAAAAAAAAAAAAAAGAAAGAAAAGAAGGCTGTGCCAGGCACAGTAGATGAGCAATGAGAAGATGCTAATGTCTTTTCCAGAAGCGTGAGTGATCCAGCTCTTTGGTTCTGAGCATTTCTGCGCTTTAGCGTTTCTCTCCCTCATTCACAGTAAAAACATCTGCAGCTCTTCCCTCTTCCTGAGATCAGAAACTGGAACAGCCACCACCTGCTCCCTGATGTTTTCATGATCTCTGCCATTTGTTACAATGACCACTTAGCCAGACATCTCAGTGCAGGGATCCCCATTAAACTGCAGAAGCAAGACCAGCCCACCACCCTTTCTTCTTATTCCTGCCATAATCTGATGCTAGTAACAGTTTGCCTACCTACTTTAATGGTAACAAATATTTGTACAAGTTTAACAAATGGTTAAACTTGGTTAAACAAATGGTTAACAATGGTAACAAATATTTGTACAAGAATGTACAAGTTTATTCTGTAGATTGTGGTCCCTGGAGTGAGAAACTCTCTCCACCTACCAGATCTGTGACTTAAGTCAGTCACTCAGTGTCTCCAAACTTAATTTCCTTGATGTAGAAAATGGGGATAGAAGTTAATAACATTGCAGGGAAAGGGGACATGAGTTATAATATAAAATTCTTTGCACGGTTCCTATTGGATAATTTTTCTATTATTATTGCTTGTATTTTTGTCACATTATAACCAACTTAGTTTTACTTATTAAAGTACACACAGGTTTTTTTTTTTTTTTTTTTACAGAATTAATAATTTACTTTTATAGCACAAAAGTTAGTGTTAAAAGTATGTGTTAAAAATTGAGTCCCAGTGGGATGCAGTGGCTCCCGCCTGTGATCCCAGCACTTCGGGAGGCCAAGGCAGGCCTCACTTCACTTGAGATCACGAGGTCAGGAGTTTGAGACTAGCCTGGTCGACATGGTGAAACCCCATTTCTACTAAAAACACAAAAAATAGCTGGGCGTGGTGTCTCCCGCCTGTAGTCCCAGCTACTCAAGAGGCTGAAATAGGAAAATTGCTTGAACAGGGAGGCAGAGGTTGCAGTGAGCCGAGATGGCTCCACTGCACTCTAGCTGGGGCAACAGGGTGAGACTCTGTCTCAGGAAAAAAAAAAAAAAAATTGAGTCCCATCTGAGAAAATAAACTGAATATTTAAGTAAATTTCAAATCTTTTTTTGCCACATGATATTTAGGGGTTTCTACTAATTGACTTTGATGTTAAAGGGCTGTTTTTGTGATCCCAAAGCCATTGCCGCTTTTACTTTGAACAAGCTGGACTCGTGGGGTACTTCAGAGCCACCTCTGTTTTCTCCACGCAGCTTGCTCCTTGCTGCTGGTTCCGAGTCCCTGAATGAAATCTGGGATCTTCATGGCTCACCTACTTACTTTCAGGGGAAAAAAAAATCCTCCAGTCATCTCCAATAACAAGAAGAGGTCTGATTTCAGTCATTAAACTGTGCAGTGTGATGTCATAGCCAAATGGCCACACTGCATTAGACAGCCAAGCTTCCTCTCCCAGGACAGCCTGCCTGGGCGCAGGCCACCATGCCCGGCTAATTTTTGTATTTTTAGCAGAAACGGGGTTTCACCATGCTGGCCAGGCTGGTCTCGAACTCCTGACCTCGTGATCCGCCCACCTTGGCCTCCCAAAGTGCTGGGATTACAGGTGTGAGCCATTGTGCCCGGCTGTTTTTCTTTTTTAAAGACGGTTTTCTTTATTTTTGCAATATCATTATGCTATTGACAAGTACCAATTGCACACTGTATAACTACATCAAACCCATCCACGTAACAGCTCAATTCAATGTCTTCGATTGTTCAGAGCCCTGAATGACATCTTAATAAAAAGCCAAAAGTTGTTTCCATAAAGATCCTCAAGGTGTTTGACTCTGAGCACATCTTGTCAGATGCCCATAAAGGAAGCTGACTCTCAATGGGATCCAGGAATTAGGTGGTTACATCCAGAACAGCCCATCTGACAAGCCCATCTGACAAAACCAATTAACTATGCTCCTCAGTTTACCCTGGAGGATGGTGGGGGATGGCGCAATTAAGTTTGCTTCCAGGCTGCTTCAAGTTTCAACTTCCTTGGAGTCCCATTTACAATTTAAAACACGGAAAATTCACGCTTGTGCATGAAATTCGTGTTTCTTCAGAACATGCAGCTGAGATAACATTGATACTACAGCATGATGGGCTGTTCACAGAGAAATCCCCGCCAGGGGCACACTCAGGCCTGGAGCCTGGCCTGCGGCTCACCTGGCGGGGGAAAGGGTTTCTCTGGGTGGTCCAAGGTGGCACAGGTGACCCATGGCGAGGAGCCTCTGGGGGGCTCAGCGAACCCAGCGTCCACTCAATTGTCGTGCGCCTGGCAATTCACGCGGTGCCCGGTGGGTGCGCGGGAGCCACATCAAAGTCCCCCCCACCCAAGTTCCTGGGGCTTCCTGCTGATTTCGAGGTCTACAGGGTGGGTTTCATGCAAATCACATCCTTCTTCAGCTGGAGGACCCCAGAAAGGCAGAGCTCCCTTACAGAGTGTGCTGGGCCCTGACGCAGACCTGCTCCCAAATGCCCTGGGGTCGGGGCTTAAGGCCTGGGGGTCGCAGGAGCCTGGTTTTCTCACTGTGATGCTCACAGCCGCTGCCTTTTCCCCGGACTCCAAGTCTGAGGCCGCCGTGTCTGTGGACACGGATGAGAATCCGAGCTTCCCGAGGGTGATCTCAGCTCCAAGGTCACTCCTGAGGAGTCTTCTGCATCCTACCCTTTGTCAGCGCTGGTCCTCATTTCACCTGCCCAGGGCCTTCAGGAGGGGCGACACTCTGGCTGCAGACAGCCCGGCGCTCGCCCACCTGCGCCCCCCGTCCTCACTCGCCCCTCCTCGTTCCGCCTCACCGCCATTGCCTTCCTGGGCCCCCTCGCCCTCCTCCTGCTTCCCGCGCCTCCTGGGGGGCTCTGCGTTTTCGTCTGAAGCGCCCTCCCCTGGGACAACCGGCGGGTGCTTCGCAGGCTGCAGTCAGGGCTGACTTCACGGGGGCGAGGCGCTGGGCTGAGAGGTCCTCCTGGAAAACTTTTAAGTATGTTTGAAACGATTCGCGTATGTGAATCTAGTTTTTGAATTGTAAATTTTATGAAACTTAAATACAAATCACGTATTTCTTATGAAAATTTCGTGTCTGAATTAAGAAGTGCTATCAATATAAAATATCAGATTTCAAAAACTTAGTGCAAAAACAGAAGGTGAAATATTTCATTCATGTTTATGTTGATAACATGTTGAAATGACACTACTTTGGACATATTGAATTAAATATATTATTAAAATGTATTTCGCGTATTTTTTACTTTTTTAAGTGGCTACTACAAACATTAAGTCACATGTGTTCTTGTAGTACATTTCTACTGGACAGTGTGCTGCACAAGAAAATTTAAAAAGTAGGCCGGGTGCAGTGGCTCACGCCTATAATCCCAGCACTTCGGGAGGCCGAGGCAGGCGGATCTTGAGGTCAGGAGATCCAGACCATCCTAACACAGTGAAGCCCCGTCTCTACTAAAAATACAAAAGAATTGGCTGGGCGTGGTGGCAGGCACCTGTAGTCCCAGCTACTAGCGAGGCTGAGGCAGGAGAATGGTGTGAACCTGGGAGGCGGAGCTTGCAGTGAGCAGACATTGAGCCACCGCACTCCAGCCTGGGCGTCAGAGGGAGACTCCATCTCAAAAAAAAAAAAAAAGAAAAAGAAAAAGAAAATAAAAAAGTAAAAAAATTATCCAGTTCATTTTAAGAAACTAAAATTTTTAATTCTCAAGTTAGATAAAGTTAACAAAAATAAAATTATAAAACTATTTTTTTACTTAGGATCACTTATATAAAACAAAATATAGCTAACAGAATCAAATAGTATATATATTAATTTATCATTTTGTATTTAAGATCTTTATTTCTCTAACATTCTTGGTCTTATCAAAACACCTCAGTATACAAAATCAGAGAAAAATCATCATAATCTATAATGCCAGTCATCACAATCAACATGGTATAATTTTAAAAAATAAACTATCTTGCCCTGTAGATGTATATATACAGCAGTCCCTCCATATCCACAAGGGATTAGTTCCAGGACCCTCCCCCCAAAATCCACAATGCTCAAGTCCCTTATATAAAATAGCACTGTACAGTCAGTCCCCAATTTATGATGGCTTCAATTGAGAATTTTTGACTTGCCAATGGTGTGAAAGCAATGGGCATTCAGAACGCTTCTCATCTTACAATGGGGTTACATCTGGATAAACCCATTGTAAATTCAACTCACCATATTGTCAATCTATATGATAGATGTATTTGGTTGTAACCCCATCATAAGTCAAGGAGCATCTGTATTTGCGTATAACCTATGTACATCCTCTGTATAATTTAAATCACCTCTAAATTACTTACACTACTACTTAATACAATGTAAATGCTGTGTACATAGTTGTTGGGGCCGAGCACGGTGGCTCACTCCTGTAATCCCAACACTTTGGGAGGCTGAGGCAGGAGGATCACTTGAGCCCAGGCGTTCTGGTCCCAGTTACTCAGGAGGCTGAAGTGGGAGGATCACTTGAGCTCAGGAGGTCGTGGCTGCAGTGAGCTATGATGGTGCCACTGCACTCAAACCTAGGCAACAAAGCAAGACTGTTTCAAAAAAAAAGTTGTTGTATTGATTTTTTATTTGTATTATTTTTTCTTGTTATTTGTTATTGCTTTTGTTTTTCAAATATTTTTGATCCACGGTTGGTTGAAACCACAGATGTAAAGCCCCAGGATACAAGGGGCCAACTGTATATAAAATCAATTAAAACTTAGCTTAGGAATGTAATACTTTTTTTTTTTTTTTTTTGAGACGGAGTCTTGCTCTGTCGCCGGGGCTGGAGCGCAGTGGCCGGATCTCAGCTCACTGCAAGCTCTATAATTTTTTTTTATATTATGTGTATATATATACATGTGTATATTTGTATCTATATATGTATATATTTCTGTGTGTATATGTATATATACACATATATTTTTTCTTTTTTTCAATAGGGATGAGGTCTCACTATGTTGCCCAGGCTGATACTGAACTCCTGAGCTCAAGCAATCCTCCTGCTTCAGACTCCCAAAATCCTGTGAAGAATTTTTCAACATTGAAAAACCTATTAACATGAGCTACCACATTAAAAAGAAAAAAAAATCATATAATTATCTCAGTTTATTCAGAAATTTGATAAGATTCAAAGCCTACTTATGATTTTTTCCCTCTTAGCTAATTAAGACTGGAAGAAACTTTTTCAACTAGTAAATTTCACATACCAAAACCTTACATCAAAATTTTACTTGATAAAGAAAATTGCAAAGATCCTTAATTAATTAATCCTTTAAGGTCAGGATTAATTAACACAAAAATACTCAGTAATCTCCTATGGTTTAACATAGAACTGCATTGTCCTGGTCAATGCCCCAAGGAAAGAAAAAGAAAGAAAACATGTAAGGATTGGAAGATGAGAAAAAATTGTCATAATTTTAAGATGATATCACCATCTACCCAGAAAGAAACCGCCGGCTGGGCACAATGGCTCATGCCTCTAATCCCAGCACTTTGGGAGGCAGAGGCGGGCGGATCATTCAAGGTCAGAAGTTTGAGATCAGCCTGGCCAACACAGTGAAATTCAAGTCTCTCACTACTAAAAATACAAAAATTAGCTGGGCATGGTGGCAGATGCCTGTAATCTCAGCTATTCAGGAGGTGAGGCAGGAGAATCGCTTGAACCTGGGAGGCGGAGTTTGCAGTGAGCCGAGATAATGCCACTGCAGTCCAGCCTGGGGGACAAAGTGAGACTCCCTCACAAAAAAAAAAAAAAAAGGAAAAAAGAAACCAGTTGGGCGTGGTGGCTCACACCTGTAACCCCAGCACTTTGGGAGGCCGAGGCGGGCAGATCACTTGATGTCAGAAGTTCAAAACCAGCCTGGCCAACATGGTGAAATCCTGTGTCTACTAAAAATATTGTAAAAATTAGCCGGGCATGGCAGCAGGCACCTGTAATCCCAGCTACTCTGGAGGCTGAGGCAGGGGAATCGCTTGAACCGGGAGGCGGAGGTTGCAGTGAGCCGAGATCACGCCATTGCATTTCAGCCTGGGCGACGAAGTGAGACTCTGTCTAAAAAAATTAATTAATTAAAATAGTCAAACTCACAGAAGCAGAGTACAATGGTGGTTTCCAGGGGCTGAGGGGAGGAGGAAGTGGGGAGTTGCTCTTCAATGGATTGAAAGTTTCAGCTGTGCAAGATGAATGTGTTCTAGAGATCTGCTGCACAACATCATGCCTAGAGTTCATAATACTGCATTGTACACTTAATTTGTGAAGCGGGTAGATCCCATGTTAAATATTCTTACCACGAATTAAAAACAAAAAGAAACAGCCAATTAGAAATTCTTAATTTTAGTAATTTTTTATTTGAGATAAGTTATCTTCTGACGTTTTAAAGTAAAGAAATAGGCCGGGTCCAATGGCTCACACCTGTAATCCCAGCACTGTGGGAGGCCTGGGTGACAGATTTGAGTTCAGGAGTTTAAGACCAGCCTGCGCAACATGGCAAAACCCCATCTCTACAAAAAATACAAAAATTAGCTGAGCGTGGTGGTGTGCGCCTGTGGTCCTAGCTATTTAGAAGGCTGAAGCAGGGCCGGGCGCGGTGGCTCAAGCCTGTAATCCCAGCACTTTGGGAGGCCGAGATGGGCGGATCACGAGGTCAGGAGTTCGAGACCATCCTGGCTAACCCGGTGAAACCCCCTCTCTACTAAAAAATACAAAAAACTAGCCGGGCGAGGTGGCGGGCGCCTGTAGTCCCAGCTACTTGGGAGGCTGAGGCAGGAGAATGGCGTGAACCCAGGAGGCGGAGCTTGCAGTGAGCCGAGATCTGGCACTGCACTCCAGCCTGGGCGACAGAGTGAGACTCCGTCTCAAAAAAAAAAAAAAAAAAAAAAGAAGGCTGAAGCAGGAGGATAACTTGAGCCCGGAAGGCAGGGGTTGCAGTGAGCCAAGATCATGCATGTCACTGCACTCCAGCCTGGGAGACAGAACAAGACCCTATCTCAAACAACAAAAACAAAACAAAAAAACCGGTCCACAATGTTGACTCTAGATTGGTGCAACTCACTGTATGCTGAAGTGAAAGTGTAAGAGGACGGATGGAGGAAAGGAAGCGTGGGTAAATGAGGAGGTGTGTGATAACGCAGTAGAGCAAAGTGTTTACTCTAAAACCTAGGTGGTTATAAGGATGCTCATTCTGTAATTCTTTCAACTTTTCTGTTTTTCTGGACAAAATGTTAGAGGGAAACACCAAAAACAAAACTATTTATTATATAAGTCTATGTCTGTAAGTAAATGCGAAGGAAACTGTCTATATGGATACCCAGAAAGGGAAGGGAAGGAATTAGGCAGGTAGGGGCTGGGGCGGGGGGTGGTAAGGAAGTTTGGAGAACAGAAACTTGGACTTTTGCTTTTCCGTGTTTTGGTTTTTTGCATTAAGAATATACTCATATAGTCATGTGATTTTTTTTTAAGTAAAAAGTTCAGCATGTGAGGGTCCCCACAAGCTCATGAGGCAGCATCACTCTTGTGCAGAAGAGGAAGCCTAGAATCAGACAGTTACAGGGGTCCACCAAGGTTACAGAGAGTCAGGAACCACAGGGAGGACAGGAACGAGAGCCCGGCCTGTGCTCCTCCAGGTAAGGAACTCACGATATTCTTCACTGAGAAGTAGATGAACTTTCAACTCTCTGCAGAGCAGAGGAGAGCTTCTGGACTAGTGTGGCCATTGGGCTTTTAGCTATGCAGAAATATTATGCCCTTGGCCCAGAGATGAGCAGGTAAAATTTGGGGCGCTAGACTTCCCAAGTGTTACCTCTGCAGCAAGCAGGCTCTGTCCATTTACAATGCTGTGTTATACAACAAATAGTATCATGTACCAGTTGGGTCATAATGTGAAAAAGAATGAGGCACAGCCTTAGAGAGTGAGAATTTCTGGTCCTAATAAAGGAGTAAAAAGACCATAAAGTTTGAGAATATTGGTTCAAGAAATGACTACGAAGAGCCACTTACCCTAGAAAAGTGAAGATTCATCCTGGACTCTCCAGTGGAAAAACAGTTTGCATACGGAATAAAATCATATCACTCATTCCTTCAAAACAGACTTAATGAGTGCTATGGTTTGAATATGGTTCCCTCCAAAGTTCATGTTGATGAACTTAATCCCCAGTGTGATGGTACTGAGAGGTGGGGCCTTTAAGAGGTGATTGGATCATGAAGGCTCTATTCCCATGAATGAATGGATTCATGGATTCATCCTGGAAAACTAGCTGCCTTTTTTTTTTTTTTTTTTTTTTTTTTGAGACAGCCTTGTTCTGTTACCCAGGCTGGAGTGGGGTGGCACAATCTTGGGTCACTGCAACCTCCACAATTCTCGTGCCTCAGCCTCCCAAGTGGCTGGGATTACAAGCATGCATCAAGCCCAGCTAATTTTTGTATTTTTAGTAGAGACAGGGTTTCGCCATGTTGGCCAGGTTGGTGTTGAACTCCTGACCTCAAGTGATCCACCCACCTCAGCCTCCCAAAGTGTTGGGATGACAGGGGTGAGCCACTGAGCCCGGCCAGAACTGGCGGTTTTATAAGAAGAGGAAGAGAGACCTGAGCTAGCATGTGAGCATGCTCAGCTTCCCCACCATGTGATGCCCTGCATTGCCCTCAGAACTCTGCAGAGTCCCCACCAGCAAGAAGATCCTCATCAGATGTGGCCTCTTAACCTTGGACTTCCTAATTGAAAGAAATAAATTCATTTTCTTTATAAATTAGGTATATTTAGTTTCAGTTTCAGGTATTCTCTCATAAGCAATAGAAACCAGACTAAGGTCATGAGCACTCACCCTGTATCCATTCTGCAACACAGAAGTGGGAGTAATTGTCAGGTGGTTCCTTGTCTCAAGGAGCTCCCCCTATAGAGAGGAGCCAGACAGACAAACCAAGGACTATCATACAGCAAACTGATGTTCAGCCCCCTGGGTACGTCATTTAGGAGTACTTTCAGCGGCAAGTAGGAGAGTTACTGTGGCTAAAATAGGGTCATTTACCTTGACCATTCTCTCATGCTTGTCATCTGATGATGGCAGAAAGGCTGCCCTAACTCCAGGTATCACACGTACAGTCAAAGCACGAAGAAAGGAAAAAGGACATGGATCATTAGCTTTATTTTCCTAACTACTGAGGAAAGCAAAAGACTTCCCAGAAGCTCCAACACATTTGGTTACAGCTCATTGGTTAGAACTATGTCACACGGCACCCCAGGCTGCCAGGGAAGTTGCAAACATGAATATCTCACCCAAGGCTAAACCGACTAACAAAATCAAGGTTCCATTAGCACAAAAGGTACTGGATATTGAGTATGCAGTTAACAGTGCATGGAAGAAATGCAAATTAGTCAGGTGCACTGACTCATGCCTGTAATCCCAGTGCTTTGGGGGCTGAGGTGGGAGAATCACTTGAGGTCAGGAGTTCAAGACCAACATGGTGAGACCCCATCTCTACTAAAAAAGTAGCCGGGTGTGGTGGCGGGTGCCTGTAATCCCAGCTACTCGGGAAGCTGAGTCAAGAGAATCACTGAAACCTGGGAGGCGGAGGTTGCAGTGAGCCGAGATAGTGCCACTGCACTCCAGCCTGGGCGACAGAGCAAGATTCTGTCTCTCTCTCTTTCTCTCTATATATAATTTTTTTCTAATGCTCCGTCACCCACCCACCAGCCTGGGTGACAGAGCAAGACCCTGTTTCTAAAAAAGGAAATAAAAAGGTATCAATGGCCTCACTAAGATGGTGGCAATGACCACCTATTACTCCACAAATATATAATGACCTACAACATGTTGGGCACTAGGGATAAAAAGGTGAACAAAAATAAGACTGCTTCTGTCCTCGTAGTCTTTATATCCTGGTCAGAAAGATGGACATTAATCAAATGATTAGGCACGCAAATAAATTTAGACAATGAATGTAATGGATGATGCACGGGTCTAAGAGGCAATGAGGCTTTATAAAAGGACAACTTGACCTAGGTTGGGGCAAGAAAGGATTCCCTAAAAAGTGATGCTTTGGACTGAGATCTGAAGGATGAGTAGGAGTTGCTAGGCAAGGTAGACTACAAATTCAAGAGCTGACCAGCATGGTGGCTCATGCCTGTAATCCCAGCACTTTGGGAGGCCAAGGCAGGGACTGCTGGAACCAAAGAGTTCAAGACCAGCCTAGGCTACGTAAGGATATACCATCTCTATAAAAAATAAAAAGTTAGCCAGGTGTAGGGGCACACACGTGTCGTCCCAGCTACGTAGGAGGCTGAGGTGGGAGGATCACTTGGTCCCAAGCAGTTGAGGTTCCAATAGGCCATTGTGCCTCTGTACTCCAGGCTGGGGAACAAAGTGAGATCCTGTCTCTCCCCTGCCCCCCAAAAAGAGCATGGCATGCATGGAGTGTGCACAAAATGAAAAAATGAGAGGGAAGTATAAGATGAGGCTGGAAAGGTAAGTAGGGACTAGACCATAACTGAATTCAAGAACCTAATTGCAAGGACATATTCAAGGTAGTAGAAACGATGTATAAAGGAAAGAGATATACATGATTATCAGATTTTTAGCTTCTGCAACTGGTATAAGAAATAAATGGAGGCTGGGCATGGTGGTTCACGCCTGTAATCCCAGCACTTTGGAGGACAAGGTGGGTGGATCACCTGAGGTCAGCAGTTTGAGACCAGCCTGGCCAATGTGGTGAAACCCCGTCTCTACTAAAAATACAAAAATTAGCTGGGCATGGTGGTGGGCGCTTGTAATCCCAGCTACTCAGGAGGCTGAGGGAGGAGAATCACTTGAACCCAGGAGGCAGAGGTTGCAGTGAGCTAGGATCACATCATTATACTCCAGCCTGGGTGACAAGAGCAAAACTTCATTTCAAAAAAAAAAAAAAGAACGAACGAACGACAAATGAAAGAAAGAAAGAAAGAAAGAAATGGACCAGGCTGGGCACAGTGGCTCACACCTGTAATCCCAGTACTTTAGGAGGCTCAGGTGGGCGGATCACTTGAGGTCAGGAGTTCCAAACCAGCCTGGCCAACATGGTGAAACCCTGTCTCCACTAAAAATACAAAAATTAGCTGGGCGTGGTGGTGCACACCTGTAATCCCAGCTACTTGGGAGGCTGAGGCAGGAGAACCACTTGAACCTGGGGGCGGAGGACAGGGGTTTCAGTGAGTCGAGATCACACCACTGCACTCCAGCCTAGGTGACACAGTGAGACTTCATCTCAAAAAAAAAAAAAAGGGCCAGATGTAGTGGCTCACACCTGTAATCCCAGCACTTTGGGAGGCTGAGGCGGGTAGATCATGAGGTCAGGAGATCAAGACCATCTTGGCTAACATGGTGAAACCCCGTCTCTACTAAAAAACCACAAAAAATTAGCTGAGGATGGTGGCAGGCGCCTAGTCCCAGCTACTGGGGAGGCTGAGGCAGGAGAATGGCATGAACCCGGGAGGTGGAGCTTGCAGTGAGCGGAGATCGTGACACTATACCTCTAGCCTGGGCGGCAGAGCTAAGACTCCATCTCAAAAAAAAAAACAAAAAAAAAACAAAAAAAAGAGGCCGGGCACGGTGGCTCACACCTGTAATCCCAGCACTTTGGGAGGGCAAGGTGGGCAGATCATGAGGTCAAGGGATTTAGACCATCCTGGCCAAAATGGTGAAACCTTGTCTCTACTAAAAAAAAGCAAAAATTAACTGGGTGTGGTGGTGTGCACCTGTAGTCCCAGTTACTCAGGAGGCTGAGGCAGGAGAATCGCTTGAACCCAGGGGTTGCAATGAGCTGAGATCACACAACTGCACTCCAGCCTGGCTGAAAAGAGGGAAACAGGAAGGAAGGGAAGGAGGGAAAGAGGGAGGGAGAGAGGGAGGGAGAGAGGGAGGGAGAGAGGGAGAGAGGGAGGGAGAGAGGGAGGGAGGGAGGGAGAAAGAAAGGAAAGAACCACTGGGCACAGTGGCTCACACCTGTAATCCCAGTACTTTGGAAGGCCAAGGTGGGTGGACTGCTTGAGGCCGGAGTTCCAGACCAGCCTGGCCAACATGGTGAAATCCCATCTCCACTAACAATACAAAAATGAGCGGGGTGTGGTGGCACACGCCTGTAATACCAGCTATTTGGGAGGCTAGGCAGGAGAATCGCTTGAACCTGGGAGGCGGAGGTTGCAATGAGCCGAGATCGCGCCACTGCACTCCAGCCTGGCGAAAAAGCAAGACTCATCTCAAAAAAAAAAAAAAAGAAAGAAAGAAATGGAAAAACTTTAAACTATAGGAGACAGAATCCAAAAATACTATGTAGTTGGCTGGATGGCCAAGGATAAGGAATAAATTCAAGAGTGATACATAAATTTCTGGTTTAAGCAATGGGTAGATGTATTATTTAGCCCTAGGGAATGCTGGAGACAGAGTGGGTATAGGAGTCAGCCTCCTGAGTACCTGCGACTACAGATGCCCGCCACTATGCCTGGCTAATGTTTTGTATTTTTTGGTACAGACGGGGTTTCACTGTATTAGCCAGGATGCTCTCGATCTCCTGAGCTGGTGATCCGCCCGCCTCGGCCTCCCAGAGTGCTAGGATTACAGGCGTGAGCCACCACCCCCAGCCTGATTATTGTCCACTGAAAGGGGAATTCTCCCCTAGCCTTTGTAGCAAGGCAATTTCTTCCAAGATTAAAAAATAGCTTCTGCAAGACAACTGCTACTGAATGTTTTAAAGCAACAAAAAGAAAGGTAAATCAATTACCTCTACCGCTCTTTCACTATTTAGCATCTATCTGTTTATAGAGAACTTTATTTTATTTTATTTTATTTATTTTTTTTGAGACGGAGTCTTGCTCTGTCTCCCAGGCGGGAGTTCAGTGGCACCATCTTGGCTTACTGCAACCTCCGCCTCCCGGGTTCACGCCATTCTCCTGCCTCAGCCTCCCAGGTAGCTGGGACTACAGGTGCCCACCACCACACCTGGCTAATTTTTGTATTTTTTAGTAGAGACGGGGTTTCACCGTGTTAGCCAGGATGGTCTTGATCTCCTGACCTCGTGATCTGCCCGCCTCGGCCTCTCAAAGTGCTGGGATTACAGGCGTGAGCCACCGCCCTCAGCCTTTATTTTTTTAAGAGATAGGTTCGCTGGGAGCGGTGGCTCACACCTGTAATCCCAGGCCTTTGGGAGGCCGTGGCGGGCGGATCACGAGGTCAGGAGATCGAGACCATCCTGGCTAACACGGTGAAACCCTGTCTCTACTAAAAATACAAAAAATTACCCGGGCGTGGTGGTGGGCACCTGTAGTCCCAGCTACACAGGAAGCTGAGGCAGGAGAATGGCGTAAACCTGGGAGGTGGAGCTTGCAGTGAGCAGAGAAGGCGCCACTGCACTACAGCCTGGGCGACAGTGAAACTGTCTCAAAAAAAAAAAAGAGGCAGGGTCTCACTTTGCACCCAGGCTGGAATGCAGTGTCATGTTCATAGCTCACTGCAACCTCTAACTCCTGGGCTCGAGCAATCCTCTTGCCTCAGCCTCCCAAGTAGACAGGAATACAGGAACATGCCACCACACCTGGCTAATTTTTTTTTTTTTTGGAGACAGAGTCTTGCTCTGTTGCCCAGGATGGAGTGCAATGGTGCCATCTTGGCTCACCGCAACCTCCATCTCCCAGGTTCAAGTGATTCTTGTGCCTCAGCCTCCCAAATAGCTGGGACTACAGGTGTGCACCACCACACCTGGCTAATTTTTTGTATTTTAGTGGACACCAGGTTTCACCACGTTGCACAGGGTGGTCTTGAACTCCTGAGCTCAGGCAATTCACCTGCCTCGGCCTCCCAAAATGCTAGGATTACAGGTGTGAGTCATTGCAGCCGGCCCTGGCTAATTTTTAACTTTTTATAGAGACGGTGTCTCATTATGCTGCCTCAAGTGATCCTCCCACATCAGCCTCCCAAAATGCTAGAATTATAGGCATGCCTGGCCTATACTGGACATTTAAACATCAAAGCTAATGCTATACAATTATTAAAATGTCACTGGGGAAAACAGTAACTTTGAGTCTCTAGTTCCCACATAACAAATATCAACTACGATAACAAAACTAAAAATCCACAGACAACACATGTAACAAATAAGTGACAAAATAGTCTCATGATTTCCAAAACATGAGCAGAGGCCGGGCGCAGTGGGTCACGCCTGTAATCCCAGCACTGCGGGAGGGTGGATCACCTGAGGTTAAGAGTTCGAGACCAGCCTGACGAACATGGAGAAACCCTGTCTTTACTAAAAATACAAAAAAAATTAGCTGGGCATGGTGGTGGTGCATGCCTGTCATCCCAGCTACTTGGAAGACTGAGGCAGGAGAATCACTTGAACCCGGGAGGCAGAGGTTGTGGTGAGCCAAGATCCTGCCATTGCACTCTAGTCTGGGCAACAAGAGCAAAACTCCTTCTCAAAAAAAAAAAAAAACAAAAAAAGAAAACATGAGCAGGGAAGGATAAATTCTTTTTTTTTTTTTTTTTTTTTGAGACGGAGTCTTGCTCTGTCTTGCAGCTGAACCTGGGAGGATTTTTATATACTTGAGGGTGACTGTGAGGAGCCAGAGTTAAGGTCTGCGGGGACTGGAGCAAGCTGGGCCCTATAGAAACTTTCTAAACTAACAGCCAATGCTCACTTTCTGGGACAAAGCCCCATACTGAGGAGAAACTGCTGGACAAAGGATCTAAACTGAGGATGCCAAGAATAACAGGATCAAAGGGAAAAAAAATACAGAGAAAAGTGAGGAAAGACACAGCTAGAGCTCAGAGAGTAGACCTTGTTTTAAAAACAGCTTTACTCAGATATAATTTACAGACTATACTTGTAAGCACTAACAAAAATAACAGAAGCAGCAGCTCTAGAGCTGTGACGCCAGAAGTATTCTCACCAATGCCTTCCCATCTACAGCTCAAAAAGTTTAACTTAATCTAAAAATGAGCAACAGAAAAGATCACACTCAAATCTCACAGAAAGTAATTAGGAAGGAAAAAAAGAGGAAACAGAATAAGCTGGGAGCAGTGGCACATGCCTGTAATCCCAGTTACTCAGGAGGCTGATGAGAGAGGATCCCTTAAGGCCAGGAGTTAGAGGCGGCAATGTGCAATTACCCTGTCTGTCAATAGCCAAGGCACTCCAACACTGACAACATGGCGGGACCCTGTCTCTTAAAAAAAAAAAAAAACAATTTTGGCAGACACGGTGGTTCACGCCTGTAATGCCAGCACTTTGGGAGGCCAAGGCGGGTGGATCATTTGAGGTCAAGAGTTCTAGACCAGCCTGGCCAACATGGTGAAACCCCATCTCTACTAAAAATACAAAAATTAGCTGGGCGTGGTGCCGGTGCCTGTAATCCCAGCTACTCTGGAGGCTGAGGCAGGAGAATTGCTTGAACCTGGGAGGCAGAGGTCGCAGTGAGCTGACATCACACTACTGCACTCCAGCATGGGCCACAGAGATTGACTCCGTCTCACAAAAAAAAAAAAAAAAAAAAAAAAACAAATAAAAGCATACCATTTTGAATGAACTCAAACAAACATATATGGCCGGGCACGGTGGCTCATGCCTATAATCCCAGTCCTTAGGGAAGCTGAGGCAGACGGATCACTTGAGGTCGGCAGTTCAAGACCAACCTGGCCAACATGGTGAAACCCCATCTCTACTAAATATACAAAAATTAGCCGGGTATGGTGGTGCATACCTGTAATCCCAGCTACTCTGGAGGCTGAGGCATAAGAATCACTTGAACCTAAGAGGAGGAGGCTGCAGTGAGCCGAGATCTTGCCAGTGCACTCCAGCCTGGGTGATAGAGTGAAACTGTGTCTCAAAAAAAAAAAAAAGAAAGAAAGAAAATAAAATATACATATATATCATATATTGGCTGGGCACAGTGGCTCTCGCCTGTAATCCCAGCACTTTGGGAGGCAGAGGCAAGTGGATCGCTTGAGCTCAGGATTGAGAGCAGCCTGGGCAACTTAGAGAGATCCCATCTCAACAAAAATAAAAACTTAGCCAGGCATGGTAGCACGTACCTGTGGTCTCAGGTACTCAGGAGGCTGAGGTGGAAGGATCACTTGAACCTGGGAGGTGAAGGCTGCAGTGAGCCAAGATCATGCCACTGCACTCCAGCCTGGGTGACAGAGACACCATCTCAGAAAAAATTATATATATAAAAAATATATATTAAATATACAAATAATACAAAAAAATTTTTAAAATTATATATATATAACACACAAACACAGATTTTTTTTTTTTTTTTTTTTTTTAGCGAAAGGGTCATACTCAGCTGGGTGCGGTGGCTCACACCTGTAATCCCAGCACTTTGGGAGGCCGAGGCGGTTGGATCACGAGGTCAGGGGTTTGAGACCAGCCTGACCAATATGGTGAAACCCTGTTTCTACTAAAAATACAAAAACTAGCAGGGTGTAGTGGCACACGCCTGTATCCCAGCTACTCAGGAGGCTGAGGCAGGAGAATCGCTTGAACCCAGGAGGCAGAGGTTGCAGTGAGCCGAGATTGTACCACTACACTCAAGCCTGGGCAATAGAGGGAGACTCTCAAAAAAAAAAAAGTCCTGGGTGACTCTATCTGTCACCCAGGATAGAGTACAGAGTCATGATCATAGCTCATTGTAACCTCTAGCTCCTGGACTCATGAAGTTCTCCCACCTCAGCCTCCCAAGTAGCTGGGACTACAGGCACACACCACCACCTCTGGCTAATTTTTAAATTTTTTGTAGAGACAGGGTCTTGCTACATTGCCCAGGCTTGTCTTGAACTCCTGGGCTCAAGCAATCCTCCTGACTTAGCCTCCTAGAGTGCTGAGATTATAGGTTTGAGCCACCATGCCTGCTAAAAGAAAAAATTTTAATGCTATGGTGAAGAATAAAAATCAAATTAAGAAAAACTTTTCAGTTTTTCAATGAGATAAAATAACTCAAGAAAGAAGTAGAAATAAAAGATAACGTCACAAATGAAGGCTATACGAGAAAGAGTAAAAGACCGAATAAACACAACAGATTTCTTAAAAATGGGAAATTTTGAGGCATGTGTAGTGGTGCATGCCTACAGTCCCAGCTACAGGAGCTCAAAGCTATCAAGTGCCATGATTACATCTGTGAATAGCCACTGCACTTCCATGTGGGCAACACAGCACGATCCTGTCTCTTAAAAAAAAAAAAAAGAGAAATTTTGAAAACTGAATAAGGAAAAAGATGAAAAAGATTTGATGTGACAAAGGAGATTCAAAAAAGAGAGCCAACATATGCACAACAAGAGTCCTTAAAGAAGAAAACCAAAGCAACTGGAAAACCAAACACTAAAAATTGTAATTCAAGAAAATTTTGATAAAACTTTTAAAAAATACATATGAACTACAAATTGAAAGCGCACACTGAGTACCCAGAAAAACCGACAAAAAACACCACCAAAATATATTCTAGTAAAACTACTGATTTTTAAAGGAAATCACTTAGAAAAAAGATTTTAAGAAAATCACATATAAGGAAAAAAGATTAGACTGGCATCTCACTTTTTATAGCGATGCTTTGTTCCAAAAACAGTAAAGTAACATACCTAAGACAATGAAGAAAAGAAAATGTGAACCAAGAATTTTATATACAGCCAAAATAATTTTCAGGTATAAAGTCACATATAAGATATTATCAATAGGCAGTACTGTTTCCATAAGCCCTTTCTCAGGAATCTACCCAATAACAAGTCACAAACAACAAAAATGACTGGAGACACTGACATAAGGACTGACGGCACTGATTATTGGTGGATGTTAGCATCACAAAAAGAACTAGACATACATATCTCCTGCCAGAAGTACACCACCTATGAAGCAGTTCTGCCCTAAACAAACAAACAAACAAACCTGAATATTCAGAAAATACAGAAGACAGAGGAATATGTTAAATGACATCATGGGGAAGCAATACTCTAGATTTATGACAATGTAGTTTCTTAAACAAAAAAAGCTATAAAAAATACATAAAGGAGTAATCCATATATTAAAAGCAACTTAATAATCACACAATGTAAAAATCTTATTTGGACCCAGATTCAAGAAAACAAACAATAAAAGAAAATAAATATTTCTAAGACAATTGATAATGTAAAATTAATATTTTGAAATATTAATTTTTTAGAAGTGATAACAGTATTGTTGGTTTTTTTTTTGAATCCTTTTCTTTTAGGGATACATATCCAAACATTTATGGATATAATAATATGGTACCTAGGGTTTGCATCAAAATAATTCTGAAAGAGGAGGTAGGTTAGCATATAGATAAAATAATTATTGAAGCTGGAGGATGAATACATAGGGGTTCCTTACGTGATTCTATCAACTTTTGTACATGTTTGACATTTTCTATAAAAGGTTATTTCTTTTTTTTTTTTTTTTTTTTGAGACAGAGTCTCACTCTGTCATCCAGGCTGGAGTGTAGTGGCATGATCTCAGCTCACCACAACCTCCAACCCTGGGTTCAAGCGATTCTCCTGCCTCAGCCCCCTGAGCAGCTGGGATTACAGGCACCCACCACCACACCGGCTAATTTTTATATTTTTAGTAAAGATGGGGTTTCACCATGCTGACCAGGCTGGTCTTGAATTCCTGACCTCAGGCGATCCACCTGCCTTGGCCTTCCAAAGTGCTGGATTACAGCCGTGAGCCACCGCACCCAGCCAAAAGATATTTTTTGAGAAAGAAAAAGACACATGGATTTAGTATTCTGATTTATTAATTTAATAAAAATTTGCAGTTTTATAACACAACTCTAAAATATTACCCTCTCTTACCCATAGAAATTCATTTTGTTTCAACTTTTATATTTTCCAGATCACATTTTCAGTCTTAAAAAAAAAATGATAAAATCTGATCAAGGTCAGGTGTGATGGCTCACACCTGTAATCCCAGCACTCTGGCAGGCCACAAGGCAGAGGCGGGGTCGGGGGGAATTGCTTGAGCCCAGGAGTTCAAGACCAGCCTGGGCTACATGGTGAAATCTCATCTCTACAAAATACGCAAAAAATTAGCTGGGCATTGTAGCACGCGCCTGTAGTCCCAGCTATTCAAGAGGCTGGGGTGGGAGAATCACCTGAGCCCAGGAAGTCAAGAATGCAGTGAGCTATGACTGTCCCACTGCACTCCAGCCTGGGCATAACAGGGAGACCCTGTCTCAAGACAAACAAACAAAACTGATAAAATCTATCCTGACTTAATTACAGGTGTGAGCCACCACACCCAGCCTTACAACTGAATTTTGAGAATGACTATGAAATCTGGTCCACAAAGGACAATATAATTTTCATTCAGTAATTCATCCCCATAATTTCAATTAGAGAAAGCATGAAAAAAAGACTTACCTGTTTTACGTGTGGATTCATGGCCATTTCAGTTACATTCTTTTTGGTCTCACAGAAAATAATAGCCCTCCCTTCAGACCCACTGTAGACTTGAAGGACATCTCCAATAACTGCCGGCCTCTGAGACCAATGACACTGGATGGCCAAATGCTTTGAAGAAAGAAAATATCACAGTATTTGTTTCATTAAAATTATTTTAAAATATTTCTCTTGTGTAGTTTTTCTATCCGGTCAAGAACTAGCCTTCCTGGGAGACTGTAAGACAAAGACTCTCCTCAACAGCACTTAAAAACAATATAGACAAATGGACATCAATAAACTGATGAAAGAATAAACAAACTGCAGTATATTCAAACAGAATACCATTCAACAATTAAAAGAAACCAACTACTGATATACATGGAACAATATGAACCTTAAAAAAAATGCCGAATAAAGTCTTAACAGAAAATGAGCACACACAGTATAATTCCATTTATATGAAGTTCTAGAATAGGCAAAATCAATCAATTGCGGAAGAAAAATCAGAACAGTGGTTGTCTCTGAACCGGGTATACTGACTGGGAAGGGACATGAGGGAACTTTCTAGAATGATTGGCAATATTCGATATGGTGATGAGGGTTTGGGTTACACACATATGAATTTTTTAAAAATAGGCAAATGTACACAAGATTTTGTATTTCATTGTACATAATAAAAATTATAATATGAATGAACCTCAAAAACATTACGCTAAGTGAATGAAACGACATAAAAAGTCACATATTGTATGATTACATTTACAGTCACGCATTGCTTAATGACAGGGATACGTTCTGAGAAATGTATTGTTAGGCAGCTTCATCATAATGCAAATATCACAGAGTGTACGTACACAAACCTAGGGTATAGCCTACTACACACACCTAGGCTATACGGTATGTCCTGTCGCTCCTAGGCTATAAACCTGAACAGCATGTTACTGTACTGAACACTGTAGGCAACGGTAAGTATGTGCGTCTCTAAACATATCTAAGCACAGAAAAGGTACGGTAAGAACATGGCATAAAAGATAAAAACTGATACACCTGTATAGGACGGCTCCATTATAATCTTATGGGACCACCATCGAATATGTGCCACCGTATATATGGTCCATCGCTGACCAAAACATTGGTATGCAGCACATGACTGTACACGAAATATCCAAAACAGGTATATCCATTGAGACAAAAAGCAGACTAGTGATTGACAGTGGATAAAGAAAGGAGGGAATGGAGGCTGGGAACAGTGGCTCACGCCTGTAATCCCAGCACTTTGGGAGGCCAAGGCCAGCGGATCACCTAAGGTCAGGAGTTCGAGACCAGCCTGGGCAACATAGTGAAACTCCATCTCTACTAAAAATACAAAAACTTAGTCATGGGCACCTGTAGTCCCAGCTATAACCGGGAGGTGGAGGTTGCAGTGAGCCAAGATCACGCCACTGAACTCCAGCCTGAGCAACAGAGCTAAACTCCATCTCAAAAAAAAAAAAGGAAAAAGGAGAGAATGGGGAGTAACTGCTTACTGGTTGTGGGGTTTCCTTTTGGGGTGATGAAAATGTTTGGAACTAGATAGAAATGATGGCTGTACACTGTAAATGTACTACATAACACTGAATTGTACACTTTAAAATGGTTAGTTTTAGTTATGTGAATTTTACCTCAATTTTAAAAATTGTAAATATGGCGTTCTACTTAAAGATATATATAGGCGGGGCATGGTGGCTCATGCCTGTAATCCCAGCACTTTGGGAGGCTGAGGCAGGTGGATCACCTGAGGTCAGGAGTTCAAACCAACCTGGCCAATGTGGTGAAACCCCATCTCTACTAAAATACAAAAATTAGCTGGGCATGGTGGCAGGCACCTGTAATCCCAGCTACTCAGGAGGCTGAGGCAGGAGAATTGCTTGAACCCCGGAGACAGAGGTTGCAGTGAGCCGAGACTGCGCCATTGCACTCCAGCCTGGGCGACAAGAAAACAAAAACAAAAACACAACATGAAAAAACAAGAAAATCCACCACATCTTTGAGTGATGTTAACAGTAAAAAAATAAAAATAAAAACCACAGGGATGCAAATCAACAAAACAGACTATGGGAAACTCATAAGACAAATGAGTTTTTCTGTTGTTTTTTTCTGAGACGGAGTCTCACACTGTCGCCCAGGCTAGAGTTCAGTGGCATGATCTCAGCTCACTGCAACCTCCACCTCCCAGGTTCAAGCAATTCTCCTTTCTCAGCCTCCCAAGTAGCTGGGACTACAGACATGTGCTACCATGCCTTGCTAATTTTTATATTTTTAGTAGAGACAGGGTTTCACCACATCGGTCAGGCTGGTCTGAAACTCCTGACCTCAGGTGATCTACCGGCCTCGGCCTCCCAAGTGCTGGGATTACAGGTGTGAGCCACCGTGCCTGACCAACAAATGAGTTTTTTCAACAGAAAATTGCAAAGAAAAAGAAGGAACTATAGATTATAAAATGTTTAAGACTCACATCAATCAGTAGCAATGTGAATTGTATTTGGATCCAGATTCAAACAATTTAAAAAAGACAGCAATGGCAATGTGCACACTAGGTATTTAATGATATTAAAGAATTACTAGGCCAGGTGCAGTGGCTCACGCCTGTAATCCCAGCACTTTGACAGACAGACCAAGGCAGGCAGGTCACATGAGGTCATGAGTTCGAGACCAGCCTGGCCAACATGGCGAAACCCCGTCTCTACTAAAAATACAAAAAATTAGCTGGGTGTGGTGGTGGGCACCTGTAATCCCAGCTACTTGGGAGGCTGAAGCAGAAGAATCGCTTGAACCAGGGAGGCAGAAGTTGCAGTGTGCTGAGATTATACCACTGCCTGGGCAACAAGAGTGAAACTCTTCTCAAAAAAAAAAAAAAAAAAATACTGTTTTCTTCTACTTTGATAATGACTCCGGTTTTAAAGAGTCCTTAGTTATCATTTAGAAATATATACAATTACTTGATGAAATGATGACTGGGATTGTTTCAAATGCAGGGGTGAAGAAAAGATCATTGTTAAAGACTGGTAATAGGTAATGTGTTCTTTATACTGTTCAATCTTTCTATTCAATTTACTATTCAATTTTATATGTTTGAAAATGTCCTTATCAATGTTTTTTTACTGACATATTTTACATTCTTACTGCGAAACTTTCAACCATTACAAAATATACAAGCTTCTTTTTTAGTCTTATTATTATTATTTTTTTTTGAGACAGTCTCAATCTGTTGCCCAGGCTGGAGTGCAGTGGTACGATCTCAGCTCACTGAAACCTCCATCTCCGTCTCAAAACAACAACAACAACAACAACAACAACAACAACAACAACAACAAAACCGCATACCTTTCAGAAGCTTTATAGTCTCTTCAGAAATAGGAAAATTAGAGAAGGCTCCTTCTTTCTGTTCACATGTTAAGGTCTGTAAAAATGAAATCAGGGCCGGGCGCGGTGGCTCACGCCTGTAATCCCAGCACTTTGGGAGGCCGAGGCGGGCGGATCACAAGGTCAGGAGATCGAGACCACGGTGAAACCCCGTCTCTACTAAAAATACAAAAAATTAGCCGGGCGCGGTTGTGGGCGCCTGTAGTCCCAGCTACTCGGGAGGCTGAGGCAGGAGAATGGCGTGAACCCGGGAGGCGGAGCTTGCAGTGAGCCGAGATCGCGCCACTGCACTCCAGCCTGGGCCACAGAGCGAGACTCCGTCTCAAAAAAAAAAAAAAAAAAAAAAAAAAAAAAAAAGAAATCAATGGCCTAAATAATATAATTTATATTCAACTCTTCTTCATTTACTGTTTTTAATTTTGTACAGATTCACTTACAAGGAAACTTACTGGAACACTCTTTTTTTTTCTTTTTTTTTTTTGAGACAGGGTCCCACTCTGTTGCCCAGGTTGGAGTGCAGTGGCACCATCACAGCTCACTGTGGCCTCAACCGCCAGGCTCAAATCCTTCCCACCTCAGCCTTCCAAGTAGCTAGGACCACAGGCGCATACACCACCATGCTCACTTAGTTTTTTATTTTTCGTAGAAACAGGGTCTCACCATGGTTACCCTGGCTGGTCTGAAACTCCTGGCCTCAAGAGATCCTCTTGGCCAGGCGCAGTGGCTCATGCCTGTAAACTCAGCACTTTGGGAGGCTGAGGCAGGTGGATCACCTGAGGTCAGGAGTTCAAGACCAGCCTGACCAACATGGAGAAACGCTGTCTCTACTAACAATACAAAATTAGCCAGGTGTGGTGACGCATGCCTGTAATCCCAGCTACTTGGGAGGCTGAGGCAGGAGAATCGCTTGAACCCAGGAGGCGGAGGTTCTGGTGAGCCGAGATCACGCCATTGCACTCCAGTCAGGGCAACAACAGAGAAACTCTGTCTCAAAAAAAAAAAAAAAGAAAGATCCTCCCGCCTTGGCCTCCCAAACTGCTGGGATTACAAGCATAAGCCACTATGCCCAGCCAAAAAGGTTATTTATTAATCTAAATCATACAGATGTAGACAAAATTATAAAGATTAACACAAGCCCATAAACTAAGCTAAAAGAAATTACATAATGAGGAATGTAAAAGTTTTTCTGAAAATAAGTTAAAAATTTATTCTATAGCTTTTGAAAGCTTTTATTTAGGTTGCTAATACAAAAGAAAGTTACTGTAAGCTTGAAGATTTCTTTAACATATATACAGGTTAGTATGATATCATTTAACATTTATTGAAAACTCTGTATACTAATGTGCACATAGAACAAAAACAGTATGTCTACTCGTAAGCTTTATTGTTCATGTGTTTAAAGAAACACACACTAACAATTTCAAACTTGGAATTAGATAAAAAATAATTTCAAATTCAAATTGCATGCCATTTAAACAAACCTCAATGCTGCTGTTACCTTTTTATGATTTAAAAAAAGTTACAAAAATAAACACTGTTGGCCAGGCATGGTGGCTCATGCCTGTAATCCCAGCACTTCGGGAGGCCAAAGTGGTACCATCACTTAAGCCCAGGAGTTCAAGACTAGCCTGGGCAACACAGTGAGACCCCGTCTCTACAAAACACAAACAAACAAAAAATACGGCCGGGCACGGTGGCTCAAGCCTGTAATCCCAGCACTTTGAGAGGCCGAGATGGGTGGATCACGAGGTCAGGAGATCGAGACCATCCTGGCTAACACGGTTTACGGTGAAACCCCGTCTCTACTAAAAAAAAAACCAAAAAACTACGCAGGCGCCTGTAGTCCCAGCTACTCAGGAGGCGGAGCTACTCAGGAGGCTCCGCCCGGGAGGCGGAGCTCGCAGTGAGCTGAGATCCGGCCACTGCACTCCAGCCCGGGCGACAGAGCGAGTCTCCGTCTCAAAACAAACAAACAAACAAACAAAAAATACACTATCACTGTAGAAACTATTGAAACCGGTAAGGCCCAGTGGTTTATGTCTGTAATCCCAGCACTTCAGGAGGCCAAGGCTCAAGCAATCCTCCCATCTCAGCATTCCAAAGTGCTAGGATTACAGGCATGAGCCACTGCGGCTAACCACCAGACCAGTATTCTAATAATGCTTCATTTCTTTTAGCTGGTATTCCAATCCGTTTCGAAATCTCTGGTTATCTTTCATAGTTTAAGGGCCGTGAAATATAAGGATGGACAAAGATTTGGTCATTTTCCTCAAGAACTTTTCGGAAATATGTGGCATACATATAGGAAAAATGAACTAATTTTACATAGAAATGCATAATAAATGTCAATCAAATGATAAAGATAGCCACCGAAACTAGGTAACTGTACACTAGGGTTGTTAGGAAAGACATAAACTAGGCCTTGACGGGTGGACAGGATTTGGATGCAAAACATAAGAATTTCAAAAGAAGCCTTTTTAAAAATACCTGCTTGGTTTTCTGCTTACACTCTAGGTACCTTCAGTAGTCAAATTCACAGAGCGAAAGTAGAATGGTGGTTGCCGGGAGTGGAAGGAGAGAGGAATGAGAAGTGAGTGTTTAATGGGCACAGAGTTTCAGTCTGGGACAATGAAAAGTTCTGGAGATGGATGGCGGTGACAGCTGCAAAACGATGTAAATATACTTAATGTCACAGAGCTATATACCTAAAAATGGTTAAAATGATAAATGTCACGTATATTTTAGCACAATAAAGAAAAGTGTTAGCTGGAATGGCAAGTTTACCTTAGTGATAAGGTCAGAGAGGTAGATTCTGCTTTCTAAGGCTATACAAAATAAGTCTCATTCTTTGAATGTCAGCCTCCGAATACTGCCACCTTAGCCTCTTCAGCTGATTTCTTTTTTCCAGGTCAAGTGTCTCCAGTAATAATTTTACCTGGGCATTTTTCAGCACCTTGTGATCCTCTGAGTGTTTCAGGATGTTTTTTTCTTTTCCTTTTTTTTTTTTTTTTGGAGGGCATGCGGGTGGGAGGAGGAAAGACTACAACTCCTCTACAGGCTCCTTGAGAGCAGGGACTATTTCTTTACTTATTTAGTTTAACCTCCTTGGTGCTCAGCAAAGAGTATGGTACAAATCAGGTTTAAGAATCACCTGCAGATTGAATGAAAATACTCACCATAGGCCGGGCGCGGTGGCTCAAGCCTGTAATCCCAGCACTTTGGGAGGCCGAGATGGGCGGATCACAAGGTCAGGAGATCAAGACCATCCTGGCTAACACAGTGAAACCCCGTCTCTACTAAAAAAAAAAAAAAATACAAAAATCTAGCCGGGCGAGGTGGCAGGCGCCTGTAGTCCCAGCTACTCGGGAGGCTGAGGCAGGAGAATGGCGTAAACCTGGGAGGCGGAGCTTGCAGTGAGCTGAGATCCGGCCACTGCACTCCAGCCTGGGCGATAGAGGGAGACTCCGCCTCAAAAAAAAAAAAAGGAAAAAGAAAAGAAAAGAAAAGAAAATACTGACCATAAAAGCTATTAATAATGCAACCCACACGATCTCCATTACTGACAAATCCTGGCAAGGCTCACTGTCACACTTTTCCTTAAGCCTCTATAGTTATGGAGGTTTGTAAACCTAAGATCGCTTTCCCCAGGATTCTTGCACAGGGGACAGGGTGACAGAAGCAACACATATTCAAAGCAATCATTTTTTCTTAATCATCTTCTAAGAGGGCCAGTGAGAACGAAATGACAGGCGTCACTGCTTATGGAGAGAAAGAAAAGATTCCACGGTGATGCGAGCTTGAGTCTGCCCATCTCTGAGATTCAGGCGCCAAAGGGAAGGGCTTAGGGGCCACGCCGCGGGGAGGCCCAAAGCCCAGGGCCATCTTTCTCCAGGTCGGGAGTGTGGAGGTGGAAACGGTCCCTGAGCGACCTCAGAAAGCCGAGGGCGGCGCGAAGGGAGGCCCTCGCATGCTCCGGCCCAGTTCTGACAGGCCATCATCAGGGACAGACAGTTCCCCTCCCCGCCCAAGCACGCGCAGCCCAAAAGGAGGCGCGGCCCATGCTCAGCGCAACTTCTGCCTCTCCTTCTGGCTCTCGGGCTCCTCCAAGGGTGCTTCCAGCTCCATAATGTCCCCCCAGAGGAGTTTCCCAGGCATTACTGGCCACCACCGCCTCCCTCCGGGCACAGTGGCCACAACCACCTAAGGGCAGCGACAGCGCGAAAGGAAGCGGGGGCAGGGCGGCCGCCCGGCCTTGGACGTGCGCCACTTCCGGGACACCCACCGCACGGGGGGAAAAAATAATCCCGGATACTCTTGGTTTAAATCCTTCCATTGCGCCGCAACTCTCAACCAATGTGTGTGAGAAATCTCAACTGTCCCACCCTTGTTATGAAGTGATTGGTTACTAGAGTAAAGCCCTGGCCAATCTTCACAAAGGAAGCACGCACTGATCAGTATAAATAGTTCGGTTTATCTTCCCCTCCCCCACTCTGAACTGGTCTCCTCGGCTGCGCAGAGCTTCTTGGGGGCGTCCTAGTGTTCACTGCTACGGCTGGGAAGCCCTTCGACGTGGGTAGACACGGTCCAGCGCGCGGTGGGCGGGTGCGGGGGCAGGCTCTCGCTGACGCCAGTGGGCACCGCCACGCGCCGCCTCGCTATTTGCCTCCGGAAGCTGAACCCCTTCGCCCCGCCCATTGTGGGGGAGATGTTAACGACCAACGGCTTCGCGCGACGCCACGGGCCTGGCGACGGTGGAGAGGGTGTTTGCGCAGTTAGCGGTGGGCCAGATGGGCCGGAGGTGTAGCCGGGAACGGACAGATGTCCGTCCCTGAAGTCTTAAGTTTTAATGGTGAAGTTGGTCCCTGGTTCATTGTGATCCTTTTCTCGCTGTCCGTTTGACATAAGAAGAAACCCGAGAAAGGAATGTATTTGTCTGAAGTCCCACAGTCTGTTAGTGGCACAGTCAGGACTAGAAAATTTAGCTCCTGAAGCTGAGATCAGTGCTTTCTCTGCCACATCAACCTGAAAACTTTTGAGTTTTGCAATGTTTTGGGGAAGATGCTCCCATGAAACAATGAACAGGAAAAATCTGAGGAAGCCTCACATTTTCTGCTAGCGAGAAAAGCCAAAATGTCTTCCACAGAATATCTATTTGCAGCGAATGAAAAAGGATTTAATTTTAGTGATGGGGATTAACTGCCCGTGAATCACAACCTTACACAAAACTGAAACCTTTGACAATACAAATGGTAACTTCCTTAGTGTGTTTGTATACCTTTGCTTACTATCACCGAGGCTAGCTAGTTGCCTTTTCACAGTCATTTCCTCCTCTCTTCATGATCCTTGCGACCCAGCTACTCTACCCAATGGAGACATAGGGCTACTCATAAACCTCTTGATAACGTCTGGCACACCAGCCTTAAAACCTAAGCATCAAACTGTGTCCTAGCAAAATTAGAAATTGTTACATGTCGTGGAGTTTGGGAATTGGTCCTGAACAGCTGGAACCAGAAATGTTAAATCTGTGATTTTTTCAAGCCTTCTGCATAACTACGGCTTGGCCTGAAGGCAAGGGCTATATGTTTGCATGTAACTTTGTGTATTCAATACTTACAAGCAGAAGGAGTGTTCAGCTATTGATGATGGAGAAACGTACCTCTCTTCCTAGGTTATTATGAGAATAGCTATGCATCTCTAGATCTGCGGTTTTCTACATCCTTTTGTCCTAATCCCTCAACCTACTGCCAATTCTACCATAGTAGGATCTTTATAGCCCTACAACAGGGTATAATGATGTGCATAAAAACACAGTGTAGGCCGGGCACCGTGGCTCACGCCTGTAATCCCAGCACTTTGGGAGGCCAAGGTGGGTGGATTAACTGAGGTCAGGAGTTCGAGACCAGCCTGACCAACATGGAGAAACCCCGTCTCTACTAAAAATACAAAATTAGCCGGCCATAGTGGCGCATGCCTGTAATCCCAGCTTGCCTGTAATCCCAGCTTGCCTGTAATCCCAAGAGTTTGTGTCTAATGAGATTTGGGGTTGGGGGAGGCATACTGTGCATGAATAATTAAAATGCACAATAATTCAAGATGCAGTCTTATTAGAACATCTTTATTTTCCAAACATCTTACCAGAGTACTAATATACTTTCTTTTACAACACTTAAGAGTTGGGTGCTTCAATTGCTGCTACTGTTACAAGGTCCTATAAAGATTTCCCTTGCCCTTTGCCTCAGCTTGTTTAAACTGACCATTAAGATATACAAAGAAAAGGGCCGGGCGCGGTGGCTCACGCCTGTAATCCCAGCACTTTGGGAGGCCAGGGCGGGCGGATCACCTGAGGTCGGGAGTTCCAAGACTAGCCTGACCAACATGGAGAAACCCTGTCTCTACTAAAAATAGGAAATTAGCCAGGCATGGTGGCACATGCCTGTAATCCCAGCTACTCTGGAGGCTGAGGCAGGAGAATCGCTTGAACCTTGGAGGTAGAGATTGCGGTGAGCCGAGATCAAGCCATTTGCACTCCAGCCTGGGCAACAAGAAATTCCGTGTCAAAAAACAAACAAACAAACAAACATACATACACACACACACACACACACATATATGATGACTATTTCGAAACTTGCCTCTCTCTTATCCTTTTAGAACTACAGGGCTAGATTAGTTTTACTCTGTAGAGTTGAAGGTAAAAGTCATCAAATAACCATTTTGCATCTGCACGTCAATCTTATGTGACAAAAGGAATTGAACCTTTTACTTTATCCCTAGCAGCTTTGTCATGAACCATCATTTTAAAATGCTGTGACATGGAAATAGTTTAAGGGGCAGTTAAAAACTGATTTAAGACACACTGGGGTCACAAAATAAGTGTAGAGTGTGGAAAAGCAGAAAGAAAGTAAAGGCAAAGAGAATAGGAGGGAAGGAGGAGGGTATTTTTCCCATTGCCATGGGACCTAAACCAAGTCAGTTCTAAAATCTTGCTAGTAAAGTGAGGAGAGGAATGCTGGTGGCACAGGAAATTGGATCCGCTGATGTAACAGCACCATGGAACTGAGGTACAGAGGTGCTTACATTAGCTTGAGGTTTTGACAGCATTGGAAAAGAGACATCTTTGAGCACATTATCATATGTACATTTATGCATGTATCTAGCGCCTAAATTCAGACTTTTAAATGATTTTTTAAGTGCTTAACCTTTAGTCTCATTGTTTCTGTAGTCAATTACTTTCTGGATGTTTTCAACCAAGTAGTAGAGAGAGGGTTTCAGAGTCATATCAGTCTTCCCAGAAGAGGGCACCATTATCCAAGTAATGTTTGGAAGCTGCTTGTGCTAAAGAGGAAAAAATGTTGCTAAGGTTTCAAAGGGGAGAAAGTCCTGTAACACACCAGCAAAGTAATCATGAATTTGTCTTAGATGCCCCCATTCTTGTTTCATGAGATTCGTGTCTCTCTTCCTCATCTGTTAAGCAATAGCCTGTTTTCCCAACACCCAAAAAGCCTTAGTAGCTGTAGATAGGTTGTCAAAATGCCATGGTTCCCAATCTTTTCCCTTCTACAGGCTCTTTCCATTGCTCTTCCTCATAGACTTGACATTTTGGTTTAGGGTGTGTGTGTGTGTGTGGGCGCGCGCACACATGTGCATGTGTGCGCACTGCTACATGAAAAAAGATCTGGGGCCAGGCATGGTGGCTAACCCCTATAATCCCAGCACTTTGGGAGGCCAAGGTGGGCAGATCACCTGAGGACAGGGGTGACAGAGTGAGACTTCATCTCAAATAAATAAATAAATAAAAATAAAAAATAAAGGAAACAAGAAAAAAGATTTGGGCCAAGTATGGTGGCTCACACCTGTATTCCCAGCACTTTGGGAGGCCGTGGCAGATAGATCAGCTGAGGACAGGGGCAGGAGTTCAAGACCAGCCTGGCCAACATGGTGAAACCCCATCTCTACTAAAAATACAAAAATTGGCCGGGTGCGGTGGCTCATGTCTGTAATCCCAGCACCTTGGAAGGCCGAGGCAATGGATCATGAGGTCAAGAGATCAGGACCATCCTGGCCAACATGGTGAAACCCCGTCTCTACTAAAAATACAAAAATTAGGTGGGCATGGTGGCATGCGCCTGTAGTCCCAGCTACTCGGGAGGCTGAGGCAGGAGAATCGCTTGAACAGGAGGTTGCAGTGAGCTGAGATCATGCCATTGCATTCCAGCTTGGGCAACACGGAGGGACTCTGTGTCAAAAAAAAAAAAAAGGAAGATTTGAAATTTTGTAACATTTTGTCTGATAAATTGTATTTAGGGATAATTGATCCATGATCATTATTCTAATCTATGAATAAGGTACAAATGCAGTTTAACCTCCACACCAACATGGGATAGTGTGGCATTACTGAGCTGGTGTAATTTCCACTGTTTGTGGAGAAACGATCTTTTAGCTAGCAAGGAGTTAGAGTAAGGCAAAGGAAATGAGTACAATTTCTATTAGGATTTTTGAAATAATGAAAATACTTTGCAAAAAACCTAGCTATGCCAGGGATTCTTAGGAGTCTGAAATCTCAGATGAGAGAGAATGAATGTTGTATGAATGTATGCAATAAGCCCATATTTTGCATATTTTATTCCTACTTATAAGCTATCAACTGAAAACTTGTTAAAGGCTTAATACCTCCCCGTGGCATACCTGGATTTTGATGGCAGATACATCCTATAACCTTCCCAAAGGACTAAATCTGTAATGGAGGAATTCCAGACAACCTGACAAAAACAGGGGACCTGTATAGTGGGCCATGTATTTACCTATCAAGCAAGTTTTGTCACTATAAAATATATTAAAATACATGCAAATATATGTATAATAATATTAGGTACCTCCTGCATTGGGCACTTTTTTTTTTAAGACCTGAAGCCATTCCACAGCCGTGCCCGCAGTGGGGTTGCTCAGGCCTACATTGGGCACTTTTGATAGATCATCCCCAAGCCTCACCACAATCCCGTAAGGGAGACATCATTACTATCTCCCTTTTACAGACGAGAAAACCAATTCAGAGGAATCTGGTGACTTGCTCCATCACACAGCTATGAAGGATTTGGAATTGGAATTCAAACTTGTGTCTGACTCCTAAGCTCAGATCATTAAGCTGCCTCAAGACAACAGTTTTCTCCTTATAGAATAGACTGCATTAGGAAAGATAAATCAATAAAGTTGCCATAAAAAGCAGTTATTACTGGGGAGAAAAACGCAGGTCACCTATTTTAGAGAATAATCTCCCAAACAATTTAATCGCATATATTCCCATCTTTAATGTGTGTGTTATATGATAAGTTTCGTAGGAGAAAATTTTACTGGTTTCATAATGAGCTTGATTCATTTAATACATTCATTTAAAACAGGCAGAGTGTCATAATGCATCCAGTGGCAAAATTAGATGGACTTCATTAGTTGTACAACATGGCAAAACCCCATCTCCTAAAAAAACAAATAAAACACCTTACAGTTGGAAGCATTCTTCAAAATCATATAGTTCAGCCAGCCAGTTAAACTAAGTTCTGGAAATTGCTCTGCAACATATCAGTAAAGGGATCACCAAGCCTCTGCTCGAATGCCCTAAACAATGGGAAATTCATTCTTTTCCAAAGCTGTCTACTTCATCTTCAGACAGCTTTTGTCTAATAGAAAATTCTGCCAGGCACAGTGGCTCACACCTGTAATTCCAGCACTTTGGGAGGCCCAGGTGGGACGATTGCTTGAGGACAGGAGTTCAAGACCAGCCTGACCAACATAGTGAGATCCTGTCTCTACAAATAATAAAATTAGACAAGCCTGGTGGCTTATGCCTATAGTCCCAGCTACTCGGGGGGTAAAGTGGGAGGATCACTTAAGTCCAAGAGGTCGAGGCTGCAGTGTGCTATGATTAGTCCACTGTACTCCAGCCTGAGTGACAGAGGCCCTGTCTCAAAAAAAATTTTTTTTCATTGTTAAAATACTTCTCTTAACCTCCATTCACTGGTGGTGATTCCATGCTGTAAGGCCCCCTAAAACAATACTCTCACCTCTACTTCCCCTACAAGTCTTTTCTATACCAGATTACCCACCTCTCTTGGTACTTGCAGCAGGGTTTACACTGTCGTTGTGCCAACAATTAATCTTGTCAGAATGCAATGGTATGTCAGTCAATTGGGGTCCACTGAAAACCAGTAGTCAAGAATGAGTGGTCTGACCACTGCAAAAGAGAGCAGTGAATGTCATTTGCTCTTCCACAGGGACTGCACAAAGTTCTCCAGTGCTGGGCATCTCTCTGGACTTCATTGTTGTCACTATGGTGAGAGTCAGAAAGAGACACTCTCCAATTATTCAATCATTCACGCCTGTAATTCCTTGGAAGACGAGGCAGGCGAATCACGAGGTCAGGAGTTCAAAACTAGCCTGGCCAACATAGTGAAACCCCATCTCTACTAAAAATACAAAAAATTAGCTGGGCATGGTGGTGCACACCTGTAATCCCAGCTACTCAGGAGGCTGAGGCAGGAGAACTGCTTGAACCTGGGAGGAGGAGGTTGCATTAAACCGAGATTATGCCATTGCACTGCAGCCCTGGTGACAGTGCAAGATTCTATCTCAAAAAAAAAAAAAAAAAAAAAAAAAAGAAAAGAAAAGAAAGAGAAGAAAAAAAAAGAAAAAACATTCCCTCCACCATAAATCAGCACCATCATCTTCTCGACATGCTGAAACCAGTCTTGATTGCTCCATGTTCCCCAAACCCAAGAACTGACCATTCCACTACTTGATCTGAAAAGGCTTAACAGAGAAAATTCTAGGTCTTACCATGAGTGGAAATGGACCAAAATGCAGATGAATTGCTAAATGTCTACCAGACTCCTTCCACCTTTCTCTAAACCTCTCATTCAGAACTTCTCTTCTACTCCCAAGCCATTCAGTAACCATTCTGCTTCCCTTCTATCTCCACATTCTATCTCCACCATCTGACTTCTCACTGCCATCTATAAAGAAGGCCTGCGCCAGGTGCGTTGGCTCATGCCTGTAATCCCAACACTTTAAGAGGCTGAGGCGGGTGGATCACGAGGTCAGGAGATCGAGACTATCCTGGCTAACATGGTGAAACCCTGTCTCTACTAAAAATACAAAAAATTAGCTGGGCATGGTGGCACGCGCCTGTAGTCCCAGCTACTGGGGAGGCTGAGGCAGGAGAATCACTTGAACCTGGGAGGCAGAAGTTGCAGTGAGCCGAGATTGTGTCACTGCATTCCAGCCTGGGCAACAAAGCAAGACTCCGTCTCAAAAAGAAGTCCTGAAATGTATAGGGAGGAACCAGAGGAATAGTAGTACAGTCAGATGCCTATTGCCACAGGAATTTTTGACATTGTCAGTCACATTGGGAACAATTTGTTCATGTCCAAGCTGGTCAAAGAGAAGACCCTGGGCAGCAATGATTAAAGGAATTCTTGTTGCAGAGTAGCCAACACATTTATGTAAATTCTTTCTTGGTAATGATAAAGAGTTAGGGTTGCATAGAAGCAGCAACAAATACTGCTGCCTTGCAGCAGACACTGTTTTCTTGCAACAGACACTGCTTCAACACACACTGTTTTCTGATTTTGTGTTGAAATCTGGTAAGATCCACTTAGCTTAGAACTCAATATTAGTGTAGGTTAAAAAAAAAAACAACTCACTACAGGAAGTAAATTAACATTCTATATATTTGAGAATGTATAAAAATTCAAGTTAATTACAATTGGAAGGGGACCAATAATTCCACTTTTTAATTGAAAATAATCTATATACTCCCAATAAATGGATAGTAAAATAAGTTTCCAAAAGCCTTAAGATACCAAAAAAGGAAAAAAAGCCAGTAATTAGAACAAAATATGTAATGTGGTTAATAGCATAGATATGCTTGCCTTTAGACAATTATATACTCAATTCTTATGTGATTGAAAGATTATGTAGTAATGCTGTACCTTTTTACAAAGAAAAAAATAGGTTTCCAAAAGAAAATTAAACATTTATGACTGGAGTTAGCGGTAGTAAGGAATTGGATGTGAGTGGTTGACTGTTCTTTGTGCCTTCAACGTTTTGCAGAAAATTCTGTCTTCTTTTTAGTCCATTCAAAATGACTGAATTATTAGATCCCAGACTCTGTGTCCTAAAGATATTAAAAATAACAGAATTATTGGCTTCAAAGGGAACTTGAATTTCTAACCAAGGCATTATACTTTCATTTGATACTTTGAAGTAGTACATTTACTAATACGAAGGTACACTTATCAAATAAGTTAACTTTTCAAAATCCAAAGTGCTGTTTACATTTTAAAGGCTTCACAATAGCACCTCAATTATTTGACAGCTGCCTTCAAGAAGTTTATATTTTCTGAACAACGTCTGTTCTCAGATCCAGTATCAAGTATATTCTAGTCAGAAACAGTAAGTTCCCTGAAAAACTTACATACATCTGAAGTGGCCAATATCTTCCTGTGAAATTTGTTACTTTTATGAGAAATTGTATGGAACAGAAAAGCAAATTATTATTTTTTAATATACAACATTCTTTTCTAGGAGGTATAAGCTATATCAGTCCATTATCTAACACATATGTCTTGCTTCAGCTAACACAATACTGTTTGGTAGGGTGGGTGCAGTGGCTCATGACTGTAATCTCAGCACTTCAGGAGGCCAAAGCAGGCGGATCACTTGAGGCAATGAGTTTGAGACTAGCCTGGCCGACATGGTGAAACCCTGTCTCTACTAAAAATACAAAAATTAGCTAGGCATGGTGGTGCACACCTGTAATCTCAGCTACTCGTGAGACTGAGGCATGAGAATCTCTTGAACCCATGATGCAGAAGTTGCACTGAGCCAAGATCACACCCACTACACTCCAGCCTGGGCAACAGAGCGAGACTCCATCTCAAAAAAAAAAAAAGAAAGAAAAGATCTTGTACCCCCAATAAAGAAGTAATATGTTTTTAAAATGTAGATTTCTAGGAACATATCCTAAGAAAAAACTCAGAAATGCCCACAAACCTTTTTATGTAAAAATAACTCACTACAGGTTGATTTATTAATAACAAAAAATTGGGAATGATCTAAATGTCAAAGAAAGGAAAACAGGCTGGGCACAGTGGCTCATGCCTACAACCCTAGCACTTTGAGAGGCCAAGATAGGAGAACTGTTTGAGCCCAGGAGTTTGAGACCAGCCTGGACAACATAGTGAGACCTCATTCGTACAAAATAGTAAGAAGCAGCAGCAGCTGGGTGTGGTGGTGCATGCCTGTGGTCCCAGCTACACAGGAGGCTGATTTGCTTGAGACCAGGAGGTCAAGGCTATAGTGAGCCCTGATTGAACCACTGTACTCTATCCTGGGCAACAATGTGAGACCTTGTCTCTAAAAAAAGAAAAAAGAAAGGAAAATAATAGTCTGTCTGTCTGTCTGTCTGTCTATCTGTCTATCTATCTATGGAGAGAGAGCCACGTAACAGGAAAAAAAAAAAAAAAAAACCCACACACTAAGTAGCTGGGCATGGTGGCTCACGCCTGTAGTCCCAGCTACTCGGGAGGCTGAGGCAAGAAGAAAAAGGCTTGAGGCCAGGTGCAGTGGCTCATGCTTGTAATCCCAGCACTCTGGAGGCTGAGACGAGTGGATCACCTGAGGTCAGGAGTTCGAGACCAGCCTGGACAACATGGTGAAATCCTGTCTCTAATAAAAACACAAAAATTAGCTGGGCCTGGTGGTGCACACCTGTAATCCCAGCTATTTGGGAGACTGAGGCATGAGAATTGTTTGAACCCAGGAGGCAGAGGTTGCAGTCAGCTGAGATCGCGCCACTGCACTCCAGCCTGGGTGACAGAGCAAACTACATCTCAAAAAACGAACAAACAAACACCAAAGCTTAAGCTACATTTATCAATAACAGGATAATATAAGTTACGTGAAAAAAGAAAGCCATGGCTCTGTATGATTTGTTGTTAAAAATACTTTTATTAAGCCCTGGTACAGTGGCTCACGCCTACAATCCCAAAACTGGGAGGCCAAGGCAAAAGGATCGTTGAATCCAGGAGTTCGAGGCCAGCCTGGGCAACATAGCAATATATTGTCTCTACAAAAAAACTTTTTTACACTTGATCTTAGCCAAAAGGCCAAGAAGCGATCAAAAAAGCTTTTTTAATTAGCCTGATGGCCGGTGTGGTGGGTCATGCCTGTAATCCCAGTACTTTGGGAGACTGAAGTAGGAGAATCCCTTGAGCCCAGGAGTTTGAGACCAGACTGGCTAACATTGTGAAACCTCATCTCTAAAAAAAATTAGCTGGGCATGGGAGCATGTGCCTATAGTCCAAGCTACTCCAGAAGCTGAGGTTGGGGGATGGCTTGAGCCCAGGAGGTGTAGGCTGCAGTGAGCTATGATTGTGTCATTGCAGTCCAGCTGGGTGACAAGAGTGCAACCCCATCTCAAAGAAATAACAACAACAGAGCAACTTACAAATGCATAGAAAATAGTGTAGGGCCAGCCAGGCTGGCCTATACAGTGGCTTATACCTATAATCCCAGCCCTTTGGGAGGCTGAAGCAGGTGGATCACTTGAGCCCAGGAGTTTGAGACCAACCAGCCTGAGCAACAAGGAGAAACCCCATCTCTTCAAAAAAAAAAAAAAAATTAGTCAGGCATGGTGGCATGTGCCTGTAGTTTCAGGTACTCAGGAGACTTAGGTAGGAGGATCACTCGAGCCCAGGGAAGTTGAAGCTGCAGTGAGCTGTGACTATACCACTGCACTCCACCCTGGGCGACAGAGTGAATCACTGTCTCGAAGCAAAAAAAAAAATACTGGCAAAGATATGAACCAAATTTTAGAATGACCTTTGAGAAACTATTAAATAACATAGGGAAAATGTTCATGATATGATAGACTATTAATTTTAAAAAGCAACATGCAAAATACTAACTCAGTACAAGCCCAGTAGACAAAATCTATAGATCTATACATTTGGACTGAAGTGTTATAGAGAAATACACCAAATATAAAATGATTTTTTAAAAATATCTAGATGTTAGGCCAGGCACAGTGGCTCATGCCTGTAATCCCAGCACTTTGGTAGGCCAAGGCGGGCAGATCACCTGAGGTCAGGAGTTCGAGACCAGCCTGGTCAACATAGTAGAACCCTGTCTCTACTGAAAATACAAAAATTAGTCAGGCGCGGTGGCGGGCACCTGTAATCCCAGCTACTTGGGAGACTGAGGCAGGAGAATTGCTTGAACCCAGGAGGCGGAAGTTGCAGTGAGCTGAAACCACACCATTGTACTCCAGCCTGGGCAACAAGAGCAAAACTCCATCTCAAAAAAAATATGTGTGTGTGTGTTAGAATAAGTATAGGTGTTTTAAAAAATGTTTTTTACCCAGTAAGATTGTTATCTATTTTAAAAGAAAAAAGTGCTTTTCAGTACTTCTTAAGTGTTCTATCATGGCTATACTACTTTTATAACCCAAACAACGTTTAAACAAATTGGCATGGAAAATATTAGTGGAAGACAGGCATGGGGGCCCATGCCTGTAATTGCAACACTTTGGGAGGCTCAGGAGGGCGGATCACTTGAGGTCAGGAGTTCAAGACCAGCCTGGCCAACATGGCAAAACCCCATCTCCACTAAAAAATACAAAAATCAGTTGGGCATGGTGGTGCATGGCTGTGATCCCAGCTGCCTGGGAGGCTAAAGTGGGAGAACTGCTTGACCCTGGGAGGAGGAGGCTTCAGTGAGCAGAGATTGCACCACTGCACTCCAGCCTGGATGACAGAGCAAAATTTTGTCTCAAAAAAAAAAAAAAAAAAAGAAAGAAAACATTAGGCCGGCAGTGGCTCACACCTGTAATCCGAGCACTTTGGGAGGCCAAAGTGGGTGGATCACCTGAGGTCAGGAGTTCAAGACCAGCCTGACCAACATGGAGAAACCTCGTCTCTACTAAAAATACAGAATTAGCTGGGTGTGGTGACACACGCCTGTAATCCCAGATACTCGGGAGAATGAGGCAGGAGAATCGCTTGAATCCAGGAGGTAGAGGTTGTGGTGAGCTGAGATCACGCCATTGCACTCCAGCCTGGGTGACAAGAACAAGAAAAAACTTCATCTCAAAAAAAAGAAAAGAAAAGAAAAGAAAATATTAGAGAATAGTAGCCACATCCCTTTCTCAACCTGTGTAGAGCCAGGAATAGAAGTGAAAACTTCCAACCCTCAGTTCAGAAAGTGCTTGACTTATAGAAATTTCTATTTTTAGAAATAATTGAAGATTTATGAGTAGTGGGGACAGACAAATTTGGTTCACATTATAAATAAACTGTATCCTACTATATAAGAGATTTCATTGTAACTTTATACAATTTATTCAATAAAGGTATAAAAGCTGGCAGAATTGTGTCATTATAAAAGTGTGATATTAAGTAGTCTCTGACTAGATAACTCAAAATGCCCTTGACTTTCATAATTCCTGTAGAACAGTGGCTAATCAGACACTTTCTTTTTTTTTTTTTTTTGAGACAGAGTCTTGCTCCGTCGCCAGGCTGGAGTGCAGTGGCACAATCTCGGCTCACTACAACCTCCACCTCCCGGGTTCAAGTGATTCTCCTGCCTCAGCCTCCTGAGTAGCTGGGATTACAGGAGCCCGCCACCACGCCCGGTTGTATTTTCAGTAGAGATGGGGTTTCACCATGTTGGCCAGGATGGTCTCGATCTCTTGACCTCGTGATCTGCCCGCCTTGGCCTCCCAAAGTGTTAGGATTACAGGCGTGAGCCACCGCGCCCGGCCTAAACCAGACACTTTCGTGTGGACTTACCGTGGAGAATCTATTCCACTATCTCCTGCCATGCTGTGATTTTCTGTCCCTTCCAAGTGACTGTGTTCATATTGGATGTCCTGAGTCAAGACTGACATATGTGAAGTGTTGAAAAGTTGGAACTTTTGTGGGAAATGTTTTCTCATTTCCTGATTCTGAGGACTCTGACTCCAGCTAGCTGGCTTCTTTCCTGTGTCACCAATAGAGTCTTGTATGACTTCAGCTTCGAAACTGGCTTTTCTTGCACTACAGTAATCAAAGATTCTTTCATCAGCAGGTGCTGAGGCCTGTACACATTTAGCAACACTGGGTTCCTCTTCGTAGTTAAAACCAAACCGGGCCCCTGAATTTAGGCCACAACTTTCAGCAGAAAGGTTAGGTTTTTGGCTTTCACCTGGGGTAGCATGCAGCCCAGTGGGTTTGCAGCATTCGTTTCTTTTAAGCACCTGAGGCTCAACCCTCTCCATTGTGCTGTTGTACTTGGTCAGAGATCTCTCAATTATTTTTTGTTTTCCTAAATGATTTCCTTGGCTTCCACCTGTAAAGGAATACTGAATGTGGCCAGGCAGCATTTGACATAAGTCATCATTCTCAGAAATGTCATCCTCCTCTAGATATAATGAACTACAGGCACCATCATCATCTTCCACTTCATTCTGATACAAGGCCTGGTCATCATTAGAAAGCCGTTCATTTTCTAGGCTCATAGTTTCTGCATCCTGGACAAATCCTTTTCTCAAAACTTCCTCTGAGTCTCTGTCTTGTCTTTCAGGTTGTCTTAAAGTGTTCACGCCAACTGGGTAATCCAAAAGGCCAAGATTTTGAAACTGGTGTATTGTGTTATCCACTAATCTACAAGCAGAGGGTGTTCGGTCTAAAAAGGAGGCACCTCGTGATGGCAGGCTATGCGGAGTCTCTTTGATCTCCCCTAATTTGTCAAAGTGGGAATGACTTTTCCTCAAGACTTCAGGAATTACCTCATTTTCTCCACCATACACATCATATCTCAACATGGTATCCAAAAAGGGACAGCATTTACCGTCATTTTGCAACATACTATGTTGAGGGTGATTGAAAAGGTGACCTCTGAAGTCATCATTGATGGATTTGACAGTAGGATCATTTACGTAAATGGATTCTGCTTCCATTTTATCATTAGGTTGTTCAGTGTATGGCTCTTTGGCTTCACCATCAAAGATTCTTGAGGAATCCAAGGACCTAGGCCTTTGGAAAGGCTTTTCCTTTGGTCCAGTCTGGCTGGGTTTCAGATCACTGGTCTTCTGAATTTTGTGCCCTTTGGATATTGTGCTTCCTCGGTGAGACAAACCCTGGAAAGGATTACTGATTCGCTTTTTGTAAATCAAATGGGAACCTAGCACTGTTGTCATCTCACCAAGTGGTTTCTGACCTACCATTTCATTTGGGCTTTTAATTCTGGGGATAGGCTGTGTAGCAGGGAGCTTGGGGTGTTTCTCCAGTCTAATGCTTCCTGGCTGAAGCTCACTTCCCTGATTCCTGGCTTTGTGTCTATCCCTGCGAGAATGGCCCTGCCCTCGAGGTTTTACAGACAGACCCTGCCTCTTCTTAACCCCCTCTTTTGAAGGATATTTATGCCCAATTGTCAGCACGTCAGTGGAAGTGCCCTGGCTATTATATTTTTTTTGTTCTTCGTATTTTTGCATTAGGACGGTGTGTTTGATTAAATTGTCAACAGTCAAAATGGGGTTAATTCGTTTGATTATCTCATGTTCAACATCTCGAGGGATATTGTCCAAGTCATCTTCATCTCGGACAGGCCATTCTTCAGGTGGGAACTGAGCAGAGAAACTGCTGTGTTCTGTTTTGGGCTTCTCCTTTCTAGATATGCTGCGCCATAAGACACTAAAACCAAACTTCTTGCCTTTTCCTTTATCTCTTGTGTATGGTAAAGGTTTGGTGCTCTCACAAATGTGGTGCTCTGCAGACACTGAAACTGCCCCATTCTGTACCCAAGGTACAGATTCCCCAAGACCTCTGTGACTCTTCCTAGTCACTTCTGTAGCAACTGGTGGTTCCTGAACATTCTGAGTGTGCATGTCCCGGAAACACTGGCAAGACTGACAGTGGGATATGGGGGCAGCATTCTCTTGGGCTGACTCTGCACAGCTCTCCATGCTCACCAGATACGTCATGGAAGCTGTCATCAGGCGACTTTCATCTGATGGCAGCACTCTCTTATTTTCCTGGGTGGTTGTATTTGTAATGAAGTAAGTCTGAGGAGTAACTATGAAGTATCCTTCTCCAGTGTGATAAATCTTCCTTTCTTTAATCAGCGTTCCCAGAGTGGTATAGAGAATATCTTCAGATGGAATTGCAATGCCTAAAACAGACAAACATTTTACAGACAGATTTTGAATAAGAAAAATTTTAATGAGTGAAATCAGTAACTCTGAAATGACTAAATATTGGTTTGATAAACCCAGAGGTGATTGTAACATGATTAATACATGTGATTAAAATGCCAGGGATGGGTGTGATGGCTCATGCCTATAATCCCAGAGCTTTGGGAGGTCAAGGCAGGAGGATCTCTTGAGCCCAGGAGTTCAAGACCAGGCTAGGCAACATAGCAAGACTTTGTCTCTACAAAAAAATTGTTAAACATTAGCTAGGTATGGAAGGATCATTTAAGCCCAGGAGTTCAAGGCTGCAGTGAGCTATGATTGTGCCACTGTACTCCAGCCTGGGCAACAAACCAAGACCCTGTCTCAAAAAAAAAAAAAAAAGCCAAAGAAGTATAAATAATATTTATAACTTAAATAATAAGAATAGACCAGGCATGGTGGCTCACGCCTATAATGGCTCAGCACTTTGGGAGGCTGAGGCAGGCAGATCGCTTGAACTCAGGAGTTCAAGACCAGGCTGGGCAACATGGTGAAATCATGTCTCTACTAGAAATACAAAAATTAGCAGGGCATGGTGGTGGGTGTCTGTAGTACCAGATGCTCTGGAGGCTGAGGTGGGAAGATTGCTTGAGCCCTTGGAGGCAGAGGTTGCAATGAGCCGTAATTGCACCATTGCACTCCAACCTGGGCAACAGAGTGAGACCCTGTCTCAAAAATAAAAATTAAAATAACAGGAAAATAATTTAGCCCACACAAAGTCACATGGGTAGGTTAATGAGTAAATAGACAAAAGAAAATCTGAATTAACTCAAATAAAAACCCATTATAAATTTAAACTGTGACTGATGAAAGCATTCGTTTATTTAGTAGCTAGGATTACAGGCAGCTGCCACTGTGCCTAATTTTTTTTTTATTTTTTATTTTTTAGTTTTTAGTAGAGATGGGGTTTCATCATATTGGCCAGGATGCTTTCAATCTCTTGACCTCGTGATCCTCCCACCTCAGCCTCCCAAAGTGCTGGGATTACAGACGTGAGCCACCATGCCTGGCCCGGATGCCATTCTTGAAAAGGGAGAAAATAAATAAAAGAATGAGTGGCGCACACCTGTGGTCCCAGCTACTTGGCAGGCTGAGGCAGGTGGATTGCTTCAACCCACGAGTTTGAGGCTGCAGTGATCTAAGAAGGTGCCTCTGCACTCTAACCTGGGCAACAGAGTGAGGCCTTGTCTCAAAATAAATAAAACAAAGAATGAGACATGTCAATATATGTTAGTATGGAAAGATCTCCAAGATATGTTTTTAATAAAGGAAACATGTTGAGGGAATGTATAGAATGATCCAATTTATGCCAGGCACGGTGGCTCATGCCTGTAAACCCAACACTTTGGGAGGCTGAGGCGGGCGGATCATGAGGTCAGGGGTTCGAGAACTGCCTAACCAACATGGTGAAACCCCGTCTCTATTAAAAATACAAAAATTAGCCGGGCGTGGTGGCGGGCACCTGTAGTTGCAGCTACTGAGGAGGCTGAGGCAGGAGAATCGCTTGAACCTGGGGAGGCGGAGGTTGCAGTGAGCCGAGATTGTGCCACTGCACTCCAGCCTGGGCAACAGAGCAAGACTCTGTCTCCAAAAAAAAAAAAAAAAGATCCAATTTATGTTATGAAAAATTTGTTATATTATCATACATATATGTAAGAAATGATAATAGCAGTTATCTCTGGGAAGTGAAAATGAAAAAATGGGAGATGGGGGAAATAAACTTTTCTTTCTCATTTTGCACTCTTTTCCACAGAGCGTGATTTATTTATTTATTGCCATAAGGATTTATTTTTGGAGAAGTTTATCTGAAAAGTAAAAGAAATACCCTTATTAAATTTGTTGATGCAGGACTTCTTATGGCAGGGGTTTTTTGTTTTTGTTTTTGTTTTTTGAGACGGAGTCTCGCTGTGTTGCCCAGGCTGGGGTGCAGTGGCACGATCTCGACTCATTGCAAGCTCTGCCTCCTGGGTTCACACCATTCTCCTGCCTCAGCCTCCGAGTAGCTGGGACTACAGGCGCCCGCCACCTCGCCCGGCTAGTTTTTTGTATTTTTAGTAGAGACGGGGTTTCACCATGTTAGTCAGGGATGGTCTCGATCTCCTGACCTCGTGATCCACCCGCCTCGGCCTCCCAAAGTGCTGGGATTACAGGCTTCAGCCACTGCGCCCGGCCGGCAGGGTTTTGACATAAAGTCCTACAGAAGAGGGGAAAAAAAGGATATCACCCAGTTTACTTAGATGTGTTTAAGACTAATTATAAATAGAAACCAAATACATACAGTGAAGTACAAATATAGAAAAACCTATTACTCTACCTGGGTAATGTTTCATCAAATGCTCCAAAAGTGATTCTTGTGTTACACCAATCTGAGCTGTATTCATATCAGATATAGCACAGCAAAGAACTTCACCCAAAGGTACAAACTGAGATTGAGTTATTGGATTCATTTGCACTGGAAAGACATCACCTAAATTGGAGATTTAAAAAAAGGGGGGGTGATAAATTTGATATAGTATAAAATATTTGGAATTAGTGAAACAAAAATAAAGACTAATAGATGGAATTGCAATTCTTTCATCAGTCTTCACTCAGAATCTGTTAATGTGACATGTACAATGATAAAAACTATGCAAAAAAAAGATTTACCTTATGGTCTCTATTTTAAGAAATGTGTATTAACTGTCTCTACAAGTAAGAGATGGCAAGATTCCATTAGAAAGGCTCAAAGTATTATCAGAATTCAGGAGGTCATGTAATACTTATATACCAGTAGTTTACAATCTTTCAAAATATTTTTTCATATTAGCTATCTTTAGGCAGACACAGGATTATTTCTTTGCTTAAAATATATAAAGTTCGGCCGGGCGCAGTGGCTCATGCCTAGCATCCCAGCCACTTTGGGAGGCCGAGGTGGGTGGATCATGAGGTCAGGAGATCGAGACCATCCTGGCTAACACGGTGAGACCCTGTCTCTCCCAAAAATACAAAAAATTAATCGGGCGTGGTGGCAGGCGCCTGTAGTCCCAGCCACTCAGGAGGCTGAGGCAGGAGAATGGCATGAACCCAGGAGGCGGAGCTTGCAGTGAGCAGAGATCATGCCACTGCACTCCAGCCTGGGCGACAGAGTGAGACTCTGTCTCAAAATAAATAAATAAATAAATAAATATAAGTTATAGAAAACTCAAGTAATGGTCCCAAGTCTAAAAGCAAGTAAAGTGACAGAAATAGGCCTTCTGACTCATGATCCAGTATTTTCACCATTCCACATTTTCTTGATTGGGATGATCCTGCCATTACTCAGGTCGAGTACTGGATTCTGCTGGACATCCATGGAAACCCCTCAATCAATTGGAAATGAAAGACTTAGACTCAGGAAAGAGATTTAGGAATCAACTAATAGAGATGAGATCTGAAGCTACAGTGGAATAAATTATTTAACAGGAGAATAAAGAAAAGCACCAAGAAACACCTAAGAAACAATCTACATTTAAGACACAGTAGGGACCAGGCCTGTAACCCCAGCACTTTGGGAGGCTGAGGTGGGTGGATCACCCGAGGTCAGGAGTTCAAGACCAGTCTGGCCAACATGGTGAAACCCCGTCTCTACTAAAAATATAAAAATTAGCCGGGCGTGATGGTGGGCGCCTGTAATCCCAGCTACTCAGGAGGCTGAGGCAGGAGAATCACTTAAACCCAGGAGGCAGAGGTTGCAGTGAGCCAAGATGGCACCACTGCACTCCAGCCTAGGTGACAGAGTGAGACTCCATCTCAAAAAAAAAAACAAAAAAAAAACAAAAAAAAAAACACAGTAGGAATTAGGAACCCACAAAAGAGCACATACCTCTTGGCACATACCAAGAGTATAAGAAAAAAGGGCTTCAAAATAAATAGTGGTCAACAGTATCAAATGCTTAGAAGGAAATCCAAAGGGTTGAGTAAGGAGAAAAGCCATTGGATTTCTTGTTTGGAAGGTGCCACTGGTGACTTTTAAGAAAACAATTTCAGCCTGGCCACAGTGGCTCACACTTGTAATCCCAACACTTTAGAGAGATCACTTGAGGCTAGGAATTTGAGATCAGTCTGAGCAACATAGCAAAATCCAATCTCTACAAAGATAAAATTTTTTTAAATTAGCCAGGATGGTGGTGTACCTGTCCTAGCTGCTAGGGGCTTAAGGTGAGGGGATTACTTGAGCCCAGGAGTTAGAGACTGAAATGAGCTATGACTACACCATTGCACTGCTGCCTAGGTGAGAGTGAGACCCTGTCTCTAGGAAAACAAAACAAACAAAAAAAAACAACAACAACCACCAAAAAAAAAAAAAAAACCAGAAAAAGAAAGAAAAAAAACTATTTCAGTAGAAAAGAAGACAGAAATTAAAGTTCCAATTGAAGGAAAGGAAGTTGGTGAGAAAAATGTAAAGTTAATGGGTATTCCTTGTAGAGCAGCATTTCTCAACTTTGACACTTTTGACATTTGGGTTGAGATATATAGGATGACCAATGGTCCCAGTAGGCCCAGGACTGAGGTGTTTCCTGGAACATAGGACATTCAGTGCTATAAGCTTATAGCCTGGAAAGTTTCCGGCCAACTGGGATAGGTTGCCACACTAGCCAGATAATTTTACGGTGGGAGGCTGCCCTGTGCAATGTAGGATATTTAATAGCATTATGGCCTCTACCCACTAGATGCCAGTAGCATTTCCCACAGTTGCAGCAACGAAAAATGTCTCCAGACACTTCCAAATATCCTCTCAATGGCTAAGTCATCCCAGTTGGAAACCGCTGCTCTAGACCATTTGTATGTGAAATCTGATGGCAAATAAGGAGAAATAATAGATCATAAACCAGAAAGGAGTAGGATCCAGTGAATATGACTGGATGTGTGTATGCTGTGGTTTTCTTAAAATAAGATCTGTGTCCCTTTGGATGCAAAAAGGAAGGGGTTAGTGGAGATAGTGGACATTATTCTGGGAGAGGGGAGATCAGTAAGATAGCAAGATCCCAAAGAAGAGGAAAAGGAAAGTGTATCAAGGGCATAGGTAGAGAGGCTAGCTTACAAATGAGGAAGATGCTACTCTATCTGAGACTTGAGAAGATAATAGAGGGTGGCAGAAGACCAGAAATATATTGAGGCAGAAAAGGAAAAAAAATATTAGCAGAGCAAAGTCATCGGACTTCTGTCAATTTAGAAAGAAAACAGAAATGAGAGGAGGGAAAAATGGGAATGAGAGGATGGTGGGTGGAAAGGGGGTTTGAGGAGGAGCTATTCTCAAAGTACTACGAAATAAAAAATGAGTAAGAAGATTGTGAAGGAGCCCTGAGTCTCCAGGTGATTTATGCATAGTTTTTGGCAGAGGGGTGTCATTTTGTAATGGAAAAGGGTGAGAGCTGGGGGAGGCAAGCCCATGCCTCTAAAACTTTAATGTGCATATGAGGATCACCAGGAGATCTTGCTAATGTGCACATTCTGATTCAGAGCCCCTGATCCTGCACTTCTAACAACCTCCCAGTGATATTCACACTGCAGGTCTGAGTACTACTCTTTGGATTGGTAGAGGGTTAGGGTGTTAATGACAGCAATGTTAAAGTTGCTAACCATTTAACAAACATGATCCTGGGGCTGAATGGGGAGTCAAGTATAGCCAGAAGGAAGCTAAAGAATTAAGAAAACTTGATTATGCTCTGCGGTTAAACTCTCCCAGTGACAGTAGAGAAAGCAATACATTGTACTGGTTGTTGAGGAGGGAAGGAAGGTAATGGACTGGCCAGGTATGAAGGGTTGAAGCCCAGAGCTGGTAAGTGGCCAATATTGTATTCTTATTGTATCTGCATGAAGATAAAGGACTTCAACAAGGAAATCATAAGCAATTTGCTGTTATATTTTCCATTGTTCCCTTGTTTACTTAAGCTTCTCTATCTGGCCTTGGAAGGTCACATCACAAGGTAGAATTGCTGTCTGCTTCTGCAGCCTGGGAAGGATGTCCTCTAGGTGTGGCTGTGGCTATCTCATTGGGTGATTCTCAGAGGCCTATACCACTCTGAAAAACGAAGATGAATGGCTAATCAATTAACTAGCATTTCAAAGAGTGGCAATAGATGATGCCCTGAAAATCTGTCCAAGCGGGGCATTAATTTACCTAAAACTCAAAATCCTCCTTGAAACTCAACTTCTGAACTGAGGGTAACAAGCCTCTATCCTCACTCCCTCTTTTTCTTTCTTTTTTCCTTCCTCATCTGAGTTTTACTTCCTTCACTTTCATCTCCCCACTCAACTAGACAAAATGTGAAAGTATAATTTTATTTTATTTTTTTGTTTTGTTTTGTTTTGTTTTGTTTGAGACGGAGTCTCGCTCTGTCGCCCAGGCTGGAGTGCAGTGGCCGGATCTCAGCTCACTGCAAGCTCCACCTCCTGGGTTTACGCCGTTCTCCTGCCTCAGCCTCCCGAGTAGCTGGGAATACAGGTGCCCGCCACCTCGCCCGGCTAGTTTTTTGTATTTTTTAGTAGAGACGGGTTTTCACCGTGTTAGCCAGGATGGTCTCCATCTCCTGACTTCGTGATCCGCCCGTCTCGGCCTCCCAAAGTGCTGGGATTACAGGCTTGAGCCACCGCGCCCGGCCTAAAGTACAATTTTAAATATTTTTATGCTTCTTTGATATAACTGTATGTGCTTAGTTAAAATAAGTGGCTTTAAACTTTTATATCTCTCTTCCTTACCTCCCTAAAAACATCTTTTCCTGTGATCTTGAATTGATTACCCATCCCCACTGCACGTTGGAACTCAGAAAGTAATACTCCATAATGAAGTCTCAGAAGCAAGAGGTTTTTTCTGGCCTTTTCCTATCCTCCTATCTTGTTTCTAAGGCCAGCCATAGAAACAAGAATCCTTCTTCCCCAAGGCAGGTCATAGAAACCAGAACCCCCTTTTCCAAAGCCAGTCATAAAACCGAGAGGATTAGAGGCCCTTAATTTTAAAAGAGGGGGGAAAACTTTCCCTTCCTTGAAAGACAACAGCTAGACATAGAGGGCAAAGCCTGAGGCTTTCCTCAGCCACATAATACCTGTTTGAACCTCACCTCACCTTTCCTTAAAACCAGTCACTGTGTAGGCCGGGCGCGGTGGCTCAAGCCTGTAATCCCAGCACTTTGGGAGGCCGAGACGGACGGATCACGAGGTCAGGAGATCGAGACCATCCTGGCTAACACGGTGAAACCCCGTCTCTACTAAAAATACAAGAAAATTCGCCGGGCGAGGTGGCGGGCGCCTGTAGTCCCAGCTACTTGGGAGGCTGAGGCAGGAGAATGGGGTGAACCCGGCGGGGCGGAGCTTGCAGTGAGCCGAGATCGTGCCACTGCACTCCAGCCTGGGCGACAGAGCGAGACTCCGTCTCAAAAAAAAAAAAAAAAAAACCAGTCACTGTGAACTTAGAGATGGGGTGGGGGAGAACACTGAAAGAGAGAAAATCAGCATGTCGTCTGGTGCCCCTGCTGTGCCTGCCTGCATGCGGCTGCCCATTTCTGTGCACTGGGAAAAACAGTAGTGCCAGTCTCCACTATGCCTTTGGGCTAGAACTGAAGCAGCCCATTTTCTAGTTCAATCCTTTGGTCTGTTTCCTCTTTTCACAGAAAAACTAATAGTCAAAATAGATTTTCATGGGGCTGGGACAGAGATGCATAGGGATTCCTGTATATTTGTTTACAACCTCCTGTGAATCTATAATTACTTCAAAATAAGAGCAAAAACTTGATTTTTCAGAAAGCACTACTTTTAATTACCAAGGAGAAATGTATGAAACAACTTTTTTCTTACATTTTTCAAACCCTATCTTTTTAAAAGAACCCTAACACTGTTTGCCGAATCCAAAGATACTCTTAAAAAATGTATTCATAATTCCTACTATGATGTGGGGATGGGTATTTTAAAAGATGAACAACTAGGAAGACGAATTGCCTTTTTTTCCCCCTTAAAATTAATACAACTAAATGTAAACTTCACTTTAGAGGACATTGTTAATTGCTATTTGCCTCTGCTGTGGAGCTCCTCTAGACAAAGCCTAGAGAAAGTTTCTCAGTACATTTCCTTCACAGCCGTTGCTAAGATACATCCTTCAGGTGCACAAATCATCGAGTCCCCTTTGTGCAGGAAAGCAGAGTGCATCCTGACACGGGAACATTTATGACAGACAGGGGGATCATTTTCAAGCTTCAGCCATGGTCTGTTTCAGTGACTTTTGCACTCCTTTGCTTTTTGGAATGCATAGCTCTTAGTTTTTCACCAAAAATTAACTTTCTATGCAGAAGATCCCACTTATAGACGTAACCAGATTCCACAATAAGAGAAGTCCAGCCCTCTGGGTCTGTCCCAAACTATGAGGGAGTAAACTGAAGAGCACTCTTCAGTCTAGGCCAGCTGTGGACCTTTGACCCTTGAGCTGAGCAGGGCTCAGAAGGCTAAGGAGAGACTTTGAGCCAGAGCATAAACAGTTGACAACAGCATTCTCTGTTTACACATTCTTGTACTCTTTGGTGCCTCAGAAATGAAAAAAGTGTTTAGGCTGAAAGACTGGTTTCACAAAAAATAACAACAAAGTAGAACCATAAAGATGAGGTTATTTGTGCCTGCTACACACTTTCTGAAAAGGAGTTTTGTTGTTAATTTACTGATTCCTTGCTGTACTACAAAAGGATTTAGTTGCTTTATAAAATTTTTTTGTTGGCCAGGCATGATGGCTCATGCCTGTAATCCCAGCACTTTGGAAGGCTGAGGCGGGTGGATCACTTGAGGTCGGGAGTTTGAGACTAGCCTGACCAATATGGAGAAACCTCGTCTCTACTAAAAATACAAAATTAGGTGGGCGTGGTGGCGCATGCCTGTAATCCCAGCTACTCAGGAGGCTTAGGCAGGAGAATCACTTGAACCCAGAAGAGGGAGGTTGCAGTGAGCCGAGATCACGCCACTGCACTCCAGCCTGGGCAACAAGAGTAAAACTCCATTTCA